>NC_081570.1:34653384-34797578 GCF_022355385.1 Mustela nigripes
AAAAAATAAAAAAAATCTTTAAAAAAAAAAAAAAAAAAAAAAAGAGACCTGCCTCCCCAAATTAAATTAAATGATAGCATTTAAGGGTGCAAACTCCTCCTTGACCCCAAGTTCCCCTCCAGCTACTCATTTTTCCATTTTCTTCCTACCTGATCTCTCAGCTACTTTTGACCCAACTGGCCCAAGGCAACTGGTTTTCTTCTCTGGGGCTCTGTGATACAACTTTCAGTTTTCCTCCCTCAAGCTGGGTCTGCCATGTTTGTTAGACTCGCTTTGCTACTTTCTCCTATTTCTACCCGACTGTTGGGTCAGCCTACTTCTCATCTCTTTACCCACACCTTCTGTCCACATGATTTTTGTCTAGTTCCCAGCTTTACACACCACATCTATGTTAAATATTCAGGTACCAGACTGTGTCTCTGGCCTAATCTTTCCCCCAAAATCTCCCCAGACATCTGAAATTTATAGGCAAAACAGAACTCTTAGTTTTCTTCCCAAATCCTACCCTATCTCCTATTTTCAGTAAAAGGTGCCACCGCCAACGCAACTGCTCCAGTAAAAAGTGTAGAACTAGTACCAAATGATCTACTTTCTCTCACCTGCCACCCTGTCCACCCTTACTGAGTCCTCTCTGCACTGTCCCTACTTCCATCTCTCTGTCCCCACTGCCACCATGATCGCCCACGGCTAACCTCCCATCCTTTCTGCTAACTTCCGCTTCTATCCTGGCCGCCTATAAGCCACTCTTCCATTGCAGCCAGAACAATCATTTCAAAAAAATAGCTTTCCCTTGCACCTGCACAAAACTCTACACACCTGCCATGTCCAGCAAAGCTTCTGGAAGGCTTTTCCCCCAGGCCTTGGATTGATGGACAACTTCTCAAACTTTAGCTCAGACATCACCTCAGAGAGAGGCCTCGGACCACACTCTTTAACGTGTCCCCAGTTCTCCTCCATTGCCCACCCTCGGGTTCTCTCCAACATGCTCCATCACTGCACTTAACCTCTTTCAGATTACCTTGTTCATTCATTTGCTTGTCTAGTGTCTGTGCTCTACAGTAAGAAAGTCAGCCCCCGGGGCGCCTGGGTGGCTCAGTGGGTTAGGCCGCTGCCTTCAGCTCGGGTCATGATCCCAGAGTTCTGGGATCGAGTCCCGCATCGGGCTCTCTGCTCAGCGGGTAGCCTGCTTCCTCCTCTCTCTCTCTGCCTGCCTCTCTGCCTACATGTAATCTCTCTCTGTCAAATAAATAAATAAAATCTTTAAAAAAAAAAAAAAAAAGAAAGAAAGTCAGCCCCCCTGAGACGTGAGACTTCATCATCTTTGTCTACTACTGGACCCCTGGTGCCCACACAGTACCAGCAAAAGCAGCCTCTTAGCTATTTGTCGAATGAGTGAATGGAGATGAGTGAATCTTGTATATATCCAAGCTTATACGACAGTCATCATATTGGAATTAGAATTTGAAATAACTGGTTTGTTCAGCCCAGGTGGCTAGGTGGAAGCCGTATGTATCAAATGATCTTTTATTTCTTGAGAGTTCTTAGGGCCAAGGAAGAGAGTTTGGAGGGGGAGAAAAAAAGGAAAGTTTCCTGGAGGAAAAGGTAAGAGACAGGAAGGCCACACACACACAGAGTGGATGCTCTGGTCGCCTATTGCTTCTGACAAACTGCTCCAAATTTAGTGTCATAAAATGATCACTATTTTACTCTCATGTAGTATGTAGGTCAAATGTTACAACAGGACACAGCAGAGATGGGTTATCTCAGCTCCCTATTATCAGGGGCCCACCAGGAAGACAGCTGGGGACAACAGCTGGAACGAGAGGCTAGTCCTGATTTTTCCTTTCCCCTCAGGCTCTAGTATGGTTCCACGTGGCAACTTTTCTCTTCTGAAAGATTGGAAGAGAACCCTGTGCGTCAGTTTTCCTGTTTTCCAGTCCTCAGGGCAGGGGATTCTGGCTGTCCATTCTTTGCCTGTTCACTTTGAAGTAGAAATAACCAGGCAAAGGGTACTGATGTCCACTAATTTCTCAGGGTTTTTTTTTTTTCCCCTAGAATTAAGACTTTAGAATTTCTTTTCATGATCATCCCATTTAACATTAGAGAGCCAAAATTAAAATTAAGGGAGGCCTTCTTCAAAGTGGCCCTGCCTGGAATTTATCTCCATTTATGATTTCTGTGAAGTGAAAAATGGCAGTTTCCTCCCAGGGAGGATTGCTATTCCAGGAACTGGTGGCAGGCAGGGACTTAATCATGACGAGCAGTCGAAAGCCACAGAAGGGGTCGCTCACTGGTCTCCCTTCCTAGACAAGAGAAAGGTCAAAGTCACAGCGAGTTTTGCAGAAGAAATTAATGAGTTCTGTTGGGAATTTGAAATACATATGTGTGTGTAAATATATTGGTATCTTTTATCAATCAATTATCTTAGGATCATAAAAATTACTATGTATGACTTAATTAGAAGCAGATCAATCATTGCAAATTAATTTGCCAAAGATATGCCTGCCAAAAATCAATTAGCCAAACGACCAATTTGCTGAGTGCCCAATTCACCAAATTACTAATTTACTGACCACACATTTCTTTTTTTTTTTTTTTAAAGATTTTATTTATTTATTTGACAGAGAGAAATCACAAGTAGTTGGAGAGGCAGGCAGAGAGAGAGAGAGGAGGAAGCAGGCTCCCTGCTGAGCAGAGAGCACCATGTGGGACTCGATCCCGAGATCATGACCTGAGCCGAAGGCAGCGGCTTAACCCACTGAGCCACCCAGGCGCCCTGACCACACATTTCTTGTAAATATTTGTAAAGTATAAAGTATTGGTTGTATTAGTAGGACCTAAGAGAGCTGGGAGAAGCCAGGACTTCAGATTTCCCTGGGCCTTCACCCCTATCTGCCCTTTGTCGGCCCCTCCTTCTCTAGCGCTTGGTCTCTCTTTCTTTGTCCCACCTGTCCCCATCCCCTCTTCTCAAGGATGGGCTGGCTAGGCCATGCAGAAGGGTGACGTCCAGCAGCGTCCCCCCACCGTGTCCCCCTTCCCTGCCACAGCAGCTACAGAACCTGGGCAGAGAAAGATGATTCCTCAAAATTCCTCAATTCCTCAAAATGCTGCTTTGAAGACAAAATGAAAGTTGTTATATTCCAACTTTGCAGTAATCTACAAAAGCTGTTTAATCAATCCATCTGTATTCATTATCCATTGCTATATAACAAATTACCTCAAAACTTAGTGGCTAAAAAAAAAATTTTTTTAAGATTTTTATTTATTGATTTGAGAGAGAGAAAGAGAGAGTACAGAGAAAGAGGGAGAATCAGGGAGCCTGCTGAGGGACTCGATCCCAGGACCCTGAGACCATGACCTGAGCTGAAGGTAGATCCTTAACCAACTGAGCCACCCAGGCACCCTCCAAAAGAAACATTTATTATCTCACACAGTTTTTTTTTTTTAAGATTTTATTTATTTATTTGACAGAGAGCTATCACAAGCAGGCAGAGAGGCAGGCAGAGAGGAAGGGAAGAGGCCCCCTGCTGAGCAGAGAGCCCCATGCGGGACTTGATCCCAGGACCCCGAGATCATGACCTGAGCCGAAGGCAGTGGCTTAACCCACTGAGCCACCCAGGCGCCCCTCTCACACAGTTTTTATGGGTCAGAAATCTGGGAACCTTAACTGAGTGGTTTAAGCTCCAGATATCTCAAAGGGCTGAGGTCATCTGAAGGTGTGACGGGTCCTGGAGGACCCACTTCCAAAGTAGCTCACTCACACAGCTCGTGAGTTACAGCTGGTTGTTGACAGGAAGCCTTGAGTCTTCACCACGTGGGCCTCTCCACGGGCTGCTTGACTGTCCTCACAACAGAGCAGCTGGCTTCTCCCAGAGTGATCTGAGAGCGGGCAAAGAGGAGGCCCCACTACTTTTTATTATCTAATCTCAGAAGTTGCACACTGTCACTTCTGTTTACCCTGTTCATTGAGGGTGGGGGAGAAAATGGGCTCACCCCTTAAGAGAAAACAGGCAAAATTTTTGTGGACATATCTTAAAACCACTGTACCATCTCAAAAAAAAAAAAAAAATCACTATACCATCTCATAAAAATTGCTAAGAAATGAACACGTAGGGATAAGAAACAAATTTATGATAAAATAGAAATGCTTGTGAATTTGCAAAAATGGTCACTTGGGGAATAACATTTTTGTCTAATTGACCTAGAACCTAGGATTAATTTGACTTGCTAATAAAATGATCGTGTTTTGTGTAGTGAAGTTTCAAGTGTGGTTTATCAGCCACAAAGTACAATAGCAGCATTAATGGCTGAGCAAACTGTACCACACTAACCTAGTAGAATCCTCTAGAAATGTTATTTCAGGGAAACAGTGGTCCTAAGTGACAGGACAGACATGGGCAAGTCTTTGAATGTGTGATATCTCTTCCCCTGCCCCTCAAAGACCTGGAGAGAGACTGACAATGGACAAGAATGTCATTGTTAATTTTTCTTAGGGTTCAAGGTTACGTGGCTTCCTAATACTAAGGAGTATGATCTACTTAGAAATTAATCACAGACTTGGGGCACCTTGTTGGCTCAGTCAGTTGAGCATCTGACTCTTGATTTGGGCTCAGGTTGTGATCTCAGGGTTGTGAAATGGAGCCCCACATCAGGCTCCACGCTCGGTGGAGAGTCTGCTTGGGATTCTCTCTCTCCCTCTACCCTCTCCCTGCTTGTGTGCGCTCTCTCTCTCAAATAAATAAATATTGTCTTTAAAAAAGAAAGAAATTAATCAGATTTGGTTTAGTTCCTTTTTTCCACATAAACGCGTTTTTTCAAATTGTGGTGAGATTCACATAACAAAATTAGCCAATTTAAAATGAATAATTCAATGGTGCTGAGTATACCCACAGTGTTGTGTGAACCACCACCCCATCCAGCTCTGGAACATTTTCATCACCCCATGTACCATGTATTTGCTCCCTGGCCCTTCCCCTCAGACCCTAGAAACCACCAATCCTTACTCTGTCTCCATGGATTTACTTATTCTGGATATTTCATACAAATGGAGTCATGCAATATGGTACCTTTTGCATCTGGCTACTTTCACTCCATATCACGGTTTCAAGCTTCATCCACGTGGAAGCGTGTGCCAGTACCTGCTTTCCTGTGGCTGAATAATATTCCATCGTGTGTATATCCCACAGATTGTCTATCCAGTCACCCACTGATGGACATCTGGGCTGTCTCCTTCTCTGGCTATTGTAAATAGTGCTGCTATGAACTTGCATGTACTTGTATTTGGTTGAGTGTGTGATTTCAATTCTTCGAGGTATATACACCTGGGAGTGGAATCACCAGGTCATAGATTAATTCTGTCCAGCCTTTCGAGAAATTGTCAAACTGTTTTCCACAGCAGCTGCACCAGTTTCCATTCCTACTGGCAATATATGAGGGTTCTAATTTCTCCACATCCTTGCCAACACTTGTCATTGTCCTTTTTTTTTTTTTTTTTTTTTTAACAGCCATCTTAGGGCATGGTGGAGTGGCGGTACCTCACTGTAGCTTTGGTTCGCATTTTCCTAATGACTAAAGATGTTGAACATCTTGTCAGGTGCTTCTTGGTCATTTATATTTCTTTCTTGGAGAAATACCGTCTCAAGTCCTAGGCCCATTTTTAGAAATTGGCTTGTTGGACGCCTGGGTGGCTCAGTGGGTTAAGTCACTGCCTTCAGCTCGGGTCATGATCTCAGGGTCCTGGGATCGAGCCCCACATCGGGCTCTCTGCTCAGCAGGGAGACTTTTCCTGCCTCTCTGCCTACTTGTGATCTCTCTCTGTCAAATAAATAAATAAAATCTTTAAAAAAAAAAAAAAGAAAAGAAAAGAAAAGAAATTGACTTGTCTTTTCGCTATTGAGTTGTAAGAGTTCTTTCTATATTCTGGATACCAGAATGGCTTCTGAGGGTTGTCTTTTCACTTTGTATTTTCAAGATTTTATTTATTTATTTGACAAAGAGAGAGAGAGAGAGTAAGCAAGCACATAAGCTGGGGGAAGGGCAGAGGGAGAAGCCAACTCCCGGGCTGAGTAGAGAGGCCTACACTGGTCTCCAGTCCAGGCCCCACGGATCATGACTGGGCCAAAGCCAGACATTTAACCAACAGAGCCACCCAGGCGCCCTTGTGTTCTCTCACCTTTCTGATAATATCCTTTGTTGGTTTATTTTTAAATGGTTTACATTTTTCATTCATTCATTTACTAAAAGAGCAGGCACTGAGCTGGGCACTGAGTGTATAGTGACAAATGAAACGAAGTCCCTGTCTGGCTAGAGCTTTTTTTTTTTTTTTAAGATTTCATTTATTTATTTGACAGACAGAGAGATCACAAGTAGGCAGAGAGTCAGGCAGAAAGAGGGAGGAGGAGAGAGCAGAGAGCCCGACGCGGGGCTCAATCCCAGGACCCTGGGATCATGACCTGAGCTAAAGGCAGAGGCTTTAACCCACTGAGCCACCCAGGCACCCCTAGAGCTTTGACTCAGCAGTCATAATACCAGGAATGACAACTAGTCATCGCTACCAGTGACTGGTGAGGACTGTGTGCCAGGCATGGTTTTAAGCTCTGCAATCGTGTCACACAGTCCTCAGAACAATCCTGAGAGGTAGGTACTGTTATCATCCCCAGTTTTCAGGTGAGGAAACTGAGGCACAGAACAATTGAATAGCCCACCAAAAGTCTCAGAGACAGTAAGTGGGAAAGTTGTGGGTCACACCCAGGCAGGCTGACCCCATCAACCAAGTCCTCACCACCACACTGTCCTTTCTCTCCAGTATTACAGAAACAAGACTTTTAACATTTTTACCACTTTTGAGAAACAGTCAAAAACCTGAGGATGGACAATATTATTATTACCATAAAAAATAATTGTGTTTTCTTCATGCCCTTTTCAGGGTCATGCTAATACCATAAGATCTCATTTTTTAATTTTTTTTTTAATTTGACAGAGATCACAAGTAGGCAGAGAGGCAGTCACGGAGAGGGGAAGGGAAGCAGGCTCCCTGCTGAGCAGAGAGCCCCCCAGGGTCCTGAGCCAAAGGCAGAGGCTTTAACCCACTGAGCCACCCAGACACCCCAAGATCTCATTTTTAAAACTACACCTTTGGTGCCATAGAATCTTGTGCCTTTACTTTCCTCTTCTGAGCTAACCCATATCAGCAGGGATGTGGCTGTGTAAAGAGGCCACCTCTCCATGTGACTTCATGTGATTTCTGGCTATGTAGGAGTCCACCTCTCCATGTGACTTCATTGAACAACAGTCACAAGACTCTGATGTCAAAGGAGAGTTTAAAATAAAAGTCTGCTGAATATTCTTAAAATATATGTTATTTCCCTGAAATTATATACTTCAACTGCCACACTTTATTCACTGTTCGTTTTATTTACAGTCTGCCGTAGTTGTTTTTAAATAGGAAGTCATTGGGGAACACTCCTTTCTAATGGCCCAGTTTGCCTGACCCTCAGAAACTCCATGTCTGCCCTGGCATGGCCTGGCACCCTCTCCCCTTGGGTGCCGGGGGTGGTGGTCGGTGCTTCCCTCAGGGGCCCACATACAGGTGGGTTGGATTCCTGGCCTTGAAGAGCAGACTCCCATGGAAGACGCTATAGTCATTCTTTTTTTTTTTTTTTTTTAAGATTTTATTTGTTTGACAGACAGAGATCACAAGTAGGCAGAGAGGCAGGCAGAAAGAGAAGGGGAAAGCAAGCTCCCTGCTGAGCAGAAAGCCCGATACAGGGCTCAATCCCAGGACCCTGAGATCATGACCTGAGCCTAAGGCAGATACCTTAACCCACTGAGCCACCCAGGTACCCTACACTACAGTCATTTTTTTTTAAGATTTTATTTATTTATTTGACAGATCACAAGTAAGCAGAGAGGCAGGCAGAGAAAAGAGGGAAGCGGGTTCCAGCTGAGCAGAGAGCCTGATGCGGGGCTCGATCCCAGGACGCTGGGATCATGACATGAGCTGAAGGCAGAGGCTTTAACCCACTGAACCACCCAGGCGCCCTACGCTACAGTCATTCTTAATTGAGCAGTACATACACTACCAGAGCACATAACATTCATTCCTTTATCAACTGGCTCTTTTCAAAGAAATCGTGTATAAAATGTGCTTTTTTTGTGTTTCAACAGTGGGCTTTAAACAGGCTGTGATGAAAGAGGTAAGGAGATGTACAGGAATCAGAGATAGAAGGCAGTTGATCAGGAAGATCCTTGACACTGGTCTCCTCCTTGTAATAGCAACTCGCCAAATGTATTCTCACTCCTGCCGGCTGGAAAAGGAGGCAAACCTGTGCGTGGACGCTCCCTGAAGCACACTTCTCACATGTGGCCAGCAGGTGGCAGTCGCGTGGAAGTGAAGACCCAGAACTGGGACTCGGGTTTCCCAAGGCTCTAGGAGCAAAAAATTATAAAACAAACTTCCTCAGTGCTGAGTGCCTTAGAAATAGTCGCATGCTGGGGTTCCTGGGTGGCGCAGTTGGTTAAGCGAATGACTCTTGGTCTTGGCGCAGGTGATGAGATCAGGGTGGTGAGATCAAGTACCGTCCCCACCCTAAGTGGGCTTAAGACTCTCCCTCAGCCCCCTCCCACCCCCCACCCCCAGATAAATCTCAGGAAGGAAAGGAAGGTGGAAGGAGAGAAGGAGAAGGAAGGAGGGAGGGAGGGAGGGAACTAGTCACAGGCCATCACCACAGTTCCCAGGTGCAACGAGATTTCTAAGTTTCCATCTGTCCAAAGAAGACTGAGCTACGACCCTGTATCCTATTCACTGTGATTCCCAGGGCAAGTCATTTGTTCAGGGTGTCTTCAGCTCCCAGACAGGTGATCAAGGAACTTTCTTCCCAGGCTGACAGGCTGTGGGTTCTGTGGCTCCTCCTTGGATTGGAGGATTCCCTTCTGCACTGAAGTTTCCGTGAGTGCCAGTGGGCCACCCTTTGCCTCTGTTTTGTCTACTGCTGTTCCCGTCTGCACAAAGCACTGTAGCTGACACGGACCCCACCAGTTTGTCAAATGAAAGTGTGGGCCCTGGGGCGCCTGGGTGGCTCAGTGGGTTAAACCGCTGCCTTCGGCTCGGGTCATGATCTCGGGGTCCTGGGATCGAGTCCCACATCGGGCTCTCTGCTCAGCAGGGTGCCTGCTTCCTCCTCTCTCTCGGCCTGCCTCTCTGCCTACTTGTGTTCTCTCTCTGTCAAATAAATAAATAAAATCTTAAAAAAAAAAAAATGAAAAGTGTGGGCCCGGTAGAGCTGCTTCTCAGCCTCCCCTCAGGGCATGACCTCTCCATGGCTCTCACCCTCCTGATCACACTCTGCCCTGAATACTTGGGTCTCTTCCTTCCCCGACCGGGAACTCTCCTAGTTTCCCCCTCTCTTTCTGGAAACTGCTGCTCAGTCCTTTGTACATTCCCGTCCCTCTAGCAGCCCCTGACGTGCAGGTTCTTTTTCTCTCAGGATTCAGTCCCAGGTCCCCTGCTCTTCTCTCTCCATTCTGTCTGTGGTACCTCATCTACTCCCACGGTTTTAGTGATCACCGACAGTGACAGAAACACGAGTGGCTGGCCTTTATAAGGTGTCCACTCCGCATTAAGTACGCCTCCAGCACTCTACTCGGTAATCCTCATAACAAGCTAACAAAGTAGGCACAATTGTTATTCCCATTTTGTGGCCGATGGGCAGAGCAGTTGAGTGACCTCTGTCCAGCTCAGCTGCTCCCCTGAGCTCCAGCCCGTTGTTTCCCGTTGTTTCTGATCATCTCGCCTTGGATGTCACAGACCATGTTCAGAACTGGATGCCTGAGATTCCAGCTCCAAGGTCCCAAACCCAGTGAAAAGCACCCGGTGCTTGGAAATGTAGCCAGCCCTTCCTGCTTTCCGCCTACAACCAACTTCTAACAAGACCAGTCAACTCTAACTCCTTAATATCGTTTAGATCTCCCTCTAGTTCATTCTGTCTCTGCTGCTGTAACTCAGATCTCTCTATTTCTCACCTCTAAACCAATCTCCATCTCCCTAGCATGGTGCCCACTCTGTCTGTCCTCCTCGTCCTCCACGCGAGCTGAGGCAGCGGAGCTTGGAGGTGAAGAGTAAGAGCTTTGGAATCCAACAGAGTCATTCTGCTACTTCTTATCTGTTTGGCCTTGGGCAAAATACTCAACAGTTTTGAGTCAGTTTCCTGAAATGAAAGACAAGAGGGGCGCCTGAGTGGCTCAGTCAGTTGAGCATCTGACTCTTAATTTCAGCTGAGGTCATGATCTCAGGGTCATGGGATCAAGCCCCTCATTAGGCTCCACGCTCAGTGCAGAGTCTGCTTGGGATTCTCTCCCTCTGCCCCTCCCCCTGCTCACCTGTGTGCATGTGCGTGCTCTCTCTAAATAATTTTTTTTAATGTTTGAAATGAAAGACAAGAAAAAACACCTGCCTTATAGGGAGGTTGGCATGTGCCAAGTCCTCAGAAGCCAGTCTGTCTCCTCAGGCTTAGCTCTCACTCTGTGACCCAACCTCCCATGTCCCAGCCAGACCTCCCTGATTGCCTGGCCCTAATGGTAGGTTGCACTTGCCACATTCTTCATTTCTGTCCCTCCCTTCTCATCCATAGCTTTGTCAGCTCACATTTCACTATCTCCAAGAGAGCCTTCTCCTGAGTCTCTATCCCCCAGTTCCTCAACATACCCTCACACCAACCTGACTTCCTTTCTGTTCCCATGGCCCTTACAATACAACAGCATACCTACCAGTTTCCTTACTGGTATCTGCCATTAAACTGTGTCATCCCTGAGGACAGGGATTATAAATTTGTCCTCCTCATAGCCCTAGCACAGGGGTCTGGTACACAGAAGATGCTGAGTAAGTATTTTGTTAGATAAATGAATGAATTGGGGTGCCTGGGTGGCTCAGTCCATTAAGCATCTGCCTTCATCAGGTCATGATCTCAGGGTCCTAGGATGGAGCCCCACATGGGGCTTCCTGATCCTCAGGGAGCCTGCTTCTCCCTCTGCCTGCCACTCTCCCTGCTTGTGCTCTTTCTCTCTCTGTCTCTGTCAAAATAAATAGATAAAATACTTTTTTAAAATAAGATAAATTAATAAACAAATGAATTAATCAGTGACTGATCCAATTTAGACAGTGGAGTGTTGTCAGCAACACAGGCTTTAGGCGAAGCTGCCAAAGACGGTAATCCCCCATCACCCTTTGCTTTCTGAATGGCTCTGCTATACTTCAGACCTTGCCCAGGGGGTAAAGAGTTGTAACTAGCTGTGGTTCCTGTGGAGACATTCGGGTAGAGAATAGCCCTTTCACTTTGGGGGTAAATATAGACAGCTGTGAATTTTAAAACTCAATCAAAAATGATTCAGCGAATAAATCTTCATTTTTCTGAGAAGTTCCAATGTTGCAGATATACCAGCAATGAAGGCTTAATAAGCATTTAGGATAAAGTGAGTAGGCAAAAGCAGATATTTGCCTCCTGGAGAATTTGGTCTTATGTAGGCAGAGAATACCATGTATGGTCAGGGAAATTTCATAAAAATATTTTCACTCATTCTTTCCACCCTGAGTATTTTGAGTCATTTCTTGCTGCAGGAGAATTCTCTTAAGCTTAGGCAAGTGTTTTTCCCGGGTGTCCTGGCAGTAAGGTGCGGCCAGCTTGTGGCTTGGAAGGGCCCAACTCCTAAGGTGAGGCAAAGTGTGCTGCGGCAGCCTGGGCCCAGCAGAGTTGGGCACGAGGGTGTGCTGACCACGCAGATCCGAAACCCCACTAATTCAAAAAGAAGGAAGGAAGTTTCACAACCAAACAATAAGAGAACAGGTGAGAAAGACTTGGGGGTTTCATGCACCAGGCTAGCATCCCAGGCTGCATTTTTGTCCAAGTGGGAGAA
Organism: Mustela nigripes; assembly: GCF_022355385.1. Lineage (NCBI taxonomy): Eukaryota > Metazoa > Chordata > Mammalia > Carnivora > Mustelidae > Mustela > Mustela nigripes. The sequence continues at coordinate 34,665,292 of NC_081570.1, forward strand.
TGTTTGGGGGAAGCCAGGGAAGGTCATAAGCTGGTCCCTCTCCCTCTGTGATTCCAAGTTAGAACCACATCTGAGCAAGCAGAGGATGGAGTTGGGGGGTGCCACTGGGATTGGGAGGGCTCTCCTGCAGGACCTGGAAGGAGGAGAAAAAGAAGGAGAAAGCCCAGCAGCAAGCAATAGCTGAACATCCTAGGAAGTGTTTCTTTCTTTCTTTTTTTTTTTTTTTTTAAGATTTTATTTATGTATTTGACAGACAGAGATCACAAGTAGGCAGAGAGGCAGGCAGAGAGAGGAGGAAGCAGGCTCTGCTGAGCAGAGAGCCTGATGCGGGCCTCAGTCCCAGGACCCTGAGATCATGACCTGAGCCGAAGACAGAGGCTCAACCCACTGAGCCACCCAGGTGCCCCCCTAGGAAGTGTTTCTTAATGAAGCAGCGGTTTCTGAATCAGGTTGCTCCAGAGAGAAAAGGGGCTGCCGTACAAGGGTTGTCCCTGGAATACTAAGCACCAGGAGGGGTTGCAGGGATGTCCTTAAGAGCCCTTCTGCCAGAGAGTAAATCTTTGATTCTGTGATTGGGAAAAACAGGCAGAGAAAAGACTGGCTTTGTGCGGGACTTCAGGACAGGGCCTCTGTGTGCTCCCTGGCTCTGCAGTGTCGGTGGATGGGATGCTTCCCCCCAACCCCCACCCCGACCCAGGACTTGAGACAAGGGCAGTCTGAGAGAGGCCTTACTGGTACCTTTCCTTACACAGACTCACCAGCCCAAACTGGTTCTCCTTCCTGCCAAAGAGCACTCTGAGTCCTGGAGAGAAGTCAGCCCCCCTCCTTCTGGGAGTGTTGGCCGCTGGTGACGCTCAGCACCAGGCAGGAGAAGAGTGTATGGAGTCTGAGACCCAGGATGGGGCTGCTGGATGCCTCTCCAGCCTCTGCCTCCAGGTGAACAGGCCACTCACTGAGCTGCTGGGCACTGTCAGTGACAGTCTTCCGACAAGATTAGAAGTCACCAGCACATGTCCGTGGTTAGGCACCCTAGGCGTGTTTGTAGTTAAAGCTTGCAAGGGCTGCACGCAGCCTTCTGTAGACACCGGCTCTGCGTGCTCTGCAGATCTGTGCGCTCCTGTCACTGGCCCCTGGACCCCTGCGCCTTGTCCCCCACTGCACAGGAGAGGCTGCAGTCCCTTCACCTTTCCGTGTGCCTGCCTTCTCTGCCGTGAGGACTCAGGCGTGTGGCTCAGTTCTAGGCTGACGAGGAAGCATAAGGTCCTGGCTTCCAAGTGTTCTCTCAGAGTTGGCCATGGCGGGGCTGGAAGGATGGCCTTGCACCATCTCCAGCCTGTGAAGAGGCAGGGCCAGGCACGGCTCCCAGGCTCAGGGCAGATGAGGGCTGCAGTGGGCAGTGCAGAGCCTCTTCTGAGGTCATCTCCCACCAGGCTGGCAGTTTCCACAGTTTTGGGCTGCCATCACCTCAATAGTCTCTAGTGTGCGGGAATGTGGAATCCAGCCAATTCTCTTCAACTTTTATGGACTGGACTGGTTTGAGGCTCAGGGGAGGCAGAGGCGCCTCAGATATGTTCACTGGTGTTCACAGTAGTGGGGAGGCTATTACTGGATGACAGCAGGACTCCATGGTGAGCAAATGGCCAGAGACACAGGACACCTACTCCTCAGAGGTCCAGAGTGGAGGCAGAGGGAGAACAGGCCAGACAAAGCTACTTGAAATCTAGTTGCTGAAGTGAGTCTAGAAGAATAGGTAACAATTGGCAGGTGAAGAAGACTCTTTTTTCTGATAATGGTAGGCTAGGAAGTTTGGATGTTGAGTCGTTTTTAGTCACAACACTTCTGATACCAAATGGGGGGAGGGGGATTTCCACACCAAGCAATTATCCAATTCTCCACAGACATCAGTCTGGTACCCTACAATTTAATTCAATTCTGACACTAACTACCCAGAGTTAGCTTCAGACTCCACAGGTTTGGAGACAGTTTGAGACTCCACAGCCCCTCAAGACTGCCCTCACTTCAAATGCCAATCACAAGTATTAGGTCTCCATATTATTCATCCTTCTGTCCAACTTGGCTACAAAGCCAGGGAATTCATGCAAGCCTTCCTCCCTTTCAAGTTCAGTCATTTGCTAGAACAACTCACAGAGCTCAGGAAAGCATTTTGCTTACTACTAACAGTTTAGTAGAAGGGATACAGCTCACGAACAGGAAAACGGAGGAGATGTATAAGGCAAGGTGTGGGTTGGGGGACTGCTCTAGGCACACCACCCTCCCACACTGCAGTGCATTCACCCATCCAGAATTCTCTAGACCTATCACTCCAGGGTTTTTATGGAGGTTGCACTAGGTAGGCATGGCTATTGGTGATTGATGAGCAAATCATTGGCTATTAATGATTAATTCACTCTCCAGGCCCTCTCCCCTCTCTAGAGGTCAGGAGATAGAGCTAAAAGTTCCAATCTTGTAATCATGCCTTGGTCTTTCTACTGATCAGTCCCCAGGCTCCCAGTCAGTTATTTCATTTAACATATAAAGAGTCCCAGTTATTTCATTTAACATATAAAGGACACTTCACATTCTGGAGATTCCAAGGGTATTTCTGAACGTGTACTAGGAACCAGGGGCAAAAATCAAATATCTATTCACCATCATACCATAAATATCTAAAAGGAAATTTGTAATCTTCTTAATAATAAAGAGCAGGGGTGCCTGGCTGGCTCAGTCCAGCAAAGCATGGGACTCGATCTCAGGGTTGTGAGTTCAAGTCCCACATTGGGCATGGAGCCTACTTAAAAAAAAAAAAAGAAAAAGAAAAGAAAAGAAAAAAAAATATATAGTACAATAAGCAATTACCAGACCAAAACCTAGGGGAAGGTGAGAACCCAGAATGATAAGTCCAGCACTCAAACCTGGGGCCACTTTGATCCTGAAGAAACTAAGCAGTATCAAATGGCAAGAAAGAAGGTACCCAGGGCCTGCCCCAGGTGGGAGGTGTGATACCTCAAGCATAAATACATTAAGCTGGGACCCGGGAAGACAAAGCCCTCAACATAAGGATAAGCCAGAAGTAAGCTGGTTCTCAAATGACCTTGCATGGACTGTACAACCAACTGTGTGGTCCAGAAAACCTCAAGTCTTGAACTTGGACAAAAATGGTTCAGAATAGTTAGTGCCCAGGTAGCCAATAGAAAGGGAAATGCTCTTTAGAAGAAATATCTTCATCCTAGCTCTGAAGTTTTTTCCGGCAATTAATTTTGCAAATATAAGGCCAACCCAGGGACTCCTGGATGGTTCAGTCGAGCACCTGCATTTGGCTCAGGTCATGATTCCAGGATCTTGGGATTGAGTCCCACATTGGACTCCTTGCTCAGCTGGGAACCTGCTTCTCCCCCTGTTTGCTACTCTGCCTGCTTGTGCTCTTACTCTGCCAAGTAAATAAATAAAATCTTAAAAAAAAAAAATCACTCAGGGCACCTGTGGCTCAGTGGTTTAAGCTTCTGCCTTTGGCTCAGGTCATGATTCCAGGGTCCTGGGATCGAGCCCCGCCTCTGGCTCTCTGCTCATCAGGGAGTCTGCTTCCTCCTCTCTCTCTGCATACTTGTGATCTTTATCAAATAAATAAATAAAATCCTTAAAAAAAAAAAAAAGCACAGATCAATATCCATCATCAATATAGATGCAAAAATCCTCAACAAAAGATTAGCAAGTAGGGGGCTCCTGGGTGGCTCAGTTGTTAAGCATCTGCCTTGGGTTCAGGTCATAATCCCAGGGTCCTGGGATCCAGCCCTGCATCTAGCTACCCACTCGGCACGAAGCCTGCTTCTCCCTCTCCCATTCCCCCTACTTGTGTTCCCTCTCTCGCTGTGTCTCTCTCCGTCAAATAAATAAAATCTTTAAAAAAGATTAGCAATTAGGATTCAGCAATATGTAAAAAGAATCACATACCATGACCAATTGGAGTTTTTTCCAGGAATGCAAGGTTGGTTCAATATTCAAAAAAATCAATCAGGGTGCCTGGGTGGCTCAGTGGTTAAGCCGCTGCCTTCGGCTCGGGTCATGATCTCAGGGTCCTGGGATCGAGTCCTGCATCGGGCTCTCTGCTCGGCAGGGAGCCTGCTTCCTCCTCTCTCTCTCTCTGCCTGCCTCTCTGCCTACTTGTGATTTCTCTCTGTCAAATAAATAAATAAAGTCTTTAAAAAAAAAAAAATCAATCAATTTAATCTACCAAATTAACAGGCTAAAAAAGAAAACTTACATTATTAAATAATCAGTTCAGAAAATGCATTTGACAAAGTCAGCACCTGTTGATAAAAACCCTCAGGAAAATAGAACTAGAGAACTTCCCCAACTTGATTTAAAAAAAAAAAAAGAAAATTTACCAAAAATCTAATAGTGAAACATTGAACACTTTGCCCCTAAGTTTAGGAACAAGCCAAGAATGTCTACTGAAAGATTACTACTACCAAAAGAATAATGGCCCTAGTGGACAATTATCTACAGGTTTGTCATATTTCTGTGTGTCTTTTAAATAAAATACCGACTGCTCTTTGTCCCAGACTATCTTTTCAAGGATACTGATGAGCAAACAGTTTTGGAAAATAAAGATATTTCCCCCTTTAGAGCAAAAGGTAGGCATGCTTACTGACTGTAACATTTAGGTTTTCTGAGATAAGTGTTTCTCATTGTAGTGCACACCACTGCACAAGCAGGCATCCATGTGTGTTACCCCCATAGGACTTGAGGGCAAAAGAATTTGATCCAGAAGAGAAAAATCACATAGTCAATATGAAGAATATAAAAAAAGACACCACTAAAAATGTTACACACATTAAAATGATAAAAAGATATCATGAACTTATTTCAATGTTTGAAAATGTAGATGAAAACTGCTAGAAATTATAACCTAACAAAATGGACTTCTGAAGAAAGAGAAAACATAAATAGTCCTCTAACCATTAAAAAAAAAATGAATCAGCATTTTTTTTTTTTTTTAAAGATTTTATTTATTTATTTGACAGAGAGAGATCACAAGTAGGCAGAGAGGCAGGCAGAGAGAGAGAGAGGAGGAAACAGGCTCCCTGCTGAGCAGAGAGCCCGATGCGGGACTCAATCCCAGGACCCTGAGATCATGACCTGAGCCGAAGGCAGCGGCTTAACCCACTGAGCCACCCAGGCGCCCCTGAATCAGCATTTTTTTAAACTTTTTTTTTTTTTTAAAGATTTTATTTATTTATTTGACAGACAGAGATCACAAGCAGGTAGAGAGGCAGGCAGGCAGAGAGAGAGAGAGAAGAGGAAGCAGGCTCCCCGCTGAGCAGAGAGCCCGATATGGGACTCGATCCCAGGACCCTGAGATCATGACCTGAGCCGAAGGCAGAGGCTTAACCCTCTGAGCCACCCAGGCGCCCCCCATGAATCAGCATTTTGAAAAAGATTTTATTTGACAGAGACACAGTGAGAGAGGGAACATAAGCAAGGGAAGTGGGAGAGGGAGAAACAGGTTTTCCACTGAGCTGGAAGCCAGATGCAGAGCTCAATCCCAGGACCCCGGGATCATGACCTGAGCTGAAGGCAGCTGCCCAACTGGCTGAGCCACCCAGGTGCCCCGAATCAGTATTTCTTTTCTAAAATCAGCTTTAGAGAATTCTATCAGTCATTCAAGATAAAATTCTTGTCTTACAGAAACTCTTCTCAAGATTAGAAAAAGAGAATACAACCCCCAACTCATTTTCTAAGGTTAGCCTAATCTTTTTTAAGGTAGCCTAATCTTAATATAAAAAATCCATCAATGATAGCATGCAAAAGAGAAACTATACACCAATCTTACTCATGAAGATAGCTGCAAAAACTCTACACAAAATATTAGCAAATTGAATCTAGTAGCATATGCCAGGGATAATATGTCATTTAGAAATGCATATATATCGGGACGCCTGGGTGGCTCAGTTGGTTAAGCGGCTGCCTTCGGCTCAGGTCATGATCCCAGCGTCCTGGGATCGAGTCCCACATTGGGCTCCTTGCTTGGCAGGGAGCCTGCTTCTCCCTCTGCCTCTGCCTGCCTTTCTGTCTGCCTGTGCTCGCTCTCTCCCCTTCTCTCTCTGATAAAAAAAAAAAAAAAAAAAAAAAAAAAAAAGGCATATATATCATCTTAATAGGAAATAAGTCTAAAAATTTAATGTCTGTTCAATAAGAGATATCTACAAAAAACTATGACAAATGCCATACCTAACAGATGAAACATTGGAAACTTTTCCTTTGAGCTCAGAAATGAGGCAAACTTGCAAACACTCCTCTCCCCAGAAATCTTTAGTAAAAGGGGACACATTTAATCTGAAGAGATACCAGCGTGTACTTAGCTTATGTTTGCCACTTTTTCTGTAACTAACTACAGTTCTCCAAGACTGGCGTCTGTTCCTATGCTGCGGTGCTACTGCTAGGAAAATTTGTGAAAGGGATTTTTGGAAAAGACATGTTGGTCCAAGAAAACAAGGAAATGTGCAGTTTTTAACAAAAATGTAGTAGGGAGGATGGCACCCATGGGTGTGCAAATGAGCCCGCTGGGTGAGATGGTGGGGTTGACCAGTAGCGCAGGGTCACAGCTGCCCCACCCACTGCTCCGAGGGGGAGGGGTCCGAAACATTTTTTTTAAGGGGCCGTGGGTGGCTCAGCTGGTTAAGTATGGGATTCTCGGTATCACCCCAGATCACGATCTTTTGGGTTGTGGGATCCACCTGCCTTACGTTCCTAGAGCTCTGAGCTGCTCTTGTTCACTCTGATTCCCCCCAACTCTAAACAAGTCTTCTAGAACAATACTTACTGACTAGGGGGAGAAAAGACAGCATATCTTAAAATTTTGCTCAACCCTAGGAAGCCTTGGAACCCCAAATAGCAGTATTGTTTAACTGTTAAAGGAACCCGATGTGGGACTCGACCCCAGGACGCTGGAATCATGACCTGAGCTGAAGACAGCTGCTTAACCAACTGAGCCACCCAGGGGTCCCAAGAATCTATTTTTGACACGAACATTTAGCCTTACTTAAGTAAGGCCTCCAAAAATTACACTATCAATTCTCTAATGTTTCATTCTGCAAACACTCTTGGCATTTACACCAAAGAGCCAATTAAAGCAGAAAAGAAACGCTATGCAGAAAGATCTGTGCCCATCCTCACGGATACTGGCTGATCCCCCTACGCTTGCGGTGCCTTTACACCTGCCAGCAAACGCTTTTCTTCCATGGCAGGGAATTATCTCAAGCATATCCTTACTGGGCAAAACTTTCTTGACAGGGACATGAAAGGTTAATTTTCACTATTCGAAGAGATATTAGTGGTAATAGTTGCCATGTGTCTATTATGAGTTCTGGTATGTAAATGAGCTAGTCAGGGAACTGCGCTTCCCCGACGTCTTAGCTCCCCCTAGCTCCCCCTAGCTCCCCCTAGCTCCCCCTAGCTCCCCCTAGCTCTCCCTAGCTCCCCCTAGCGTAGAGAGGCCCCCACACCTGACTACCCAGCTGGAGAACAGCATGTTTTGTCTTTTCTGTCTTCCACGTAGCAAGCATGTGAGTTTAAAATAACACTTATCCCAGTGTCCCATCACTTGACCAACTTCCCCTGCCCTCTTCCAGCTCTGTCTTTATGACTTCCTCTTGACAAAAATATTCCTGGAGCAAAAGGCGTTTAGGGCAGCCTTGCCCAAAGACTGGGGTAATGCTGAAATGAATAAATGACTGGAAAGTATCTCTAGGAAAACCCCCCTCCATAAACTCTAGTTCCTTCCTCCTTCCTAATCTAAAGTGTTTCCTTTATGCTCCCACATCCTTCCTGGCTGTAGTATCTTAACTAAAGTGCTTTATCTCTATGCCTCGTTTCCTGGGACCTATACAGGGTTAACGAGACAGTGTCATTGCAAAGCAAAGCTCTTTTGGTTGTGGTGAGCTTCAGTGGGATGCTGTGTGGAAAGCCTAGGGAAAGAAGGGATCCATATATGGTTTGTCAGAAACTACTGCAGTCTACCTGGCTTCAACCCTTTCTCACTCTCTGCCACACATCCTCCACTCACTCGCTCTGTCTCCCTCACTCCTGGGTCTTGGCCCATCTTTTCTCCCCTAGAAGACCTAGCCCCTCCCACCTCCGTGACACCTCAGTGGGGCCTCCAGCTCTGACAGCCTCTAAGCCTCCTTGATGGGTAGGCTCACCGTCCAACCTTTCTTCCTCCCTCTGTAGCTAGTTCTGTGAAGGGAGAGTGAGGGGAATGAGGCTCGGCCCCCTCCTCCTCCTCCTCTTTAGCCCCAGATCCAGCAGGACTGTGGTGTTGCCTCCCCAGCTTCTCCCACACACACCTTGCACGGTAAAAAGGTGCTAGGAAAAGTGCAGGAAGGGGATGGGGGTAAAAGGAAGCGACTTGGTTCAAGGGGGTCTTTGCTTGCTTGGTGCGGACGGGGGTGGTTTGGAGCATCAGGCCTCCCCAGGGCCTCTGCCCTTCAACAGCCATCGAGCTGATCAAGGACCTGGTCAACTACGACGTGTGCCAGGAGCTGCTCAAGGGCCTGGTGGAGCTGCTGATACCGTCCGTCAGGGAGACCAGAAAACTGCAGCCCAAAGTCCTCAACGGTAGGGAGTCGCTCAGATTGAGGCTGCGGGGCTGGGCGGGGTGGGGGTTGGGATGCAGGGCCGCCTGCCTCACGGCCGCCCCCTCCGCCAGACTCCTTGGTTCCCCAGCTCACCGCCCACCTGCCGGTGTTCTTGCAGCAGGCCGCGGCGGCCAAAGCCATCCGGTAAGCGGGCAGGGAGAATGGGAATGGGGGTGGAATGCGGCAAGCCAGCTGGCGGGGCCCGCGGGGCCCGGAGGGGTTCGGGCTGCCGGGCGCCGGAGGGTCCCAAGGGCTCGCCGCCGCCCGAATTCCCGGCCCAGGGTCCTGGCGCGCAGCAACACGAGCATCGCGGAGGAGATGCTGCACCTGCGCGTGGTGCACAGCCTGTTGGCCGCCATGGGCAACTCGGACCACTGCAACAGCCAGCGTCAGGCCAGCCTCACGCTGGAGGTGAGCGGCGGGGCGGCGGGGCAGCTGGACCGCGGGGCGGCGGGTGGGTGGGCCCCAGGCGTGGGCACCGCAGTCACCCCGTCGCTCCGCCCGCGGTCGCAGTACTTCGTGCAGATGTTCCCGGTGGTGGAGGAGCATGTCCGCCGGTCCATGGGAGAGGAGCTCTACCAGCTCTTCCTTGTAAGCGTCCTCGCCCCCAAGGGTTGGGCCCCCACGGAAGGTCCCGCCTCCACAGCGCCCCTCCCCCGGGCCACAACCCCTGCGCACGCTGCGCCCAAGGGCCTGCCGCTGGAGGGACCGCCCGCGCTTGGGCTCCTTCCCATCCCCCGGCGTGGTTCCGTTCCCCTCCGGGCCCTTCCGGTCAGCGCCAGAGCCCGCAGCATGCCTCCGCCCCGCCCCCACTTCCAAGTCCAGACTGCCCTGGGACCCCAGCAGGTGCCCTTTGCTCCTGTCCTCAGAGCAATGCCGAGGACTTGTACATGAAAATAGATAGCATTCAGGCGGACATCTTGGCGGCCAACAAAGTCAATGTTTCCAAAGGTGAGTGGGAGAGGGAGGGGACCTGGAGCAGAGGTGCAGCGGGCACCCAGACTCAGGCTCGCTTCTCTTGCTTCCAGTATTACACCAAGGTGGCGTGCCCCGCAGCAACACGGCCTTTTATCTTGAAGCTCATGACAAGGATCAGCTGGATTACATCTCATACTTCCAGAAGGAGGATATGGAGGGAAAGGAGTAACGGAGCGTCTGAGGCAATCCAGAAAGGTCCGGGCGGTGTTTCAGGAAGTCTGGGAGAAGGATCCTGGGGTCACGCTCACGGTGACCCCACTGGCCCTAGGTGGGAGGCTGAGGGTTGGGCCTACCTGTAGGGGAGAGGGAGAGCTGCCGGCTGGCAGGAATTCAATAAATAGTCTTGCTATCTGTCTGTTCTCTCTGTAGCGGGGAGGGGGAAATTAAATAAGAGCTTTTTTGGGCCGGGGTGCCTCTGCTCATCCAGCTTGCCCGGATGGAAGGAACATCAACGTTCTGGAAGATTTAAGGACATAGCCTGAGGAGAGACCCTCACCTCTGCTTCCTCTTCGCGGTCCCCTGCACACTCACCTGCTTGCTCTCCCGTTGCTTCCGTGTTCTCTTTTGCGGATTCATCCTCTCAACCCAGCTTCTTTCAAACTGGAGTGACCTTGAGGCTCTTCTCTATCTACTTTTTCACCCTGGTGATCTCATCCAACTCCTAAACTTTAAATGCCATTTATATGCCATTGATTCCCACATGTCCATTTCCAGTTAAATCTTTCCACCTCTTTGTGTCCAAAACTGAACTCCTGATCCTCTGCCACTCTCCCCAGCTCAACTGATGGCAACTCCGCATCCTTTCTGCCACTCAGAACAAAACAGCATTCTCCTTAATGTTTCTCTTCAACATCTGCATCCCATTCTGTTGATTTTACCTTCCAAGTATATCCAGAATTCAACCAAATCTCACTACTCTGTTGCTAATACCTTAATCTGAGGCACAAGCAAGGGGAGGGCCAGGGGGAAAAGGAGAAGTGGCTATCCTGACCTGAGTGGAAGGCAGACGCTTAACCAATGAGGGTAGTCCTTTTAAACTTAGATTTCGTTACTGCTGAAAACCTTGCAGGAATCTCCATTTTAAGAACAGTAAACCTAAATCCTGCAGAGAGGGTCGTACGCAGTCTAGTCTCCGCAGTCTAGTCTCCCATGATCTCTGAACTGTCTCCTAATTCTCCGGATAGTATAGCTATATGGTTCTTAGAACCTAGAGTTCTTGTCACCTCAGCTATATACCTACATGGTGAACTCCCTCACCTTGCAACTCTATACAAAAGTCACCTTCTCAGTGAGGGCTACTAATCCTACCACTGTGTATACTCTGGTCCCCAAACCCCTTATGCTGCTATTTTTTTCCCCCACAACACTTACTACTTTGTATATGGTCTGTCTCTCCACCTGTATATAAGCTCAACTAAGGGGTATTTTTGTTCTTTACTAATACATCCCAAACACTGAGAACAATGCTTGGCATGCCCATGTTAATGACCGAGGTAATTGTGAGGAAATTGTCATCAAATCAGAGGAAATGAAGTCAGATAGCAGTAATTCTGCAGGTGGCCACAAGAGGGCATCATCGGTCCCTGATACTGTTAAATCTAAGGCAGCCCAGACTTCCCCTCAAACTTGACTGAACTTTGAGAGAAAAGTTAACAAAATATCTAGTTATGCTTTCATAAAAGTAAGTGGGTTTTCTGTAAAGAAGAGTCTCTTTGTAGTCTTCAGATGGCCTTTGTAGAATGATGATAAAAAGGTACCCTAGAAATTTTTTGGAAATTTGAATAATCGGAAAATCCAAAAATCTGGAAGCCACTGTTCTAAGGTGACCATAGTTCAATAAAACAATGGAGGGGCACCTGGGTGGCTCAGTCGTTAAGCGTCTGCCTTCAGCTCAGGTCATGATCCGAGGGTTCTGGATGGAGCGGGCATTGGGCTCCCTGCTCTGCAAGGAGCCTTCTTCTCCCTTTCCCACTCTCCCTGCTTGTGTTCCCTCTCTTGCTGTTTCTCTCTGTCAAATAAATAAATAAAATCTTTTTTTTTAATGGAACTTTTTAAATTGAATCAAGTATAATATATATGTAAATCATACGCATTACATGGAATTTATTAATACATATTTCCCCCACTGTTTACAAGTTCAAAGCTACAAAAAGTTGAAAGAAAAATACAGTGAATAGGGCACCTGGGTGGCTCAGATGGTTGGGTGTCTGCCTTCGGCTTGCCTCATGATCTAAAGGTCGTGGGATTGAGTCCTGCATCAGGCTCCCTGCTCCTCAGGGAGACTGCTTCTGCCTCTGCCTTTGCCTCTCTCTCTGTCTCATGAATAGAAAAATAAAATCTTTTTTTTTTTTTTAATGCAGTGAATATCTGTATACCTATCACTCTTGGACACATTTGCATTCTCTCTCTCTCTCTGTTTACTGAACCACTGGAAAGTTTACGTTATTGAGGCACATGGCTGGCTCACTCGATAGAGCATGCAACTCTTTGATCTCATGGTCCTGAGTTCTAAGTTGCACATTCAGAGTAGAGATGACTTTTTAAAAACCAAGCTTCAGATATCATGACATGTCACTACTAAATACTTAACATGATGTTTCTACTAAGAATAAAGACCTTCTCCTACATAATTACAGTATCATTATTTTAGTGGTCTGAGTAATGGTCCCCAAATATGTCCACATCCTATGCCTGGAACCTGTGAATATGTTACTTCACATGGTAAAAAGAATTTTGTGGGTGTGACTAAAGTAAGGGTCTTGAGATGGGGAGATTATTCTGAATTAGCAGGTAGACCTGAGATAATCACAAGAGTCCTTATAATTTTTACAGAGGGAGGCAGGAGGATCCAGAGTTAGAACTAGGAGATGACAGGACAGAAGCAAAAGAGAGTGATGTGAAGGCATCACATTCAGTCAGCTTCTAGAAACTGAATGAGGCAAGGAAACAGTCTCCTCTGAAGTCTCTAGAAGGAAGGCAACACCTTCATTTTAGACTGCTGACCTACAGAACTGTAAGAGAAAAGTTTGTGTTATATTGCCAAGTTTGTAGTTACTTGTTAGAACAGCAACCAGAAAGCCTATACAATTATAAATATCTGAAATAGAGTGCATATGAAAATTTCTACAACTGTCCCCAAAATGTACCTTCTGTTTTCTTTCCCTTTTTAAAAAATTTATTTTTGGGTTACCTGGATGTCTCAGTCTTTTTAAGTAAAAAAATAAGTTTATTTAGATTTATTTTAGAGAGTGTGCATGAGTGGGGGAGGGGCTGAGAGAGGCAAAAAAGCAGACGCCCCTGAACGCATAGCTGGATGTGGGGCTCCATCCCAAGATGCTGAGATCAAGACCCAAAGAGAAACCAAGAATAGGAGACTTAACCGACTGAGCTACCCGGGTGCCCCCGACCTTGAACTTTAAAAGTTTTACTGGGGGGACGTCTGGGTGTCTCAGGGGGTTAAAGCCTCTGTCTTGGGCTCAGGTCATGACCCCAGAAACCTGGGATGGAGCCCTGCCTGCATCAGGCTCTCCGCTCAGCGGGGAGCCTTCTTCCTCCTCTCTCTGCCTGCTTCTCTACTTGTGATCTCTGTCTGTCAAATAAAATCTTTTTTTATTGGGGGATGGGGTGGCTCAGTGGGTTAAGACCTCTGTCTGCGGCTCAGGTCATATTCCCAGAGTCCCAGGATCAAACCCTGAATCGGGCTCCCAGCTCACGGGGGGGGGGGGGGGGGGGGGTCCGGGGGGGAGGTCCGCCTCTCTGCCTATTTGTGATCTCCCCCTCTCTGCCTATTTGTGATCTCTGAGAAAAAAAGTGTTAATTCAGGAGAACCCAGGTGGCTCCGGTTGGGTGTTTGTCTTCCACTCTGGTCCTGATCCCACCATCACATGAAGTTCCAGCATGAAGCTCTTTTCTCAGTGGAAAAGCCTGCAGCTGTTCCCCTGTTTTTACTGTCAAATTTCTTACTACAGCTTGTTGACATCTCTAGCACGAGACTACCAATAATCTACTCGAAATAAGTCTGATATTTCACAAACTTTAGCAAGCCCTGCAAACGCAAGGCCTCAAAAAATTGGGTAAACACTCAGAATTGTTCCTCTCCACGGAAATCTTTAGTAAAAGGCGAAAGATTTATACGATCTGAAGAGAAACCAGAGTATGCTCAGGAAACCGCTCACACAGAGCTCGGGTGACTGTCACTCCTAGAACAGCAATGGTAATTAGCCAAAAGGGTCACGGACATCCGCTTTTATCTCAGTCAATTCTGTTATAGCCGTCTGATTTCTGGAGAGGGGGAAAAAAAAAGTCGAAAAAAAAAAATCTAGCCGTTTTAAAATAAGAAATACCATGGGTGCAGGGCATTGTGGGTATGTAAATGACGCTTAGTCACCACTCTCCGGTTGCCGGAAATTCCTTAGATCGTTTTCCTGCTAGGCCTGGAGCCACCACCTGGGGGCAGGGCAGAAGCCAGATTTGCAGGGAAGTAAGATGCCCGATTCAGTCTCATTTTTTTGTTTGTTTGTTTGTTTTTGTTTTCATTTTGTTTTATAATTGACACTCCAAGGTAAAATTTATCTTGAATTAAAAATTAAAAATTAGGGGCGCCTGGGTGGCTCAGTGGGTTAAAGCCTCTGCCTTTGGCTCAGGTCATGATCCCAGGGTCCTGGAATCGAGCCCCGCTTCGGGCTCTCTGCTCAGCAGGGAGCCTGCTTCCTCCTCTCTCTCTCTGCCTGCCTCTCGGCCTACTAGTCATCTCTGTCTGTCAAATAAATAAAAATTTAAAAAAATCTTTAAAAAATTAAAAATTAAATTTGAGGGGCGCCTGGGTGGCTCAGTGGGTTAAGCCTCTGCCTTCGGCTCAGGTCATGGTGTCAGGGTCCTGGGATGGAGCCCCGCATTGGGCTCTCTGCTCAGCAGGGAGCCTGCTTCCCCCTCTTTCTGCCTGCCTCTCTGCCTACTTGTGATCTCTGTCTGTCAAATAAATAAATAAAATATTTTTTTAAAAATTTAAATTTGACCTTTTTTAAGTCTTGAAAATAATTGTCTTCATCCATTCATTCAACAAAAATGTATTGAACACTGTGTCAAACCCTGTGCTGGACCTTAGGAATGTATGGTGAGCACGAATAACGGAATGTTCAGTGACACATGGGTCAAGCGTGGAAAAAGTCTTCAAAGCTGGGTGGTGAGCGTATTCAGGGAAACAGGGAAACCTGATTCTCACATGCCAAGCAAAGAGCTTCCACTCTCCCCGAGAAACCAAAACTCTCTAAAGGACAACGTGATCAGATTAATAGCATGAAACAACATCTGGTGTTATTGGTGTTACAGGTTGAATTGTTCTTTCCCAAATTCATTTGTTCAAGTCTTTACTCCCTATCTCAGAGTGTGACTATTTAGAAATAGGGTCACTCCAGGTGTAATTAGTTAAGTTGAGGCTTCCAGAACTGTGTAGACATTTCTGTGGTTTAAGCCACCCAGTCTGGGGTGTTTGTTATGGAACTCTAGAAAATACACCTGGGTACTTGCTAGATATGCAAATTATCAGGCCCCACCCCCAGGCCTACGGAGTCAGAAAGGGGTAGGGGGCGGGGGAAGAACCCAAGCGTCTGGGTGAACAATCCTCGCGTGATTCTGATGCGGGCTATATTGCGAACCACTGAACACTCACCACTCCGGCTCAAGTTTGAACACCCACTCAGTTTGGAGAGTATAGCCAGCAAGAAAGCCAGAGAGAAATAAATGATGGCCCAGACTGCCCTAGGAAGGAGTGCAAGGTGAGGAGAGGCAAGCCACTCAGATCCCTGGAGAACAGAGGCAGGGGCGGCTGGGTGGCTCGGTCTGTTGTGCGTCTGCCTTCCGTTCAGGTCAGGATCCCAGGGTCGTGGGATCCAGCCCCACACTGGGCTTCTTGCTCAGCAGTGAGTCTGTCTCCCGCTCTCCTTCTGCCCCTCCACCTGCTCGCTCGCTCTCTCTCAAATAAGTGAAAATCTAAAGCACACACACAGTGGTCTACGTGTGCAATTAATCAGGAAGGCTGGGGGGAAACCAGGAGGGTGCACCAAAACGAAACCAAGGGCGGAAAGACGTTTCAGGAAGGGAGTCGTCCCTTCTGTCCAATCCGGGAAATGGAGCGGCAAGGTCCACAGGCTCCCCCAGCCGGGCAGTTGCCGGCGACCTGGCCAGAGGGGTTTCCAGGGAGCTGGGAGCTGGCGGGTGAGCCGAGGTCAGGAAGCAGGCAGGCAGACAGCTCTAGGGACAACGCTGGCCCTGAAAAATCAAGAGACCAGGAGACGGGTTCTGGAAAGGCGGGAAATCTGCTCGGCGGGGAGCCTGCCCGCCCCCCCCACCCCGCGCCACCGTCTACTTATGATCTCTCTGTCAAATAAATAAAATCTTTTAAAAAAGTGACGTGTTTCAGAATGCCTGGGTGGCTCAGTCCGTTAAGCGTCTGCCTTCAGCTGAGGTCATGATCCCAGGGTCTGGGTATCGAGTTCCGTATCAGGCTCCTTGCTCCTTTGAGAGTCTGCTTCTCCCTCTGCTTGCTGCTTCTCCCGCTTGTGCTCTCTTGCGTGCTCGCTCTCTCTCTCTCTCTCTCTCTCTCTCTGGCAAATAATTTTTTTTTTAAATCTTTAAAAATTTTTCTTTAAAGTGACATGTTTCTTTTGTGCTAATATGACTCCTCTGAATGACCTAACTAGATTAACTGGTTACCAGGCAAATTGAGCCCACAAGAAAGGAAGCCAATATTTAAATTACCAGGTTATTGGGCGCCTGGGTGGCTCAGTGGTTAAGCCGCTGCCTTCGGCTCAGGTCATGATCTCAGGGTCCTGGGATCGAGTCCCGCATCAGGCTCTCTGCTCAGCAGGGAGCCTGCTTCCTCCTCTCTCTCTCTCTCTCTCTGCCTGTCTCTCTGCCTACTTGTGATTTCTCCCTGTCAAATAAATAAATAAAATCTTTAAAAAAAAAAATAAATAAATAAATTACCAGGTTATTGTCTGACCCATTGAGATGATTTATTCTCAACATAAACATATAAACTCAATGCGAGATGCCTAACTAAAGCAAGCACCAGCAAAAAAACCAAGATAGTTTTTCTTCTAAGGTTTAGGCTTTACCCAGAATTCCTTATACAGGAGCGAGCCCATACCTAGGGTCATTGCTCCCACAACAAAACCTTGGGCTGCCATATGCACATGGATCGGGTGAACAGACATTTTACTATTTCCCCCCCGCTCTTCAGTTTATGTAATCCATATACAATTGTTGCAAACCCCGCCATTTCAATGGGAACAAACGGTGCCTCTCTAGCTTTTCAGATCATCATACAAAGGAGAAACATCTGTGCCAGTTGACATAGTGGAGGAAGAATCCTACCATGACGGGACTTAGGCTCTAACTCATCATGTGACTCTTGATCTCAGGGTTGTGAGTTCAAGACCAACGTTGCACAGAGAAATTACTTAGAAAAGATAAATACCAATGAATATGGAAAAACATATGCACAAGTGATTATTTTTAATAATGCCGTATTATTTTTTAGAAGATTTATTTATTTATTTGATAGGTGAGTGGACGGGCAGAAGGTCTAGAGAGAACCCGGAAGCGAACCTCCCAGTGAGCTCGGAGCCGGATGTGGAGCTTGATCCCAGGATCCCAAGAGTTCATGATCTGAGCTGAAAGGAAGTCAGCTGCTTAACGGACTGAGCCACCCAGGCACTCCAGATGCCGTATTATTTGTAAAAGCAAAATGCTGCTAAATAATTTAAATTCCTACCTACATGGACTGTTTACAGTTTATCTGCACAGCGGAGTAGTATGAAGCCAAACAAAAAAAAAAAAAGAGGGAGATCTCTAAAGACCGATATTGAACAATTTCCAGGATACATTTTTGGTTGATTCAAGTAAGGTGAGGGTGTATCTTTTGTTAAGGGAAATAAACTAGGGGTGCCTGGGTGGTTGAGTCAGTTAAGTGCCTGCCTTCAGCTCAGGTCAAGCCCCATGGCTCCTTGCTCCGCAGGAAGTCGGCTTCCTCTCTCTCTCTCTTCCTCTGCCCCTCCTCCCTGCTTGTTGTCTCTCTCTCTCTCTCTGTGTCTCTCAAATAAGTAAAATCTTTTCTATTTTTTTATTTTAAAAATTTTTTTTTTCATTTTTTTTTTTTTTTAAATGGGGATGCACCTGGGTGGTTCACTTGTTAAGTGACTGCCTTCAGCTCAGGCCACAATCCCCCGGTCCTGGGATCAAGGCCTACATCGGGCTCCCTGCTCAGCAGGGAGCCTGCTTCTCCAGCTGCTGCTTCCCTGCTTGTGATCCCTCTCTCTCTGTCAAAAGGGAAATAAGCTATGTGTTTGTTTGTCATTATTATAATTATTATTTCCAAACAGAATCACAGATTAAACCAGAAACTAATGAACACAGGGTCAGAGGGAATGAGGTGGAGAGAATGAGGACCAGAGTGACTTCTCTGAGTTTATATATTTTTATGGTTTCAGCAGCTAAAAGACTACATTCCCCAGCCTCCCTGGATTCTTATAATCCCCATGTGACTAAGTTCAAGTTAAAGTAGAGGTGGAAATATTATAAGTAGATGTAAATGAAAGTATCCTCAGTCTCTGTAAAGTATTTCTGAGACTATGGGGGGGTATGAGGTATGGTGAGCACTGCCTGATGAATCACAGACCTGTACCCCTGAAACAAATAATACATTATAGGTTTAAAAAAAATTATTTCTGAGACTTTGAACAGGATGGAGTAACTCTTCCTTTAACTTTTTTTTTACCTGCTTCCTGAGCAGGGGGCTGGGGGGTGGATGATGGCTGCAATGTCAGCAAGCTTCTTCCTGTGAGAATTGGGGTAAGGAGCCCTGATTTGTATCATTTGCCCATTTTTGTGGGTGTAAATATTCCCACTATACCTGATGTCAAACTACCAACTCGAAGTCACTAAAGATGGAGTTGAGAGGAGATACACACATGAAGTGGCCAGCCCCAGCCCTGAGCCGGTGGGTCATACACCGATGGCCATGTGCAGCCACAAGGGCAATAATTCGGTAAGGGATTCACAAGATAAAAAGATGTAAAATGTGGGCCCCTGGGTAGCTCAATCAATTAAGTGTCTACCTTCAGCTTAGATTGTGATCCAAGGGTCCTGGGATGGAGTCCCACACTGGGTTCCCTGCTTGGTGGGGAGTCTGCTTCTCCCTCTGCCTCTGGCTCCCTCTCTCTGTCTCTCATGAGTAAAATAACATCTTTTTAAAAAAAGATGTAAAAAATGACATCAAAAATGTAAAATGTGGTAGGTGGGGGAGAGTAATAATGCTGAACAGTGGGATCAAACAAGTTATCAACTTCTAACAGATTATTCTAGAGAGAAGTTATTCTATGTAAGCCTCTTTTTTTTAATACAACAGAACAAATCCACTTTACTTTTTTTTTTAAGATTTTATTTATTTATTTAACAAACAGAGAGAGATCACAAGTAGGCAGAGAAGCAGGCAGAGAGAGAGGGGGAAGCAGGCTCCCCGCTGAGCAGAGAGCCCGATGCGGGGCTTGGTTCCAGGACCCTGAGATCATGACCTGAACCGAAGGCAGAGGCTTAACCCACCGAGCCATCCAGGTGCCCTACTTTTCTTTTTTTTAAGATTTTATTTATTTATTTATATGAGAGAGAGAGCATGACAGAAGAGAGATCAGTGGGAGAAGCAGACTCCCTGCCGAGCAGAGAGCCCGATGTGGGGCTCGATCCCAGGACCCTGGGATCATGACCTGAGCCGAAGGCAGAGGCTTTAACCCACTGAGCCACCTAGGTGCCCCTCACTGAGTTTGAATCCTTGAGGGGTAAAGCATCCCATGGATTCTGTGTCCAATGACCACAGCCGGAAGATTGCTTTGGAAGCTGGCATGAATCATGTTTCCATGGGCCCCAATTGTCCTTTCCCCAGATTACTCAGGTTTTGTTTTGTTTGCCACAAGGAGTCACTATGTCATTCTTACATATAAGCGTATCTCTTGCCTAGAGAGCATTCAGTTTAATCTCTAGCACAAACTCCTTCAATTTTCAGAGCTGTGTTCTCCCTCTGTGCCAGAGACCTGCTTGTTGGCAGCAAAAATGGCCCTGAACCACAGCCTTCCAGATACTTGTCATTTTAGAAATCCTGTCCATAGGGACCCCTGGGGGGGCTAAGTCCAAAGAGTGTCTGCCTTTGGTTCAGGTCATGATCTCAGGCTCCTGTGATCAAGCCCCATGTCAGACTCAGCAGGGAGCCTGCTTCTCCCTCTCCCTCTCTGTGTTCTCTCTCTTTCTCTCAAATAAATAAATTTTTAAAAAGAAAGAAATCCTGTCCATAGCAGGTCTCCACAGGCTCCAAAATGGAGGAAAGAAATCTTGATAAGGTTTTCCTTTTTAAACATATTTAAAGCACATTTGAGAAAATGTTTACATCTATTAAATTGTAGTACTGGGTGTGTTTTTGTCCTCTGTGTTTTTCTGTGGAGTTAGAAATAATACTTTTTTATTTTTTTTAAGAGAAAGAGAGCAAGAGAATGAGTCTTAAGCAAGTTCCATGCCCAGTGCGGAGCCCATCTCGGGGGTCAATCTTACAACCTCCAGATCATGACCTGAGCCAAAATTACGAATCTAACACTTAACCAACTGAGCCACCCAGGCACCCCTCATGACAAATTTTTAAAATAAAAATTAGAGGGGCACCTAGGTGGCTCAGTCCTTAAGTGTCTGCTTTTGGCTCAGGTCATGATCTGGAGTCCTGGAATCAAGAGTGCTGCATTGGGGCTCCTGGGTGGCTCAGTGGGTTAAGCTGCTGCCTTCAGCTCAGGTCATGATCTCAGGGTTCTGGGAACGAGTCCCGCATCGGGCTCTCTGCTCAGCCGGGAGCCTGCTCCCTCCTCTCTCTCTCTGCCTGCCTCTCTGCCTACTTGTGATCTCTCTCTGTCAAATAAATAAATAAAATCTTTAAAAAAAAATAATAAAACAAAACAAAACAAAGAGTGCTGCATTGAGCACCTCACATCTGGCTCCCTTGTCAGTGGGGAGTCTGCTTCTCCTTCTGTCCATCCCCCTGCTCGTGCTGTCTCTCACTTTCAAATAAATAATTAAAAAATTTTTTTAAATAAAATCTTTTTTTTTTTAAAAAAGATTTTATTTATTTATTTGAGAGAGAGGCAGAGAGCAGGAGAGGGAGGAGAAGCAGGCTCCCCGTTGGACAGGGAGCCCAATGTGGGGCTCCATTCCAGGACCCAGGAATCATGACCTGAGCCAAAGGCAGATGCTTGAACAACTGAGCCATCCAGGCGCTGCAATAAATAAAATCATTTAAAAAAAAAAATGAGGGGCGCCTGGGTGGCTCAGTGGGTTAAGCCGCTGCCTTCAGCTCGGGTCATGATCCCAGGGTTCTGGGATCGAGCCCCGCATTGGGTTTTCTGCTCAGCAGGGAGCCTGCTTCCTCCTCCCTCTCTGCCTGCCTCTCTGCCTACTTGTGATCTCTCTCTGTCAAATAAATAAATAAAATCTTTAAAAATAAATAAATAAAAATGAGAAATGAGGAAGGAGAGATGAGAAAAGTATGAAACTCTTACTATGGAAATTACTTCACCTAGTAAAAAACACATCTCGAAGTCTGATGTTTGAATCAATTTCAAGATTTGTGAAGCATTAATCATATGAGTCATTTAAAAAAAAAAGGTCTAGTGTGAAAATTAAGTCAAAATTGTACCAATGTAAATGCATCCACGGTGAAGATTCTTTAAGGTGAAACTCAGTGAACCTATTTGTTTGGTTATTTATTTATTTATGTTATTTATTTAGTTGACAGACAGAGGTCATAGGCAGAGAGAAAGAGAAGCAGGCTCCCTGCAGAGCAGAGAGCCGGATGCAGGGCTCCATCCCAGGACCCTGGGATCGTGACCTGAGCTGAAGGCAGGGACTTTAACCCACTGAGTCACCAGGTGCCCCCTAAATAAATAAAATATTTTTTAAAATTGTCTATTTAGATCTTATGCCCATTTTATTTTATTTACGAGAGAGAGAGCATGCATGCCTGTGCATGCCAGGGGTGGGAAGTCGGCAGAAAAAATTAATTTTTCTTTTTTTTTCTCAAGGTTTTTATTTATTCATTTGAGACAGAGAGAGCATGAGCAGGGGAGAGGGAAAAGCAAGCTCCCTGCTGAGGCAGGAGCCGTATGTGGGGCTCATTCCAAGGACCCTGGGATCATGACCTGAGCATGAGGGAGATGCTTAACCATCTGAGCCACCCAGGCGCCCCAGTAAAGAGAATTTTTTTTTTCTTTTTTAGCAGAGAGAATCTTAAGCAGGCTCCATGCCCAGAAGAGAGCCTGATGTGGCACTTCATCTCATGACCCTGGGTGACATCATGTCCTGAGCCAAAATCAAGATATGGACGCTTAACCAACTGAGCCACCCAGGTGTCCCAATCTCATGCCCATTTTAAAGTTTATTTATTTTTTAGTAATCTCTATACCCAATGAGGGGCTCAAACTCACAATTCCAAGATGGAGAATCACATGCTCTTCTGACCAAGTCACCAGGTGCCCTATTAATTTGTTAGGACTTAGTTGCCTTTTTATTCTATATTTTTCTCATTTACATATTTTTCTATCACTCTTACGAGGTTTGTCTAGCTTATTAAGACTTTCAAACAGCTAATTTTTTTTTTTTTTTTTTTGGAAGTAGGTTCCACACCCAGCCTGGGGTTGAAATCCCAGCCCTGAGATCAAGAGTCACATGTTCTACCAACTGAGCCAGCCAGGCACCCCTCCAAACAACTAAATTTTCTAAATTCTTTTTTTTTTTTTAAGATTTTATTTATTTATCAGAGAGAGAGAGGGAGAGCCAGCGAGCACAGGCAGACAGAATGGCAGGCAGGGGCAGAGGGAGAAGCAGGCTCCCTGCTGAGGAAGGAGCCCGATGTGGGACTCGATCCCAGGACGCTGGGATCATGACCTGGCCAAAGGCAGCTGCTTAACCAACTGAGCCACCCAGGTGTCCCTAAATTTTCTAAATTCTTTTTTAATTTTTTTTTTTCACAGATTTCTGCCTTTCTCCTCCCTCTCTTATTTTGTTGAATCTCAACTTTGTAGCTCTTTCCCAAATTATTGAACAATGTATGAAGAATGTTTTCAGCTGCAGGTTAAAGAAAACATGAATAAAGATGGCTTAAACAACCAGGTGGGTTTTTGTTTTGCTTTGTTTTGTTTTGTATTTACACATGGAGCTTTGATGGAGGTGGTTGCTGACTTTGATTCAACTGCTCACCCTCCAAGAACCCTCGGGCTCTTCTCTCCTACTTGGCTGCCCTCAGTGTGTTGGATTTTTGATCTCATGACTATCCACCTACCTCATGATCACAAGGCAGCTGTCAGAACTCCAAAGGGAATATCCATGTCCAAGGCAATAAAAAAGAGGATGATATGTTACGAGCAAACCATTGTCAATGTCATTTCATTCCCTCCTATTAGAAAAGAACATATCCTCCCCCTCTCTCTCTCTGCCTGCCTCTCGGCCTACTTGTGTTCTCTGTCAAATAAACAAAATCTAAAATAAAATAAAAGGAAAGGAAAGGAAAGGAAAGGAAACAACATATCCTGCCCAGAAGCCCCCAGAACATTCCTGCTTATATCTCATTGGCCAGAACCGTGTCACATGGCCCGCTCTCATTGCATGGGAATCTAAGAAAGCGGGTTATTTAGTTCTTCCAGGCCCTAATGGAGACATGAGTAAGGAGGCTGGGAATAGCTGTTGGGTTAGCCACCAACAGTGTGTGTGTGTCATAAACAACCGGGCTCGTTTGTTTTCAGTCTTCCTTGTTTTCTTTATCATTTCCCGATGCCTTTGGGGTGAATCCTCACCCTGATGTTGTTGCTCATTGTCTTCTTTGGGTTGTGACCATTCTGCTCTTCAGTCCATGTATGGATTTCAACTATTAAAACTTTCATAATTGGTATTTCCAACCAATTCTTCCTGTTTATTCCTGCCTTATATTAACAATGTCCTCCCTTATTTTTTTTTAAGATTTTATTTATTTATTTGACAGAGAGAGACCACAAGTAGGCAGAGAGGCAGGCAGAGAGAGAGAGAAAGGAGGAAGCAGTCTCCCTGCCGAGCAGAGAGTCCAATGCTCAACTCGTTCCCAGGACCCTGAGATCATGACCAGAGCGGAAGGCAGAGGCTTAACCCACTGGGCCACCCAGGAGCCCCGTCCTCCCTTATTTTTTGAGGATATTTATGATGCTTACTTTAAACTCAGGTCCAGTAAGTCGGCCTCATCAAATATTAGTTTCTCAGTTTGCTTTTCTTTTCTTGTAAATGTGATCCCCTTTGAGTTCATATTACTTTGGGGATGTCAGTGAACTTGGCAGGAAAGGGTTAAAGTCCAGACCCTAAGATATGGAGAAGGAGGTAGAGAAGTAATGTTTAAGGTTACCTGGTTTCGCCCTACCTAGCCGGGATGGAATACTGGTCACTGCTGCAGGCTTCCTACCTCCTGCATAGCAGTGGGGCATGTGACTATCTACTCAGGGCCCTGGGGATTGGGGGCGGGGAGGGGAGGGGCAGGGCGGTGCTGAGCACAACTGAAAAATCTCCCTCAGCCTCACCCCCACCTCAGGTACCTGATCTTCTTCTCTCCTGGCTGCCATCACAGTCCCCACACCTGGCCCCAACCAGCCTCCTCATAGATTTCTCCATTTTTTACTTTAGTTTCTCAGATACTCAATCCCTTCTCACTCCTATTTCTCCTCCTCCTCCTTCTTCTTTGCTGCTGTTAAGCAGAAAATTTCAAGCAAACAAGAATGCAAGAATGCCATTTCTAGGGCACCCTGGGGGGTTCAGTCAGTTAAGCATCTGCCTTCACAGCTCAGGTCATGATCCCGGGATCCCACATTGGGATCCCCGCTTCATGGGGAGTCTGCTCTCCCTCTGCCCCTCATTCCACTCATGTGCTCTCTCTCGCTCTCAAATAAATAAAATTTGAAAAAGAAAAGGATGCCATTTCCATCACCCAACACGCATGATCATCAATTCATGGTCACCATTATTTCCTACATCCCTACTCCACACTGCTGGCGCGCTGAATTATAGGATTTTTTTTTTTTTTACAGATTTTATTTATTTATTTGAGAGAGAGTGCTAAAGAGAGCACGAGAAGGAGGGAGGGGCAGAGAGAGAGGGAGAAGAAGACCCCCCTCTCCGGGAGGGAGCCTGCTACAGGACCCAGGACCCTGGGATCATGACCTGAGCCAAAAGCAGATGCTTAACAACTGAGCCACCTAGACGCCCCTACTCCCAATTTTTTTAAAACCACAACCCAGTCAAGATTCATGATTTGTGGGGTGCCTGGGTGGCTCAGTGGGTTAAAGCCTCTGCCTTCTGCTCAGGTCATGGTCCCAAGGTGCCGCATCTGCTCTCTGCTCAGCAGGGAGCCTGCTTCCTCCTCTCTCTGCCTGCCTCTCTGCCTACTTGTGATCTCTCTCTCTCTCTCTGTCAAATAAATAAATAAAATCTTTAAAAAAAAAAAATCCATGATTTGTGTTTGGTTGTTGTTTGTATTATCTTCTTTTTTCTTTCTTGTATTATCTTTTTTTTTTTTTAAGATTTTATTTATTTATTTGACAGACAGAGATCACAAGTAGGCAGAGAGGCAGGCAGAGAGAGAGGGGGAAGCAGACTCCCCGCTGAGCAGAGAGCCTGATGCGGGGCTCGATTCCAGGACCCTGGGACCATGACCTGAGCCGAAGGCAGAGGCTTTAACCCACTGAGTCACCCAGGTGCCCCTCTTGTATTATCTTTTAATCTAGAACTGTCTTTATACTTTTTTCTTGGTAGGAGCTTTTTGAAGAGACCAGGCTAAATATCTTGTAAAGTGTCCTGCATTCTAAATTTGCCTCATTATCCCTCCTGGTGTTGTTCAGTTCGTTCCTCCATCCCTTGCATTTCCTGGAAGCAGGAAGTCAAGTCTAGGGGCTAGACTGGATTTAGGTTATACATTTTTGGCATTGTTATCTCTTGGATGTTTCTGTGTAGTTCATATGATAGCCTATCAGGAGACACATAATGTCAGGTCGCTCATAGCTGGTGATGCTAAGTTTGATCACTTAGTAGGGACTGCCACATCATCCATATAAAGGTATGCTTTCCCTTTGTAAACTGTCAGCGCGAATTACTTATGGAGCAATACTCTGGCATCCTGCAAACATCCTGTACTCAGTAACCTTTCACCTACCAACCACTAAATCATTTATTTCATTGGGAGTTGTAGTATAGTTCCAGAGGTTTTCTTTTTTAATTTCAATGCCTTTATTTTAAAAGTTTTTGTTATTTTTGTCCAATATATCTGTTACCTTTTATATATTGCTCTTTATTTTCACAATGATTTTTTTAAAAAGATTTTATTTATTTATTTGACAGACAGAGATCACAAGCAGGCAGAGAGGAAGGCAAAGAGAGAGAGGAAAGGAAGCAGGCTCCCTGCTGAGCAGAGAGCCTAATGCGGGACTCAATCCCAGGACCCCGGGATCATGACCTGAGCTGAAGGCAGAGGCTTTAACCCACTGAGCCACCCAGGTGCTGTTCACAATGATTTTTTTTTTTAAGATTTTATTTATTTATTTGAGAGAGAGACAGTGAGAGAGAGAGCATGAGTGAGAAGAAGGTCAGAGGGAGAAGCAGACTCCCCATGGAGCTGGGAGCCCAATGCGGGACTCGATCCCAGGACTCTGGGATCATGACCTGAGCCAAAGGCAGTCGTCCAACCAACTGAGCCACCCAGGCGTCCCCACAATGATTTTTTTAAGATTTTATTTTATTATTGCTTTTTAAAAAAAATTAAATTAATTTATTTTCAGCATAACAGTATTCATTATTTTTTCACCACACCCAGTGCTCCATGCAATCCGTGCCCTCTATAATACCCACCACCTGGTACCCCAACCTCCCACCCCCCGCCACTTCAAACTCCTCAGATTGTTTTTCAGAGTCCATAGTCTCTCATGATTCACCTCCCCTTCCAATTCCCCCCAACTCCCTTCTCCTCTTCATCTCCCCTTGTCCTCCATGCTATTTGTTATGCTCCACAAATAAGTGAAACCATGTGATAATTGACTCTCTCTACTTGACTGATTTCACTCAGCATAATCTCTTCCAGTCCCGTCCATGTTGCTACAAAAGTTGGGTATTCATCCTTTCTGATGGAGGCATAATACTCCATAGTGTATATGGACCACATCTTCCTTATCCATTCGTCCGTTGAAGGGCATCTTGGTTCTTTCCACAGTTTGGCGACCGTGGCCATTGCTGCTATAAACATTGGGGTACAGATGGCCCTTCTTTTCACTACATCTATATTTTTGGGGTAAATACCCAGGAGTGCAATTGCAGGGTCATAGGGAAGTTCTATTTTTAATTTCTTGAGGAATCTCCACACTGCTTATTATTGCTTTTTAAAGATTTTTTTTTATTTATTTGGCAGGCAGAGATCACAAGTAGGCAGAAGAGAGAGTGATCACAAGTAGGTGGGCAGAGGCGGGGGTGGGGGGAGCAGGCTCCCGGGAATCTGAGATCATGACTTGAGCTGAAGGCAGAGGCTTAACCCACTGAGCCACCCAGGTGCCCCTAAGATTTTATTTTTCAGTAATCTCAATACCCAACGTGGGGCTCAAATTCACAACCCCGAGATCAAGAGTCATGTGCTCTATCAACTGAGCCAGCTGGCACCCCACAATGATTTATTTTTTAATTCTTTCTTTTCAATATTAAGCATAACAATTTTATAGATTCTGATTATTCTATTACCAGCTCAAGGAGCAGAGGGCCTTTTTTTTTTCTGTCATGGTAATTTGTCTGCGGTCATATCCTAGAGTTCCTGACATATGTATCCTTAATCTAATGGCTTTGTATTTTCTAAGGTCTTAAAGGTTTCATTATTCTCAGACCATGGGCCTCTCCAGGGTCAGTTTCCCTTACTGCTCTGACTTCTGTCTTCCTTTTTAGCACAAAGGAATTCTCGACTTTGAAAACTTGAGTTTCCTGTGGGTTTTACTGGTTTTGGACTGCTCTATGTTAATTAATTTTTTAAAAGATTTTATTTATTTATTCGAGAGCAAGACAGAGAGCCTGAGCAGGGGGGACAGGCAGAAGGGGTAGCAGATTCCCCGCTGAGCATGAACCCTTATGGGGGGCCTGGATCCCAAGACCCTGAGATCATGACCTGAGTCAAAGTCAGACACTTAACCAACTGAGCCACCCGAGTGCTCCTTTCCATGTTAATTTCTTGACTTTCAGTTCCTACAACGGGAGGCAAGGAGGTTTATTACCAATGTAGGGCCAGGAAAAATTCACTGGATCTGGTCCCTAAGTTGCGGAACGGGAAATAAGTCCTCTGCAAAAACCCATGTGCCCCAAGGGTTCCACATAGGCTTTGGGAAAACAGCATGGAAGTTTGCAACTGCCTGGACCCACAGGTAGAAAAAGCAAAAAATGTAGGAATGGATCCAAATTTACATCAGATTCCTAAAACAGGAGGTAGAGAAAATAACATAATGCACACTTATGTATAAGCATGATTCATGTAAAAAAATGAAAAGTTATATATTTCTGCAATACCCTCTCTAATCTCATTATCCTCTCTGCTGGAGGCAACTGCTCTCCCAAATCTTTAGTGTTTATCTTTCGCAAATATATCTTTATTCTTTCATTACATATGTATGTATCCTTAAGCAATATCCCACTTCTACTCTCTCTAATTAGACTCTTACCCTCAATAGTTCACCAAGATTGTTCAAGGTCATCAATGACTTAAGTGCTAACAAAGGATATTTCTATGCCCTCATCTTACCCGCCCTTTCCACAGCTCTCCTGATTTCTTTCCTCCTTCCTCACTCCTTCCTAGGCTTCTACTCCCTGGTTTTCCTCAGCCTTCAAACCACCCTAATCTCATATCCTGCTGCTTCTCCTCTGCCCTACCTCAAAATGCTGGCCTGCTGCATGGCTCAGTTACGGATGTTCTTCTAGATCCCATTCAGTTCCATGACAGTTATATACAACTACATAAAAATGGCTACCAAATCTCTATCTCTGGCCTTGATCTCTCCCTGAGCTCTTAGCTTGTATATTCACTGCTCACTTGACACTTAAACTCTCGACATCTCATACTCAATATTACCATAATGGAACTTATACCCTGTATACACACCTGTTTCCTTCACAAACCCACTTGCCCATTTCAGGAAATAGTTCATCATCTACCTACCCAGTTGCTCTAGCCACAAACCAGTGATCAACCATGATTACTCCTTCTCCTTCACACCCATATCCAACCCGTCAACAAGACCCATCCATTCCGTCTCCTAAAATTTAAGCCATTCTCTTAGCTACATTTCCATTATCCCTTCCCCAGGCTAGGCCAGCATAACTCTTGCCTACTAAATGATCTCATTTCCAACCTATCTTTTTCAAAACAGTTGTCCACATATCAGAAAGACTGACATACATAAAATCAAATGTTACTCAGATCTTGTCACTCCTCTGTGTAAAATTCTTCAAAGACTTCTCATTTACTAAGAGAATTATTACCATGGGCTAGAAGATGCTACATGCTTTCACCCCTCTCCCCCCTCCTCTTGCTTTCCAGCCTCAAGGGCTTCTTTCAGTTCTTCAAACAAGATTTAAGTTCTTTCCTGCTTCAGGGCCTTTGCACACGCCATCCTCTGATCTTAGTCTGGGATGCTCTCCACCTTCCTGCCCTCCGCTTTGACATAGTTTGTTCCTTCTTGTTCTCTAGACTCAGGTTAGGTATCACTTCAAAGATTTCTTCCCTGGCCACTTTATCTAAAGTAAGTTCTGGGCACCTCGGTGGCTCAGTCCTTAAGCATCTGCCTTTGGCTCAAGTCATGATCCCAGGGTTCTGGGACAGAGTCCTACATAGGGCTCCCGGCTCAGCAGAAGCCTGCTTTTCCCTCTCTTACTCCCCCTGCTTTTGTTCCCAGTGTCAAATAAATAAATAAAATCTTAAAAAAATAGTAATAAAGGAGGCTCATCCATTAGGTCCTCTCTCAGATCTCAGTTTCCTTCAGAGCACTTCCCACAGCTTGTAATTTACTTGTTACTTTGTTTTGTCCCTGTTCACATTAGAAACGTTAGGTCAAGAAGGGCACAACTATGTTTTGTTCACTATTATTATCTTTTAGCACCCAGCACCATGCCTAGCACGTGGTAGACAGTAAATGCCCAGGTAATGTGTCTTCCAGGCACTTTAAACATAGATCCTCATTTAAATTTCGCAATAACTCCATGAGGGTGAAAGCACGATCCAGGCTCCTGCCTTTGGCTTAGGTCATGATCCCAGGGTCCTAGGATCAAGCCCCATGCGGGTCTCCCTGCTCAGCGGGGAGCCTACTTCTCTCCCGCTCCCCCGATAGTGCTTTCTCTCTATCTGTCAAATAAAATTTTTTAAAAAAGAGAGAGAGAAAAGAAAAAGAACGTTCGTCATTGCGCAAAGGAAAGCACGAGTTCAGTTTCTCAACTAGCAGCTGAAGAAGTCGCGATTTAAACCCCTGTCTGAAAGACCCTCTGGTCTCGGTCTCAAACACCATACTGGAGTTTCTCAGTTTGGGGGAAACCAGTTGCAGACAGAGCTTTCCGCCTTACGCAGGGAACAGGAAATCTCCCGTCACAGACCCTTCCCAAGTTCCCCTTAGGCCCAGCGCGTGGGGGTGTGGCTGGCGGGTGGGCGGTCCTAGGCGCCGGAAAACCGACCCGAGACTACATATCCCAATAGGCTGTGGAGGGCGACGTGTCTGGCGGAAGCGAGGCCAGTGGCAGCGTGATGACGTTGTGAGAGACGCCGGCGCGCGGGATTTAAACTGCGGCGGTTTGCGCAGCGTTAAGACTTGGCAGGGATACCGGAGCTGTGGGTTTGTTTTTGGGTTTTTTTTTTTTTTTTTTTTGCATTTCGTGTTTCTCTTCCCGGCGACTGCCCATGGACTCGTCCCTTCAGGCCCGCCTGTTTCCCGGTCTTACCATCAAGATCCAACGCAGTAATGGTGAGAGGCGGGGTCGCGAGATCAGGAGGACACTTGGGCTGTGAGACGGCTGAAATTACTGCTCCCCCCACAAACGGCAGGGCCGAGATACTGTTGGGAATTCCCCCGCCTCCACCTGGTCTGGGTGTCTGCACTGGCAGTCGGTCTTTTCTACCCGGGTCCAGGGCTTCCCCTGGCGGTGGATCCCCTGCCTGTCCTCGGAAGTGGGCGGGGCTCCTCCAAGTCAGTGGTCCTTCTAGGGAAGTTAGGATTGCTAGTTTCACTTCGCCTCCAGAGTTCTCCTCTGAAACTGCCTTGCTTTTGTAGGGACCTCGGCTTCCTGGCCACTGTATTCCTCTCTAAATATTCTGCATTTGCAGTATGTCAGGCACTGGGATTCAGGGTTAATCAGACAGAAAAGATCTTTGCTCTTGAGGAGCGTGCAATTCTGTCCTCTTTTTTTGGTTAAGCAGCTACCGCATCTCTGGCAGGTCTAATAATACCCTGTCATTAGAATGGTCAGATATAACCATCGGGAGTGAGGTAAGGAAACCCGAGGGCTCTAGAGCTTCAAGTCTCAGTGCATGTTGAGGAACAGTACTTAAGGACTAGAGTGACTCCTCTGCCCAAATATACTTTGACCTTGCTGTACCCTCTCTCTCTCTCTCTCTCTTTTTTTTTTTTAATATTTTATTTATTTGACAGACAGAGATCACAAGTAGGCAGAGAGGCAGGCAGAGAGAGAGAGGAAGGGAAGCAGGCTCCCTGTCCAGCAGAGAGACCGATGTGGGGCTCGATCCCAGGACCCTCGGATCACAACCCAAGCCGAAGGCAGAGGCCTTAACCCACTGAGCCACCCAGGCGCCCCTGTACTCTCTCTTTTGAGTGGAGATGAATCCTTACTCCTGCAGCACAGTTTAAGTCCTGTTCCCTGCCTACCTCATAGTGGGATATTCTATGCGTGAGGTGCCAGGAGATTTGTCTTCTAGTGTGAAAAATAAAGAAAAAGACAGCGGTCCCTTCCCTCAGGTCAACTCCACATTAGAGTCTTTGTGGGATTCTATAAGTGAAAAAGATGTAAACTGGACTTTCATACCGTAGGCATAATCCACAGTGCCAATATAAGGACTGTGAATTTGGAGAAATCCTGCGTTTCAGTGGAATGGACAGAAGGAGATGCCACAAAGGGCAAAGAGGTAAGTTCTATGAGAATGCCTCTACCACATTTAACACCTTCTTCCCTAAAAGATCTGTGTGAGGGGGCACCTGGCTAGCTCAGTCTGTAGAGCATGCGACTCTTGATCTCAGGGTCCTGAGTTTGAGCCCCTTGTTGGACAGATAGATTACATAAAATAAAAAAACAAACAAAAAGATCTATTTGGAAATGGAACTTGTGAGAGCCTTGTATCTGATGCTGCCTTGTCCTCCCTAATCTTAAAACATGGTCCTCTTTGGATGTGTTCGTAATTTATTTAGTCAGGCCTGGTCTAAATTGAAGCAATCAACAGTTTCTGGTGTGTCTGTAGAAGACAAACTGCACAGAATCTTATGTACCCTAGCTTCTGAGTGCAAACTACCTATGGCATCAGTTTAGAGAGCCAAATTGATAAGCCGGTTGAGGAGACAAAATATTCCTGAAACACCAAATAACAGAGGGCACCTTGTTGATAAATGGCAAGATGAATAGAGCTAGAGCATCTCAGAGGTGGTAACTTACTGAAGATGGGCTTGACTGGTGGGGGTGTGATGGGAAGGCTTAGCCGAAACAGTTCGATGGCCCTCATAGGTACTAGTAAAGAAGCTTGATCCAGGCAGTGGAAGGCTCGGGATGCTGAACAGTTGTAAAAGGGGACCAGAGGGTCTTCATCTCTGGCACTGAGATGTTTAAGGTTTTCTTCTGTAGGCTCTGGGGAGAATTGGAAAGATTTTGAGAAGAGGAGAGGTATGACTAAGGCATTTATGTTTTAGAGGCGTTGTGGTGTGATAAAAAGTTCACTGGGCTAGAAGTATGAAAACCTGGATTCTAGTCTGCCTCTGCCTACTATTTTGTGTTCTCATGCATGTTTCCAGCTCTTAGAAATCCAGTTTCCTGGGGCACCTGCATGGCTCAGTGGGGTAAGCCTCTGCCTTCAGCTCAGGTCATGATCCCAGAGTCCTGGGATCAAGCCCCACATTGAGCTCTCTGCTCATCGGGGAGCCTGCTTCCCCATCTCCCTCTGCCTGCCTCTCTGCCTACTTTGATCTTTCTCGCTCTGTCAAATAAATAAACTAAATCTTAAAAAGAAAGAAAGAAAGAAAGAAATCCACCTTCCTCACCAAAAAAATGAGGTTGATAATAATATCTACCTCAGAAGGCTATTGTCAGGATTTATTCAGCAGACACTTTTGTAGTGGTTCCAAAATGCCAGATGGGACACTGAGGTGAATAAGACAGACCTGGACCTTCTTTCATGGAGCATAATGTGGTAACACATGAAAAAGACTTGCCTAGCATAGTCCCCTCTGGAAGGTATGCAGATATTTAGGTGGTATATTTGAGAAATAAAAGGATTGAATACTTTACACTATCTGCCCTTGAGTCAAGAGGTTCCTAAAATTCTTTTCAACCAGCTATTAGTAATTCCTTGTGGTTTCGTTTGTTAGCCTTTTTTTGTTATTTAGAAATATAGCTCTTGCAGGGGTTCACTCCAGCTCAGATACTGCCTTTGAATAAGGTCTGAACATCTTTGGTATTCAAAGCCTTTTCAGGTTCTGACGTCAGTCATCCTTTTTCCTTATACCATACACCCTTCTTGCAAAGTATGCTGGCCCCATGGGTAGATGTGTCCAGGCCCCACACTGTGACCGTGCCTAGTGCCTTGCTACCTTCAGACTGTCACTCTTACTCCTTCTTCCTGAGATGTTAACTGAGGTGTTCACTCTGAATCATCAGTGTGAGAGTTGCTTAATGCCAGAACTATGGTTAGATCATTGGTCTCCTCTGTTGTTTGTTTTCTGTGGTTTAAGTGTCAGAAACAGGAGAGGTGTAAGGGTCTGTAGCTTTCCAAGAAACAGAGACAAAAGTTTGGTTACTGAAGTACTTGCTAGCTTTTGCATTTGGTGATTCTATCCTTGTCTTGTGCTGCCCTAGTTTCTAGCTCTCTGTCCACATGATTTCTCCATTAGAATATGAGCTAACTGAAGACAAGGGCAATGTTTGTCTTAATTCATCTTTGAATACTTTCCCCCCTAGTGCCTTAATCGTGCCTAAAAAATGTTTAAATAAGCTAGTTAATAAACACAGGTTGCATATGTAGGAAGTAAAACTTGCATCCTGGAGTACATGCTTCAGCTCGGAACCATTTCGAGATGCAGATAACCACATTGGTACTGTGTTGTGAACTGCTGTGAATTATGCTGATTAAGTTTGAGTTGTTCCTAGAGGGTTGCAGGACTCTAGTGATGTAAACCTAGAATTGTGACCTCATTAAAGGCACGAGCATGAAGTAGGGAAGGCATGAGCAGGAAGCTGTGACTGGGGAAGAAGTTTCTGGGCCCAGTAGAAAATGTAGGTAGACTTAGGGTTAGGTAGCAGCTCTCGGGAACTTTTCCCCGCCCGTAAGATCCAGAAGGGCCCTCCATTTTTACTATCTCCGAGGCAGTTAGAACTTGTTTCCTCCTCCGTGTCAGCAAGAAGTGTTCAGGGGACGGTGCCCAGCAGGACCCTGCTGCCCAGCAGAACAGTAGGGGAGCCAGGTGGCCTAGATCTACTGTGGACTGCCTATTTGCCTGTCTGCCTACCCTCCTCTTTACCTCGTTCTCATCACCGACATCTACCATTGGCTTGGCAATCGGGAACCAATATCCATCTAGATGGTAAACCACGACTAACGACTATTTGTTTATAGTTATTGGTACTTGGTGGAACTTATAAAATTGGTAAATTCTGAATCTAGGGGTAGCCTTGGTTGCAGAGATGCGATTGGATTGAAGAAGCTATGTTGTTCCACCAAAACTTTTTACTTGCTCTCTGCAGATTGATTTTGATGATGTGGCCGCAATAAACCCAGAGCTTTTACAACTTCTTCCCTTACACCCAAAGGACAATCTGCCCCTGCAGGAGAATGTAACAGTCCAGGTAGGTGCTTGTCATGTGGCCGAACCAGTGCTCCAGGTGATCTGCTTGGCTTGTTGACTTTTGCTGATTTTCTGGGACTGCCTAGGACTTCAGCTTGACACATAGACCCAAGATAGGTCCTTGAATGTTGATAGGAGCCATGTATTGTGATGGTCTGTTCTGTTTTTCAGAAACAAAAACGCAGATCAGTCAACTCCAAAATTCCTGCTCCGAAGGAAGGTAAATGGATTTCTCTTGGCTTACTGTCATGGGGTTTGTGCCTGGAGTAATGTTGCTGGGGCACAGGAAGTGGTGACATAGAATCATTGCTCCACTTTAGCAGGTGACTGACTGTACGTGGGCTGAGTCCTGCGCTGTCTTCCAAGCATCTTAGGAAGAATCCAACCTATAGGGAGGGAGAAATACGGAGATTTTCGTCAAAGAGTACAAAGTTTCATGAGAAACTTCACTGATAGGAAATAAGTTCTGGAGAGCTTATGTAAAAAAATCTGGTCTGTGATTAGCAACAGTATATTGTGTACTTAAAATTTTACTGTGAGGGTGGATCGTATATTAACAATGAAACAAAAATAAACTACAAAACAGTAGGAACAAACCTTAGGAAGTGATGGGTTAGTTTATGGCATCGATTATTATAATGATAGTTCCATGGGTGTTTATCTCCAGACACATCGAGTTGAATAAATATCTGCTTTTTGTATTTCAATCATACCTAAATAAAGTGCTTTAAAAAAAAAAAATAGAATCCAGCCCTTAGGCCAACCTTCCAAGGGCCTATTCATTTGGGAAATTTGCCAGTTGGTCTCAAAGCCTTTCCTGTAGAATCCAGAGCAGTAATCAGCCACCCATGGGCCTGTTTTCTTTCCTCAAAGGAACAGTGTGCCTTGGAGTGAGGTGGGGAGCAGGCTGAGAGAAAAGCTGGGTCCAGGCTGTTTAGCAATAGTCGATGTTGCTGTGGAGATCTGTGGCTAAGGCAGGATGGGACGAGTAGGAGCTTTGCCTTGAAGTCTAGGAGAAGGGTGGGCTTGCTCTGCAGAAGTAGTCCACTTAAACCAACTTGACCGTAATAGTCTGTAGCTGTAGGGGGTGCGGTGGCTGTAGGTACAAACTGCCCAAGAAATCCCACTCATGACTCAGAGCCAGCTATCCCTCACAGCCTGTCCCAGCCAGGGGCGATCCCTGCCCGACAGGGTCCACCTACTGCAGGGGCCCAGAAACTACTTGCCTGGAGCTTCAGGTTAGGGGGAGCCCAAGTGGAAGGTGGTGCAATTGCAAGCTTGGGCTGGGCCTGAGCGGTAGGCCGCTGGCCCTCTTGCTAGCTGTACCCTGGGCACCTGCGAGAGAAATGGGAATGGTTGCACTGCATATGCCTGTGCTCAGAGGACATTGCCCAGCCCCTGTCAATGGAAAACAGATACTGATACGGGTGCATGCTGTTCAGCAGTAGAAATGAAGCACGAGATGACAACAAATCTTTTGGGAAATAGGAAAATGATGGCAATTTATGCTCTTAATGAAAGAAATGGTTGATACAGAGCCATCAGATCAGCCTAGACTTAGGAGTCTCAAATTCCATCCAAGTTAATGTTTGCACAGGTTATACCACGTATTCTATTTCCAAGTTTCTGACTTGACTTCGTAGGTGATAAATTGTTTCTCTCTTATGGAGGCAAATTATATAAATGGGTAGAAATTAACAAGAATTCAAATACAACTCCATTTTTTCTCAGTTAAGCATTATTTTAAGATTCCAGAAAATCAGTGTAGCTGACCTTGATGATGTAGTGATCTGATGATGTGGCCGGGCCCGGCTCTGTAAAGCATCCTGGAGCAGTGGGAAAAGCCCAGGGTTTGGAATCTTAAAAGTCTTGGGTTCACATCCTGGCTCCAACCTTTACTAATTGAGTGTGACTATGGGCAAATCGCTTAATTTCTCCGAGCTATTGTGCCCCACCCCCATCAGATGGGAATACTGATACTTACCTTACAGTGTTGTTTTAAAATATGGGAAGGTTGTACCGTGGTAGGGTAAGATGGTTAAGGTTTAATAATGCTTTTTTTTCTGAGGTTAGCTCTGCATCTTCAGAAAGGATTTCAGATTGGCTGTAGGTCCCCCCATCTACTCAAGACAGATGCTCTTGTCAGAGATATCCTTGCTCTTGGGAGCTCTCAGATGGGCAGAATGAGCAGATTAGTTTTGGGGTCACTAGTACTTGGCCTTTCTAATTTTTCCTTTTCCTCTGGTGGAAGGAATGGGAAGTTGGTGGGCTCCTTTCCTAGGGGTCTGGACCCTGTGCAGAATCTTGGAGGGTTGCCCCCTAGTGGCCCCCATTGGCCCTCCTGATTGTGCTGCACTGACTGGCCACTGCCCTTGGGTCTCCAGGTCTCCGCAGCCGCTCCGCTCGAATGTCTACTGTCTCAGAGGTTCGCATCACCACTCAGGAGAATGATATGGAGGTAGAGCTACCAGCGTCCTCAAATTCCCGCAAGCACTTTTCAGTTCCGAGTGAGTGATGAATCTGTTTTCCCTGTTTGAGGCTCTGGAACAGCTCCTCACACATTGTCCTATCCCTGTCCTGGAATATCCTGAGATTCCTTACTCCCCTGGCTTCAGTTCTGTTCTACCCCCACCCCACTGATCCTTTATTAGGAAATCATTTAATTTTACTGTTTTAATTTAATTGAAACATAATATATATACAGAAAAGCAAACATATCCTTGAGTGTATGGTTCACAAACTGAACACACTCATGTAACTACATCCAGATCGAACAGAGGGTTACTAGCAACCCAACAGTCCCCGTCAAGCTCCCGACGGTTCCTAAGCCCCTAAGGGTACCTATAATCTTGACTTCTGATAGCATAAATTAGCTTTTTCCCTTTTTGGATTTTGTATAAATGAAATTTTAAAAATATTTTTAAGGGCACCTGGGTGACTTGGTTGGTTAAGTGTCTGCCTTTGGCTCAGGTCATGATCCCAGCATCCTGGATTGAGCCCCATGTTAGACTCCTATTCAGTGGGCGTCGGCTTCTCCCTCTCCGTCATTCTCTGCCCCTGCTCGTGCTCTCTGTCAACTAAATAAAAATCTTAAAAAGAAACTAAACTAAAAATATTTTTAGTTGTTAGCTTTTATTAAGATAAAGCAGGTATAGATTTTGTAAGATGTATAATCATTACATCTTACATGTATCAGATTGAGCTCTTATAAAATGAAGGTGAATAAAAGAGTCACAACCAGGTATGGAAAGTAATGAGTTATCATGGGATGTACCTTTCTGGGTTGAATTATTATGTTCAGTTGTCACTCAGGTTCCTGGTTTTGTTTTTTGTTTTTTGTTTGTTTTTAAGATTTTATTTATTTGGCAGAGAGAGAGAGAAAGACAGGCAGAGGGAGAAGCAGGCTCCTGGCTGAACAAGGAGCTGATGCAGGACTCGATCCCAGGACCCTTGGATCATGACCTGAGCCAAAGGCAGATACTAACCAACAGCCACCCAGGTGTACTCAGGTTCCTGTTTCTCCTGGCTTTTCTGTCTGTTCCTGCTAGCCATCCAGGCTCCAAAGCTTTGGAGAAGTCAGAAAGTCCTAGCTTTTCTTCCAAATGAGTAGAAAGCCCTGGCCTAAGAACCCACACATGGGTCAAGCCTGAAATCTTCAGGCCTTTAGAGAGTTTCCCTTTGTGGTGAAGTCCGTACTGAGCTATTTACATATCCTTTAAGACATATATATTTTTTCAATTTAAAGGTTATGTTTATTTTTTTAAAGATTTATTTGTTTATTTTAGAGAATGAGAAAGAGAGAGTGGTGGGGTAGGGGCAGAAGGAGAGGGAGAGAGAATCCCAAGCAGATTCCCTGATCTTGATCTCATCACCCTGAGACCATGACCTGAGCCAAAGTCAAGAGTTGGACACTCAACAGACTGAGACTCAGCCACCTAGGCACCCCTTAAAGATTTTATCTTTACATAATCTCTACACCCAGCACGGGGCTCAGACTTACAACCCTGAGATTAAGAGTTGCACTGTCTACTGCATGACCAGCCAGGTGCCCCACCCTCCAAGAATTTTGATGCCAGGAGCCAGCCGCTGCAGGGAGACTGACTGGGTGCAGGTGCTGGCTGAGGTGGAGGGAAAGCCCAGCTCTGCTCTCACTGTGGGCCCCAGCCCTTGCTGGGCCAGCAGTGTGTTGTACTCATCCTGGCCTGTGACCTGCTGGGGCTCAGAGGAATACAGCTCTGGTTTGCCTACCTGCTTCTCCAATGACTCTCCTTCTCCCACAGCTGGCCCCCCTAGGCCCTCCTGCCCTGCAGTGGCTGAAATACCA
This sequence comes from Mustela nigripes, assembly GCF_022355385.1. Classification (NCBI taxonomy): domain Eukaryota; kingdom Metazoa; phylum Chordata; class Mammalia; order Carnivora; family Mustelidae; genus Mustela; species Mustela nigripes. The sequence goes on from NC_081570.1 coordinate 34,704,387, forward strand.
TTGACGATGGTCAGCGAGGAGGTGGAAGAGCAGGTCCATTCCATCCGAGGCACCTCTTCTACAAACCCTGTGAACTCAGGTAGATACACTGAGCTATCTGCTTTGTTCCGTCCTGTCCCAAACCTAGCCTGCTTTGGCACCTGAATTCAAACCATGTTTGTCACATGGAAGCATGTTTTCCTGTGGCTGTGGCATCAGTCTTTCACTAGAAGTGACCCTGTTCCCACTAGCTGACAGGAGCCCTCTGATGTAGTCGAGATGTTGTCACAGCTCAAGTCTTGGCCAACACCTGAAGGATAACCCAGAATGACCATCAGACCAATCAGGGATGGCATCTCCTCTTCTGATTGTTTAGAAAATGCCACAGAGGCATGGAGAGAGCTTGGGTTAGGCCTAGAATGCTTGTGCAAGTCTTTACTTTGCAGGGTTGACCCTCCCAACAGTCTCATCTGTTGCTGCCTCTCCTTGCATATGGTCATTTAAAAGCAAGGGTCTGGGGAAGGCCTAGTCCTGGGAAAGCCCCAGGACTCAGGACAGCAGCTGAAGAGTAGGCTGGCTGGCTTAGACAGGTAATAGTGGGCTTCCTTCCCCCTCCTCCCACAGTTCGGAGGAAATCATGTATTGTGAAGGAAATGGAGAAAATGAAGAACAAGCGGGAAGAGAAGAGGGCCCAGAACTCCGAAATGAGAATAAAGCGAGCACAGGTACTTTTCTTAGGTCAAGGGTTTTTGGACGTATGTCCTTAACTGCACCTTTACCAGCAATGGAGATACAGTCGGGCTCCAGCATTTCTGAAGCTCCAGTTCTGAAATCTAGGAAATTTAACTGCTTTCTCATTTGGACTCAGAGTACAAATAAGTCAGATATTTTTCTGAAGACTTCGGGCAAGAAATATGTCCTGCTGATTGATATGTGCCATCACAGGGACCTGCAGGGCAGAGTTGCCTGCTTTCCTGCTCCCCTGGCCCCAGCTGCATGTATGGCAGCGGGGGACAGTGCTGCAAAGGAGTTCCAGTTTGGAGCACTTCCCCTCAATTGGGTTCGTGGCTCTTGGGAAACTCAACCTGCTGGTCTCCTAAAAAGGCCACAGTGGCACTGGCCCTAGTTCCTAGATTGGTTTGGTGCATGCATAGGCATCTCCCTGCCAACCTCCGTCCTCAGGGATTTGTTCCTAAGTTCTCAACCTAGAGCCAGGGTGGGAGGAAGTAAGACTGGGGGGCTTTGTCTACTGGAGGGCCGCATGCATGTGAAGAGCTGAGCTCTGAGAGCCCTTACATGGCAGCAGGTCCACAGTCCATCCTTTTTTGCCCTTGTCCCAAACAGGAGTATGACAACAGCTTTCCAAACTGGGAATTTGCCCGGATGATCAAAGAATTTCGGACTACTTTGGAATGCCATCCACTTACTGTGACAGATCCTGTAAGTAAACCCTAAGGGCTTCTACCCCTCCTTCCTGAGTAAGTGTACAAACGAAAGACAAATTTCCTCTTTAGCAGAGTGAGGGCCTGCAGGAATCTGCACTGGCCCTTGAGGTATTTTCAGTACCCTTTGCTGGACTGGAGCTACTAAGGCTGGATGGGAGAGTCTGATCTCCAAAACTGTCACCCTCACTTGCATAGGTTGGCTAGATCCTTACTGAGAATCATGGAAGTAGACCTGCACCCCGTAGGCAGCAGCGTGAGAAAACTGGGGAGGAAATTCAGTGCTGCCTGCTGTGCTCTGAGTAACAGCGGAGGCGCAAGGGTCCTGGTGTCGGGTCTTGGCCCCAGAGTGAGCCTGACACTGGATTGGAAGAGGAAGGGTTCTTTCAGTATTGCTCTGACCTTTCACTGGGTGGTTGTCTTCTCTCATCCTCTTGAAGATCGAAGAGCACAGGATCTGTGTCTGTGTGAGGAAACGGCCGCTGAATAAACAAGGTAAGCCAGCTCGGTCTGAAGGAGGCTCTGGTCTGACATCCTCCGTGTCCAGGAATCATCCTCTGAAATACTCTCCTTCTGCAGAACTGGCCAAGAAAGAAATTGATGTGATTTCCATTCCCAGCAAGTGTCTCCTCTTGGTCCACGAGCCCAAGTTAAAAGTAGACTTAACAAAGTATCTGGAGAACCAAGCCTTCTGCTTTGACTTTGCATTTGATGAAACAGTTTCAAATGAAGTTGTCTACAGGTTAGTCTCTTGCCCCTTTGCTCCCCCCTTTTCCCAGCCTTCCTCTTTTCCATGCGGGATATTGTGGTAAAACTACTCAAGCCACGGGACTCTGAGGCCCTTCCTGGCCTCATATTTTCCTTGGGTCAGCCATCACAGAGCTGGCTCTGACTCTGAGTCAGAGTCTGCTTTGTCTAATACAGCACTCACAAGCCTTACGTGGTTTTTAGTTTTTAGTTTTATTTTTAGATTTTTAAGTAGTCTCTACACCCAAGGTGGGGCTCAAACTCACAACCCCAAGATCAAGAGTCACACCCTCCATTGACTGAGCCCACCAGGCACTCCATCATGTAGCTATTTATTTATTTTTAAAAAGATTTTATTTATTTATTTGACAGAGACCACAAGTAGGCAGAGAGAGAGGCAGGCAGAGAGAGGGGGAAGCAGGCTCCCCACTGAACAGAGAGCCCAACTCGGGGCTCAATCTCAGGACCCCGAGATCATGACCTGAGCCAAGGCAGAGGCTTAACCCACTGAGCCACCCAGGTGCCCCACCATCCTGTAGCTATTTCAGTAAAAAATAAGATTAAGAATTTGGTTCTCTCTCTCTCTCTCTTTTTTTTTTTTTTTTTTTTGCTTAAACACATGACCCTGAGATCAGGTTGCATGCTCTACCAACTGAGCCAGCCAGGTGTCCCAGAATTCAATTCTTGAGTCACATTAGCCGCATTTTAAGTGCGTTCTAGCCACATGGGGCTAGGGCTGCTACTAGCACAGTAGAGAGCATTTCTGTCACCACAGAAAGTTCTTTCATTTTTTTTTTTTTTTAAGATTTAGATATTTAGGGGCGCCTGGGTGGCTCAGTGGGTTAAGCTGCTGCCTTCAGCTCAGGTCATGATCTCAGGGTCCTGGGATCGAGTCCCACATCGGGCTCTCTGCTCAGCGGGGGGCCTGCTTCCCTTCCTCTCTCTGCCTGCTTCTCTGTCTACTTGTAATCTCTGTCTGTCAAATAAATAAATAAATAAATAAATCTTTAAAAAAAAAAAAAAAAAAGATTTAGATATTTAGGGAGAGTGAAAGAGCGCACACACACGAGCAAAGGGAGAGAATCTTTCAAGCAGACTCCCTACCAAGCTCAGAGCCCAACTCAGCCTCCATCTCCTGATCCTGAGATCATGATCTGAACTGAAACTGAGAGTCAAATGTCTAACTGATTGAGCCACTCGGGCGCTCTCGCACAAAGTTCTATTGTCAGGACTGCTCCAGACCAGAAGATAACAAACTACAGCCCGTGGACCAAATTTGGCTCACAGTCCCTTTTTATAAAAAGGGCTCTCTAACTAAGAATGAATGGTTTCTATGTTTTTAAAGGATTTCTTTTTTTCTTTTTTTTTTTTAATGTGACAGCAGGACACCTGTCTGGCTCAGTCAGTGGAGCATGTAACTCTGGATCTCAGGGTTGTGAATTCAAGCCCCCATTGGGTATAGAGATCAATTAAAAATAAAATCTAGGGGCGCGCCTGGGTGGCTCAGTGGGTTACGCCTCTGCCTTCAGCTAGGGTCATGGTCTTGGGGTCCTGGGATCGAACCCTGCATTGGGCTCTCTGCTCGGCGGGGAGCCTGCTTCCTCCCTCTCTCTCTGCCTGCTTCTGATCTGTCAATATAATAAATAAAATCTTTAAAAAGAAAAAAAAAAACCTAAAAAATAAAATAAAATAAAATAAAATCTAGGGGTGCCTGGGTGGCTCAGTGGGTTAAGGCCTCTGCCTTCAGCTCTGGTCTTGATTCCAGGCTCCTGGGATCAAGCCCCATGTCGGGCTCCCTGCTCAGCGGGGAGCCTGCTTCCCTTCCTCTCTCTCTGCCTGATTGTAATCTCTGTCTGCCAAATAAATAAATAAAATATTTTTTAAAATGAAATTTTAAATGAAATTTAAATGAAATTTTTAAAAAGTCTTTTAAAAAAAGTGAGAGACCTATGTGGCTCACAAAGTGTAAAATATTTTAAGCTCCTACTTTAGAGGGTTTCCTCTAATCTTTGTAGTGTTTCTTATGCTAGCAGTCAGCTGCTAAGCTCAGGGTTTCACTTTGGGTCTTCAGGGTCAGAGGGAGGGCTGGTGGCTTGGTCAGTGAAGGCCACCATCTTCTTGGCAGGTCAGCCCAGCCCTCCCCAGCTGACTGGAAGAATTTCAGTTTATAAGTGGAGGGTGGGGTCCAGTGGAACCACTTTGCAGGAGAGGAGTGCAAGTACTTGGAAGGAGGAATTGAAGACCCCAGAAGATCTGCAGTGAAGGAGCAATAGGGCCACATTCTAGGAAGCACATTTTAGGGAGAGATAAATATTCTCCCCTATCCTTTCTCCTAGGTTCACAGCAAGGCCACTGGTTCAGACCATCTTTGAAGGGGGAAAAGCAACCTGTTTTGCATATGGCCAGACGGGAAGTGGCAAGACACATGTAAGTTTTCAGGTCTAGCAGGGAGCACTCCTGCCCATGGTGTCACGGTGGGTCCCTGAAAGGGAAGTTTCCTTCAGAAAGTGCTGCTGGTGCCAATGCCCCGGCACCAGAGACTCTTGTGCTGGATACCTTGGCCGGTGCAGCTTCTCAGCTTCTGTGCGGGGGCGCGCTGCAGTGATGCAGCCTGTAGTGCTCAGTCCTAGGCCCAAGGCCCTTCACCACAGTCTCTCACCCCTTCCCTTGCAGACCATGGGCGGAGACCTTTCTGGGAAAGCCCAGAATGCATCCAAAGGGATCTACGCCATGGCCTGTAAGTATGTGTTCTGCCACACTGAGGTCGGGCACACGAAACCAGGCTGCTTGCTTACCCAGCTGTCTCCCGCAGCCCGCGATGTCTTCCTCCTGAAGAATCAGCCCCGCTACCGGAACCTGGGCCTGGAAGTCTATGTGACATTCTTCGAGATCTATAATGGGAAGGTAGCTAGCCGGCAAGGAGCCCCTATTTATACTGTCGGGGCCCCTGAAATATCTATTCCATGAGATTGGCTAAAAATGGTAGAAACCAAACAATCTGTGGGCCATCAAGGCTTTGATGGGCTCCGCTGCCCTGATGTGTGTGATGGGGAGATGGGGCCCAGGCTCAGCAAGTAGGTCAGGAACGCTCCTCAGGGCTCCATCTTGAGGGGGAGGTTTGCCTTGTGTATGCCCTGTCTTCCCTTGACCCACCTCCTTTGTGACCGTTCTAGCCTTCGCCTGATCGTGTACGTTTGTTCTCTGTTCATCTCTTTTACTGTCCCCTCCGCCCCTTATGCTCTGTACCCTCTATCTCTACCGTCCGTGCTTATATAGAGCTGCCTTCCTCAGAGCAGGATTTCCATGCTAATAATAATAATTATACCTAATGTGGATTACTGATATGGTATTGTGTGCTAAGCACATGTCTCAACTCATTCGATCACTGTAGCATAACCTCTGAGGAAGCATTATGGTCTATTCTGCAGATGAGGAATAAGGCTGGAACCGTTAGGCACAGACGGGTCCAGGCTCCCATAGCTGGCAAAGTAGCAGAGTCCTAGCACACTGGGCTGCCCGACTCAGATACTGCCCTCCACTCAGCTTAACCTCTCTGCATTCCCTGCTATCAGCCCTTATCTCAGCCCGGACAGGCCCTGAAGGATGAGCTGTTTGGTGGGGTGCCCAGGCCATGACGGCCTTAGCCTTATTGCCCTGTGTGTTCCCCTGCCCCGCACAGCTGTTCGACCTGCTCAACAAGAAAGCCAAGCTGCGTGTGCTGGAGGACGGCAAGCAGCAGGTGCAGGTGGTTGGGCTGCAGGAGCGCCTGGTTAGCTGTGCCGATGATGTCATCAAGATGATCGACATGGGCAGTGCCTGCAGGTCAGAATTATGGTGATGGAGGGCACCTGGGTGGCTCAGTGGGTTAAGCCACTGCCTTCGGCTCAGGTCATGATCTCAGGGTCCTGGGATCGAGTCCCGCATCAGCCTCTCTGCTCAGTGGGGAGCCTGCTTTCCTCTCTTCTCTCTCTCTGCCTATCTCTCTGTCTACCTGTGATCTCTCTCTGTCAAATAAATAAATAAAATCTTTAAAAAAGAAAAAAGAATTATGGTGACGGAAAGGGGCCCCCAGTCCCTGGCTCAAGTGACAGACCCTCGCTCCGAGCCTACTGCTATTTCTGCAGAGTGCTGCCCTCTGCAGCTTGCTGAGGGCTGTGAGGGCCCCTGTCTTGAGGACTTTCAATAGGGCAGAGGACCCAGGGCCAGAGGCTCATCAGGAGCGAGTCAGAGAGTCATAGATATAACTAAAGCAGACTTTTTTTTTTTTAAGTTTTTATTTATTTTTTTATTTGACAAGAGAGTACAAGCAGGAGGAATGCCAGAGAGAGAGGGAGAAGCAGGATCCCTGCTAAGCAGGGAGCCCAATGAGGGGCTTGATCCCAGGACCCCAGGATCATGACTTGAACTGAAGGCGGGCGCCTAACCAACTAAGCCACTCAGGTGCCCCCCGACCAAGGCAGACTTTATTTCCAGGCTCTTACCCCAAAGCATGCTTCCTGACTTCTCTAGGCTTTTCCTTGCTCTTCTCTCCCTCTGTGGTGGGAGATAGGTGCTCTGGGTCAGTTGTGGCTGGAAGTGATGGTGTCATCGCTCCTCTGCAGAGTTAGGGAAGTGCTCTGCCTCCGGGCATGGTGCAGTGGAGGGCATGGTGCAGTGGAGCGCTGGGTGGCTTATGGACGCCCAGGAAGGGGGCTGCCCTCCTCAGGACCCTCAAGCTTTGACAAGTGGTTGGTGACAACCCCTCTTCCTCCCCCCATGCCCTGCCACACAGGCCACTTCTTCCCCACGTGCAGCTGGGCCGTCTTGCTAAGGCCGTAGCATAGAATCCGGTACTTTCACTGCCAGGAAAACTTGTTAGGTTTGGAGCTGGAGGGAGAGCTGCTGCCCACAGAGGACAAAACGGAAGTCTGGGACAAGAAGACACAGGACTGCTCGGAGTCCTGACCTGTGCCCCTTGTACTGAGAACTTAGTGCAGTGAAGTGGGGTGCCTTGAACTCTGGGGAGTCACAGCAGCCAGGAACTTTCAGAGGCTCATAGCCTTTCTTCATTCTCTTTTGACACAGGACCTCTGGGCAGACGTTTGCCAACTCCAACTCTTCCCGCTCCCATGCCTGCTTCCAGATTCTTCTTCGAGCCAAAGGGAGAGTACATGGCAAGTTTTCTTTGGTGGATCTGGCAGGGAACGAGAGAGGTGCGGACACTTCCAGCGCTGACCGGCAGACCCGCATGGAGGGTGCAGAGATCAACAAGAGCCTCCTGGCTCTGAAGGTGGAGGCGCAGGCGGCCAGCCTGGGGGGCTCCTGCGGGGGGAGCAAGGGAGTGGGTGGTTCAAAGGGAAGGAAGGGACCCCAGTGCCCCCTGCCGCCCCACAGGAGTGCATCAGGGCCCTGGGACAGAACAAGGCTCATACCCCGTTTCGAGAGAGCAAGCTGACCCAGGTGCTGAGGGACTCCTTTATCGGGGAGAACTCGAGGACCTGCATGGTGAGTAGGGTCGCTCTGGAGATGGCGTGGGAAGACCCTGAGTCCTGTTTCTGGGCGGGCTTGGTACTCCTGGCCACCTGGGTTTCCAGGTTTCATCTTGAGTGGGCAAACCCTGCTGCCTTTTATTTAGGCACTTCTTTGTTTCATTTCATTTTATTTTTTTAAAAGATTTTTATTTTATTTATTTATTTGACAGAGACACAGCGAGAGAGGGAACACAAGCTGGGGGAGTGGGAGAAGGAGAAGCAGGCTTCCTGCTGAGCAGGGCGCCCAATGCAGGGCTCAATCCCCAGACCCCAGGATCATGACCTGAGCCGAAGGCAAATGCTTAATGACTAAGCCACCCAGGCACCCCCCACTTATTTATTTTAAAGGTTTATTTATTTATTAGAGAACATGCATGTTTGCACAAGTAGGGGGAGGGGCACAACGAGAGAGAGAGAATCCTTGCAAAGAATCCTTGCAAAGACTCCTCACCAAGTGCAGAGCCCAGTGTGGGGCTCAATCCCAGCACCTGAGATCATGACCTGAGCCCATATCAAGGATCGGACGCTCAAGCGACTGCAGCCCAGCCGCACTGCCTCCTAAACTTAACCTCCCCCTGCCACCCTGCCATGGCCTTTTAGTATCAATTTCCTCTTTGCCTGTTCAAAAGAGAAGGAAAGGATCTGCTCTCTTTACTGTATGTCTGGGAAGCTTTTGGTTTGGGGATGGTCAGTGCTCCCTTACCCCATGAAGTGGGGCCTCACAACTCAGAAAAAGGGCTGTGGGAATCAGGAGAGGGAAATTCTTGTCTCCTCTATGGCTCCCAGCTTCAGAAATAGGAAAGGACTGTTGCTGTAAATTATTTTTGTCCCCTTCCTTATTATATCTACAAGGCTTGCCAGCTAGGATCTGCCTCCTTCCCCTTCACGGAATCTCTTTCTGGCCTACTAGGGAAGGCGGGAATTTCAGACTAAGCTCTAACCCATCATTCTTGAGCCTGGGTGAATAGAAGGTTCCAGCAGGAGCCACTGCTCCTTAAGATGTGACCTTGGAGAGTGGGTCAATAAAGTGATATAGCAATGGGTTGGGGGGGACGGTAACCAGATATACCTTTAAAGCAGATATCCAATTTCCAAGGTGCCTTAATTTTCAGTGGCCATGGGGCAAGTTGCCTGCCACAGAGCGGGTGCTTAATTAGCTCCGTGCTCCAATACTCTGTGGGAGTCAGGAGCTTACACAGACAGTTCCTGGCAGTCTCCAGCAGCAGGTGGTCTGGTCCCCTTGTGATCTTGTTAAGGGTTGAACTTAATTGTCTGTTTCCCCCTTTTGCAGATTGCCATGATCTCACCAGGCATAAGCTCCTGTGAATACACTTTAAACACACTAAGATATGCAGACAGGTACTCGTACCCATGGCCAGTGGGATGGGGAGAGGGTTGCAGGAGGGAGGAGAGAAGAGGATATTCTTCTGTGACTCAGTGAAGCTGAGACTTGGGAGTTCAGACATGATGCTAGATGGTGTGCCCCAGTCCCCTTCAGGCCTTGGTTGGGAGCCAGCATGGGTCCTCTAGGCCAAAGCCAAAGCTGCTTCTCCCTTTGAGCCTCATGGTCTGAGTGGTGCTGCAGTCTCGTGAGTGCCAAGGAGGCTCCTGTGGGCTCTGAGACCGTCTTGTTTCCTCAGGGTCAAGGAGCTGAGCCCGCACAGTGGGTCCAGTGGGGAGCAGCCAACTCAAATGGAAACAGAAGAGATGGAAGCCAGCTCTCATGGGTCCCTGATCCCAGGCAATGTAAGGTGTGGGGTAGGGCCAGGCAGAACAAGTGTGGCCTGCTGAGACTGGAACTAGGCCATACAGTTTGTACCTCTCCTTTGGGCCCCTGCAGTTCTCCAAGGAAGAGGAGGAACTATCTTCCCATATGTCCAGCTTTAACGAAGCCATGTCTCAGATCAGGGAGTTGGAGGAAAGGGCCATGGAGGAACTCAAGGAGATTATACAGGTGAGGAGCTGGCCCTGACTAGGGAGGGATTGGATATGTATCCTAGCAGAGGCCCTCAAGTGGTGCTCAGCACTGTTCTTTGAACATGACCTGGGCTTTGCTCCCACAGGTCTTCAGATAGGGATGGCAAGAGGCAGGCCTCTACTTAGCATTCCTTCATTCTCCACCTATTCATTTAGATGTTCTAGAACAACTAATTAGCATACCCCTTCTCCAGCCTGGCCCACACAGCCTTTCTCCTCCACCCTCCTAGCCAGAGCTAGTGTCTCTCCTCTGTGCTCCTGACTGAGGCTTTGGAGGGAGATTTATATGCAGAGACCTTGGCTTGTTTATTCAGAGTGTTTGGTGAGTGCTTTCTATATGTTAACCACTGTGCTGAAACCAAAGACCAAAAACTCGAGGTATGGATAGCATACTGTAAAATAAGACTAGATCAATCCTGATTCTCCTATTTATAAGCTGATTTCCTTATTTAAAGGAAAGTCATTTCCTTATTTAAAAGAAAGTCATTTATCATCACTAGGCCTCGGTTCTTTCATCTCTAAAGTGGGCAAGACAGGGTGGTTGCGCCTGAGGGTTAAGTGATCTGCTTCTAAAGCAGCGCCCAGCATATAGTTCGCATGTAGGAGGCGGTAGATGCTGGTGCTGCTGTGACCCCTGCTGTGGGAGAGCAGAGGGGGGCAGAGGGTGCACTGCCAGTGGGGCACTCGGGGCAGCACGGAAAGGAGCTTGGGCCACTTAGAACTGAGGAGGGGACGTGAAGAGCAAGCGCTTAAGCCTGTCCTCCCTCCCCGGAGTGCTCAGGGGTACAAATGTGTCAAAGGCCTTGGTACTTTCAGGAAGAATGAGAGGCTCACTCTGGTCAAAGCAAAAGGAGTGAGCAGATGACGGAGCTTAAGGCCGTGGCCAGGTCAGCGGGGACCTGATGCTGGAGGACCTATGGTTCACTCCCAAGGCCTGGACTTGGCCATGAGGGCAGTGGATGCCTTAGAAGGGAATAAAGCGGAGTGTGGTTGGATCGAAGGACACGGTCTCATCAGAGCTTTAGGTCAGTGTGGAGCCTGGTTGGGGAACGTGGGAGAGCATGAGTAGAGGCATTTTGGAGCTAAAAGCAGTTAGGAGATTGTTTTTAAAAGAGTTCAAGAGAGGTGTTGGTGCCCAGATGGAGGGCGGCCGTGGCCACTTTAGGACTGGAGTGAGGACATGAGACTCAAGTACCATTTAAGGGGCAAAATTGGTAGGATCCGGGCACAAACAGGGTGAAAGAATAAAGTTGCTGCTCCCGTTTCTGATGTGGTGTCAAGACAGATTGTGACATTTATTTGACCTGGGGAGAGGGACAAGTTGGAGGCAGGAAAGAGGATGGATTCAAGCTGAGGATTTCTGCCGGAGGAGGTCAGCAGGCAGAGGGCGGGCTGTGGCTGAAGGAACCGGCATCTCGCACACGTCGTCTGCATTGTAGGTAGTGGGGGGCACAGGAAGGATTTGCTAGGTTGGTTTGACCATTTTTGCACTGACGCGCTTCCCCCATGTCACTGCAGCAAGGGCCAGGCTGGCTTGAGCTCTCTGAGATGACCGAGCAGCCAGACTATGACCTGGAGACCTTCGTGAACAAGGCAGAGTCTGCCCTGGTCCAACAAGCCAAGCACTTCTCAGCGCTGCAAGGTGGGTGTGACTGGAGGGTGGGGCGTCAGCCCTGAGGGAAAGGGGCCTCTGTGACCCCCCCTGACCGGCAGTGCACCACCACCCCTTCCTTCCAGATGTCATCAAGGCCTTGCGCTTGGCCATGCAGCTGGAAGAGCAGGCCAGCAAACAAATAAGCAACAAGAAACGGCCCCAGTGACGACTGCAAATAAAAGATCTGCTTGGTTTCACACCCAGCCTCTTCCACTCTCCATCCCTCCCCAGCAAACTTTGGGCACAAGGCAGGTCTGGTCAGGGTCTGAACTGGGACAGGCTTTGGTAAATGCCAAATATGGGGGCAGCTGGGGAGGGGGTCAGAGTGACATGGGACACTGCTTCCCCTCTCCTCAGTTGTAGCCCTCAAGGGAGCAAGGATGGGAAGGGTGTTGCCCTTCTTTCCAGGAGCAGAAGACTTTCTGGTATAGAGTTTTCCCTTGGGTGGCCTTCTGGCCTGTGTGGACTGGCTACCGGTGAGGGGCTCTGTGGGGTTATCCTGGGTCTGGGGAAAGGGAAGGAGCCTTTAGTCCAGCTCTCTGCTGGCTCTGGCCTGCCTTCCATGCCTTTGGTTCAGGCACTATGTCTTGTACTTTAAAAAAAGTCTCTGGGATCTCTTCCTTCCTTGATGGTGTTTGAGGTCCAAGAGGATCCCTGCTGTTTCCTGTTTTACGTGTTTATACATTGTGTCTAACAATAAAGAGGGGAAAAAATTAATCTGTTGAGTGGTGTGTTGAGAAGGGCCTGGGACACGTCTGCACCTTCTCGGACTAAGACACTTCTGCCACTCTCCGTAGTGCAGATTCCATACTCTTCCTAAGGAGCCCAGATCCAGACCTGCGGTTTCAGGGACATGGTAAAGCCTCAGCCCCTGCCTTGTTTGGTGCTTCCTAGGTCCCAGGTCCTCTCTTGGGGCCAGGAGCTAGCAGCAACAAGGAGATGGTGCTCTGTCAGTTATGGTCTGCTCAAGGCACATTAAAAGATTCTGTGGCAACACTGACAAGAAGGCATTTGGCTTGCTGGTTGGGAAAGGATCTGATGAGCAACACGTTTGGTCTCGAAAAATTAGAAGTTTGCCAGGTGGGCTGAGGAACTGAGCATAGAACACGGACAGTTTGGGAGCTGGAAGATTCCAGATTCCTTGTCACGGAACATGGATTATCTACACAGTAATATGCCACTACAACATTTTTAGTCTGAGTGCCACATAACCAAATATGTGTTCTAGAAAGGCCTCGGGAACACAGGTGGGGACCATGGGGCACATGGGCTACTACAGAAGCTCTAGGGCAGAGTTGGCTCAAACAGACCAAACACTGGTCTCCCAGCCTCAGTTGCTTCATTTGAAAAATAGGCGTGGGGCACCTGGGTGGTTCAGTGGGTTAAAGCCTCTGCCTTCGGCTCAGGTCATGATCTCAGGGTCTTGGGTTCGAGCCCCATATCGGGCTCTCTGCTCAGGGGGGAGCCTGCTTCCCCTCCCCCCACCTGCCTCTCTGCCTACTTGTGATCTCTCTGTCAAATAAATAAAATTTTTTAAGAAATTGAAAAACAGGAGCATTCTCTACCTCATTGCATGAGCTGATGGTGCCATTCGATACCCAACTGTAGGACCTGGCTTCAGAAGTTCAGCTGAATCAAGTTCACAGAGCTGGCACTAGCATTGAGGCCTTAAAAGCTTCCAGATACCTAACTTTCCCCCTCCTCTGTAAGATGAGGCCACCAACACCCGCCCTCACAGAACTGGAAAGATTAAATGAAGACCTCACCAGACCTGACCCATCTTCTCACCTGGAATACTGTATGTGTATTGGGACCAGCCAGGGGAATCCTTATAAATCGTCCCCCCCCCCCACCCTGCTTGGAACCCTCTAATAGCATCCCTTCACCCAGAGGATAAATTCCGAATGCCCTACCGTGGCCTGGTCAGCTCCTTCCTCTGTTGGTCCAGTTGGAATGCAGTTTGGGCAGAACAGTTTGGAGGTTAAAAGCCCAGCTGCTGAAGCCGCACAGCCTGGCTCTGTGACTGCAGAACCCCATGTAGGTTTAACATCTTTGTGCTGCGACATGGGGGTAATACTGGCGTAGCGGTGTTAGGAAAATTGAGTTGGTATATATACACAGTAGTAAGTACAATGTCTCACATCTCATAAATGCTATATAGATGCTGGTTAGCTATTTTAAGCACATAAGGATGAAGATTTTTGTTTAATACTGTATCTACAATGTCTAGAACATACGGTGAGCATACAATATATATTTTTGAATGAATGAACGAACTATCTCCTACCACTCACTTCTCCAACTAAACTGACCTTTATTTCTTGAATATGCCAGACCTATTTTTGTAGTAACTGCTTTATTGAGATATAATTTACATACTATAAAATTCACCCATTTAAAAGTCACATACTATAGGGGCACCTAGGTGGCTCAGTCAGTTAAGAGTCTGTCATGATCTCAGGGTCCAGGGATAGAGCCTTGTGTCAGGCTTCCTGCTCAGTGGGGAGTCTGCTTATCCTTCTCCTCTTGCTTGTGCTCTCTCTCTCAAATAAATAAAATCTTAAAAATAAAATTCACAGGGTGCCTGGGTGGCTCAGTGGCTTAAGCCTCTGCCTTCGGCTCAGGTCGTGATCTCAGGATGCTGGGATCCAGCCCCACATCAGGCTCTCTGCTCAGCAGGGAGCCTGCTTCCCCCTCTGTCTCTACTTGCCTCTGTGCCTACTGTGATCTCTCTCTGTCAAATAAATAAAATCTTTAAAAGTAAAATAAAATAAAATTCACATACTATAAATTCAGTGGTTTTGGCATACTCATTTAATTAGGCAACCATCATCACTAATTTCAGAATATTTTCGCCCAAAAAGAAACCCCACACCTGTTAGCAGTTACCCCCCAAATTCAACTCTTCCCCCAGCCCCAGGCAACCACTACTCTACTCTCTATGGACTTACTATTCTGGACATTTCATATAAATGGAATTAAACAATATGTAGTCTTACGATCTGTCTGCTTTCACTTAGTGTTTTTTGTTTTTTTTGTTTTTTTTTTTTCTTTTTTTAGGGAGGCTTGGTGCCCAGCATGGAGTCCAGTGCAGGGCTTGAATTCAGGACCCTGAGATCAAGACATGAGCCAAAACCAAGAGTTGGACACTCAACTCAATGAGCCACCCACATACCCCCAAAACGGATGAATCTAAAAAACACACTAAGTGAGGGGTGCCTGGGTAGCTCAGTCAGTTGAGTGTCCAACTCTGGATTTCAGCTCTGGTTATGAGTTGTGTGATCAAGCCCCGTACTGGGCAGAGCTGGGAGTCTGCCTGGGATTCTCTTCCTTTCCCTCTCCCTCTGCCCCTCCCCTGCTCATGAATATACACCCTCAAATAAATCTAAAAAAAAAAAAAAAAAAGATTGATCCATTTTGGGGCACCTGGCTGGCTCAGTCAGTAGAGCACGTGACTCTTGATCTCAGGGTCCTGAGTTTGAACCCCATGTTGGGTGCAGAGATTACTTGGAAAAGTTAAATAAGTAAATAAGATTCATCCATGTTGATCCAGTACTTCATTCATTTTTATGGCCAAATATTCCATCCTATGGTTATACCCCATTTTTTATATCCATGAGTTGACAGACATTTGGGTGGCTTCTACTTTTTGACACCAGGAGTAATGCTGCTCTGAACATCAGTGTACAAGTTTCTGTTCGGGCCTGTTCTGTTCTGTTTTTTTGGTGTATTCAAGTCCTTTGCCAATTTTTAAGTTGGGTTGCCTTTTATTGTTGACTTTACTCTGGATTCTACATCCTTATCAAATATATAATTTGCAAATACTTGCCCTTTCTGTGCATTATCTTTTCACTTTCTTGCTAATGTCCTTGAAAGCACAAAAGTTTTCCATTTTGATGAAGGCTAACTTATCTTTCTTCTTTTGCTCCTTATGCCTCTGGTGTCATATCTAAGAACCCACTGCTAAATCCAATGCCATGAAGATTTACTCTTACATTTTCTTTCGAAGAATTTTACGGTTTTAGCTCTTACATTTAGGTCATTGATCCAATTTGAGTTAATCTTTGTAGATGGTGTGAGGGGTCTGAATTCACTTTTTGGCTTGTGGCTATTCAGTTTTTCTAGCACCATTTACTGAAAAGACTCTTGTTTTCCCATTGAATTGACTTGGCACCTCTGTTGAAAATCATTTGACAAGGGGTGTGTGCGTGGCTCAGTCAGTTAAGTGTCTGCCTTTGGCTCAGGTCATGATCCCAGGGTCTTGGGATCGAGCCCAATGGGTTCCCTGCTCAGCAGGGAACCTGCTTCTCCCCGGTCCCTTTGCCCCTCCCCCTGCTTGTACTCCCTCCCCTCAAATAAATAAATAAAATCTTAAAAAAATAATCAGTTGAGCACCAGGGCTTCTCTGCAAGGTTATGCATAAACTGAGTCGTGGTTCCAGGAGGAAAAGTTGATTTCTGGACTTTAAATGTTATTCCAGGGGCTCCTGGATGGCTCAGTCAGTTTAGCACCTGCCTTCTGCTCAGGTCATGATCCAGGGTCCTGGGATTGAGCAGCCACATAAGGTCCCTGCTCAGTGGGAAGTCTGTTTTCCCCTCTCCTTCTGCCCCTCCCCAGCTCCTGCTCCCACCTTCCCTCTCTCTCTCTCTTTCAAATAAATATATAAAATCTTTTTATGAGACTGACGCGCTGCGCTGCCTACTGCACTAAGAAGGCACTACATAAAATCTTTTTAAAAGATTAACGCTGTACAAAGTTTTTTCTTTCAGGTCTCACTTTACCCCAGATCTCTGTCACCCTAGAGAAGGCATCTCACACCATCCTATCTCCTTTGCTCCTCTGCCCCATGAGAGCATATTATCTCCTTCACAGTGTTTATTACAATCTATTTAAACTGTCTGCTCTAGTAAAGTTTATTCTTCAGGTAAGCCTTTCATTGTAAAGATTTTCCAATTGCTCTTAATTTCTAGTGTTATTAGTCTGCAGAGCTAAGTGACCTTATCCTGGTATCAGGGACAAGAGGTTGGATTGATTCCAGGTTTAAGGACTTACTGGGTGAGGAGGTGGTGAAAGGTTTAAGTTGAGGGAGATAAAGATGATCCTGTGGAGGCATCCAAAATACAACAGTAGTATTAGAGAGTTACAGAGGGTTGGGATCTCAAATCTAGGCACAAATCGGTGAGAAGCAGAATTTATAGGTAAGTACAGAGAGAGGAGTAGTGAGTGTTATGGTTTTAGAGCATAAAATTCAAAGTCTGTGGTGGTTTTTTTTTTGTTTTTTTGTTTTTTTTTAAGATTTTATTTATTTATTTATTTGACAGACAAATCACAAGGAAGCAGAGAGGCAGGCAGAGAGAGAGAGAGAGAGGGAAGCAGGCTCCCTGCTGAGCAGAGAGCCCGATGTGGGGCTCGATCTCAGGACCCTGAGATCATGACCCGAGCTGAAGGCAGAGGCATTAACCCACTGAGCCACCCAGGCGCCCCCAAAGTCTGTGGTTTTAAGGAGAGAGTAAAAATGGTCTGAAATGGGACAACACCTGTCCGTCCAGAGGACTGTAGTTCTCTTCTACTTGAGAAGGCTGACAAGGAAGAAAACTCCTCTGACAGAACCAGATTTCTGTTAAGAGAAGCAGATTTCTGTTAGAAGGCTATGGGAAAGGAAAGCCTCTGCTTTCAGCTCAGGTCATGATCCCAGGGTCGTCGGATAGAGCCCCATATCGGGCTCTCTGCTCAGCAGGGAGCCTGCTTCCGCCTCTCTCTATCTGCCTGTCTCTCTGCCTGTGATCTCTGTCAAATAAATAAATAAAATCTTTTTTAAAAAAATAAAGATATTATAATAACCTATGTCAGGATTAGAATGTGGGTGATAGATTTAATTTGGGAGATGATTTTTTTTTTTTTTAAGGTGACTAATGAAAAAAGGGACAAAGGCATAGTATGATTAATGCCAATAGTCTCAAAGCAAATGGAGTCGTGGCCAGGCTAAGGTGTTGAAGGGGAGCAGGAGAAAAGATCTTTCCAGGGTAACAGGGAATTAGAGAACTTCTATTTGACTTCTGCTAAAGCCCGAGTAGAGACTTGGAGGGCATGATGTGGGACACGGAGAACTGTGTTAGTCTGATTTCAAGAGCTAGAGATACCTCTACAATACTGCCCCCAAGAGATGCATGCGTTTATAGTAAGTCTACTACACAAGAACTTTAAGAAACCAACACACTTGGGGTGTCTGGGTGGTTCAGTGGGTTAAAGCTTCTGCCTTTGCCTCAGGTCGTGATCCCAGGGTCCTGGGATGAGCCCGTTGGGCTTCCTGCTCGGCAGGGAGCCTGCTTCCTCCTCTCTCTCTGCCTGCCTCTCTGCCTACTTGTGATCTCTGTCAAATAAATAAATAAAATCTTAAAAACAAAAAGACAACTACACACTCATGTGATGCAGACTGGCTGACGTGGTGGAGCCCCAGGTTAGATGGCCAGGGGAGCCAGACCGTGAAGGATGATGGGTGGGGGGTGGGAAAGAGCAGCCCCATTCCCTTCCAAACTCCCCACTCATCTTTCCAGCGACTTGGAATACAAAGAATAGCCACCGATGTCCCACAGGCAAGTCAAAGTCATCCTGAGACTGAACTTTTTAGAAACCTGCCTCTCTGTGTTCTCTATTAATTGGTGTCATCCCACCATTCATGCCGTTTCTCAGGTCACTTTTCTCTCATCCCCCTGATCCAGTCTATTTAATCCCATCACCTACCAAGTGTCTCTAGAAGCCATCTCCTTTTTATGTCCAGTGCAATTACCTTTTCCCTTTCTTGTGCCAAAGAGCTGGAGATGGAGAGTTGATTAAGATCCCTGCACTGGGGGGCTCAGTGGGTTAAGACTCTGCCTTCAGCTTGGGTCATGATCTCAGGGTCTTGGGATCAAGCCTCATGTCCAGCTCTTTGCAAAGTGGGAGCCCGCTTCCCTCCCCTCCGTCCCCCCGCCCCCGTCTCTCTGCCTACTTGTGATCTCTCTCTGTTGAATAAATAAATAAAAATCTGGAAGAAAGGGGCACCTGGGTGGCTCAGTGGGTTAAAGCCTCTGCCTTCGACTCGGGTCATGATCCCAGGGTCCTGGGATCGAGCCCCACATCAGGCTCTCTGCTCAGCGGGGAGCCTGCTTCCTCCTCTCTCTCTCTGCCTGCCTCTCTGCCTATTTGTGATCTCTCTGTCAAATAAATAAAATCTTTAAAAAAAAATATCAGTAAACAACAGTTTCTCCTCTCATGTTTATTATATTTTAGTGGGGAAGGCAGATAATGAGTATGTAAAAACAATGTTAATATTAAGTGAGGAAAGGTAAGTACTGCTACTTCAGAGAGTTTTGCTTGTTTTTTAAGTAAACTCTACCTCCTGTGTGGGACTTGAACTCACAGCCTGGAGATCAAGAGTCACATGCTCTATAGACTGAGCCTGCCAGGCACCCCAAGTGTTGCCACTTTAGGAAGCAGGCTCAGAAAAGGCCTCCCAGGGTGTGTATGTATGTACAGGGTGAGATTTTGAGCAGAAACTTGAAGTGAAAGCAGGAGCCAAGCTAAGACTTAGAGAACAGAATTTTCTTGCAAAGCACCTGGGCCTGAGGCAAGAACAGCAACTCCGGGGAGTTGAGGGAGGGGGATAGATAGTAGGAGTCAAATTGATAAAGCAAGAGATAAGCAGAAGTCTGATACTCCTCAAACCAGCAAGGAATTTAAACTTTATTCCCAATGTGGTAGGAAGCCAGTGGAAGGCTGAAGATACAGAAGAAAGGCTAATGTTGAGTCCCTCAAAGGGAGGAGATAGGATTTGGAGCAGACTGTGAAAGGGCTTAGGCAGTTTACTCCTTTCTTTCTTTCTTTTTTTTAAAGATTTTATTTATTCACCTGATAGAGATCACAAGCAGACGGAGAGGCAGGCAGAGAGAGAGAGAGAGAGAGAGAGAGAGGGAAGCAGGCTCCCTGCTGAGCGGAGAGCCCGATGCGGGACTCGATCCCAGGACCCTGAGATCATGACCTGAGCCAAAGGCAGCGGCCCAATCCACTGAGCCAACCAGGCGCCCCAGTTTACTCCTTTCAATACTACCCTATGATGTTTCCCTCCAGCAGCCTAACTGTCTCCCCCCCTTTTCTTTTTCTTCTTTAAAGATTTTTAAGTAATCTCTCCCCCCACCATAGGGCTTGAATTTACAACCCCCAAGATCAAGAGCTGCAGAGCCAGCCAGGCGCCCCTATTTTATTATTTTTTTAAATGTTTACGTAATCTCTGCACTCAACTCAAAGTAATCTCTGAACTGAGGATCCCCAAAATGAAAAGCTACAATCTCCTTCAGCTGAGCCAGCCAGGCATCCTTCTCTCCTTCCCTTTAAAATACTTCTTGAGAGTATTATCTACATATACTGTCCTTTTATTTTCATTTTTTTAAGATTTTTATTTATTTATTTGACAGAGATCACAAGTAGGCAGAGAGGCAGGCAGAGAGAGGAGGAAACAGGCTCCCTGCTGAGCAGAGAGCCCGATGTAGGGCTCGATCCCAGGACCCTGGGACCATGACCTGAGCTGAAGTCAGAGGCTTTAACCCACTGAGCCACCGAGGCGCCCCTATACTGTCCTTTAGAAATAAAAAACAACAACAACAACAAAAAAAACAACTTCCCAGGGTGCCTGGGTGGCTCAGTTGATTGAACTACTGCCTTTGGCTTGGGTCATGGTCCTGGGGTCCAAGGATCGAGCCCCACATCGGGCTCCCTGCTTAGTGGGGAGCCTGCTTCTCCCTCGCCCTCTGCTGCTCTGCCTGTGTTCTCTCGCTCCATTAAATAAATAAAATCTTTAAAATTTTTTAATTAATTAATGAATTAAAAAACTTTCCATTCCAGGGGCGCCTGGGTGGTTCAGTGGGTTAAGCGTCTGCCTTCAGCTCAGATCATGATCTCAGGGTCCTGGGACTGAGGCCAGGATCCAGCTCCCCGGTCAGCGGGGAGTCTGCTTCTCCCTTTCCCTCTGCTTCTCCCCGCTACTTATGCCAACAGATAAATAAAATCTTTTCAAAAAAATAAATAAAGCTTCCCATTCCACTTTAAGTTTTGCCCACTCCCCCGCACAGAAACTGCTTTTGCCAATATTAGCAAAGATTTTCAAGTTACTAAATCCAAAAATCACTTTTTAGTCCTCATTTTAACTAGCCTTCACAGTAGCATTAGACCATGCCATTCTGTGCTGGTTTCCCTCCTGTCACTCAATTGCTCCTCCTCCCCTCTGCCAGTTTTTCTCTACCTGGACTTCAATGTTTACATTCCTCAAGCCTTGGACCTAGAACATCTTACTGTATTTATGGTCGGGGATAGCACACCACTGTATGCTGATTGGACCCATGCGCCAAGTATGGTTATAGTTTTAAATGTTTGGAAAAAATCAAAAGCATAATACTACATGAGAGGTGAATACCTGTACCCCAAGTTTTAACGGAACACTGCCACACACAATCATTAACTATATTGTCCAGGGCTGCTCTCACACTACAACAGCAAAGTTGAGCAGTTGTGACAGACTCTATATCCCACAAAGCCTAAAATAGTTACTTAGTACATTTTACAAGAAAATTTGCTTTATGCTCTCCCCCTAGGGTCCTTCACTCTGGTGACGTTAATTACCATTTGTATAGAGACAAGTCCCAAAGTAACATCATCTGTCCCAAGATCTTCTATCCCAAGATCTTCTATAAGGGTGACCAGACATGGCCAGTCGCCTGTCATTCCAAACGATCTAGTGAGGAATGAGGAATCCTTGACACGCCTCCCTTTTCCTAACCCCCCCAAGTCCAATCTATCATCAAACTCTTCAAAACAAAACCCAAGTCCACCGCTCCCTTCCATCCCTACTTCTTTCCACCCTTTCCCAACGCAGCCGCGCCCAGCTCGAGAGCGAGTCTTTTCAAAACAATCAAGCAGGCGACTCCCCCCTCGGTGTACCCTAAGACCCCTCAAGCTCTAGCACAGCCATTCCCACCGCCGGTCGCCCTCCCTCGGGATTCAGAGCGTGAACCTCCCGGGACGCGGTCGCAGAAACAGCGGCGCCCGGAAATACGTTAAAGGGGCGGCGTTTTACAAACCGGACAGCGTTTTACAAACCGGACCGTGAGGCCTTGCGTTTTCTCTTTCGCAGCCAGCGCCGGGAGTGATGGGTGAGTGTCGTTTCTGCGTTGGGGCCTGGGAAGGGGGATGAGCTCTATCCAGTGCCATCCTGCCTCGCAGCCAAGTCGGGAGTTCGGGCGCCCACACCCCTGGCCCTGCGCTTCCCCGAGGAAGGTGGTGCTCGGGTTCTAGCCGCCGAGGCTCGCTGCGGTGGCTGCAGTGGCTGCAGTGGCTGCAGGGGCTTGGTGCTGCGGGCGCCGCCAACATGGCTGCCGCGGGAAAGAGCCCGCGGGTCTGGGCCGCATGTGGATGATGACACCTCGGTAATGCTGCAAACTCCCGAGTGCGCAGTGGGGAAGCCAACCTTGGAGAGCTGAGCGTGCGGCCCGCCCGGCGCGGGGTCTGGGCCTCGCGAGGTGCCGGCCCGAGCCCCAGTGGCTAAAGCTTCCGCCCCCTGCTCCCGCCTGTAGGCATCTCTCGGGACAACTGGCACAAGCGCCGCAAGACCGGGGGCAAGAGAAAGCCCTACCACAAGAAGCGGAAGTATGAGCTGGGACGCCCCGCTGCCAACACCAAGGTGCGTGCGGGGGCCCTCGCCTCTCCCCCCGACTCGGTCTCCAGCGTGGTCTGGTCTCTGCGGGTGGTGGTGGAGTCGTCTTAGGGCTCTCTGCTTTGTCCAGGGGACTGGGCGGCCTCCGT
This sequence comes from Mustela nigripes, assembly GCF_022355385.1. NCBI lineage: Eukaryota > Metazoa > Chordata > Mammalia > Carnivora > Mustelidae > Mustela > Mustela nigripes. The sequence goes on from NC_081570.1 coordinate 34,726,526, forward strand.
CTGGACGCGTTGGTTAAGACTAAAGAGGTTGGGGGCGCCGGGGTGGCTCAGTGGGTTAAGCCGCTGCCTTCAGCTCGGGTCATGATCTCAGGGTCCTGGGATGGAGCCCTGCATCGGGCTCTCTGCTCCGCAGGGAGCCTGCTTCCCTCTCTATCTGCCTGCCTCTCTGCCTACTTGTGATCTCTGTCTGTCAAATAAATAAAATCTTTAAAAAAAAGAAAAAAAAAGACTAAAGAGGTTGTGTGGAGACAGATGTTGGGTATCAGGCCTTCAAGGGTGCCTGGAGGGAGTGGGCTTCTCGAATGATAGTCAGAAACCTGGTATTTTTTTTGTTGCATAGAGACTCAATTTTCCCTTTTGGGATCAGGTTTTTCTTTTTGGAGGTAACTGGAGTGATGAAAAAGTATCCTTAGGTGTGGTTGTGGCCGTCTTGGCCGCTTGCGTGCCACTTGCCAATGTTAGGACTTGTCATAGTTACACTGACTGTGTTGCCTCCGTCCAGGCCGGGTTCTGTACCTTCTCCTGTCTTGCTCTCCTGGATAACCTAGTTCCCGCCTCTGTGTTTTCCAGATCGGCCCCCGCCGCATACACACAGTCCGAGTCCGGGGAGGCAATAAGAAGTACCGTGCCTTGAGGCTAGACGTGGGGAACTTCTCCTGGGGCTCTGAGTGTGAGTGAGGCCCTCCAGGAGGGGGTGGGAACTCCACACCTAAATCTTTCTAAGCTTCAGTAAGTGCCTTTAACAGGAAGTCTGTGGCCTCTACCAAGATACTGAAGTTTCTCTTTGAAAGCTGTGAAGGTTGTGGTAGCTGGAGAATTCTCTCCATCCTGTTTTTTCTCACTCCTTTCCTATAGCTTCAGGGATTGGGGCTGAGTCTGATGAGTGGTTGCTAGTCATCTCTGGAAAGGTGGCTTTGTGGAGGTTGAGCTGACACCCCGTAGCTGGGTAACAGCCTAGAGTTCCCTTGCTTCTCCTTGGGCACTTGGGGGAGGGTGTGCTGGTAGGGGACAGCGCAGACAGTTGGCTTCCGGTTTACAGGACTTGATTCTGAAATTCTTCTGTGAGCAGGTTGTACGCGCAAAACAAGGATTATTGACGTTGTCTACAACGCATCCAACAACGAACTGGTCCGCACCAAGACCCTGGTGAAGAATTGTATCGTGCTCATTGACAGCACACCGTACCGACAGTGGTACGAGTCCCACTATGCACTGCCCCTGGGCCGCAAGAAGGGGGCCAAGCTGGTGCGTGTTTTAGGGGACCCAACGTCCCTGGGGGGGGGGGAGCGAGGCCAGCCTTATTCCAGCCTTCTTATGATGAAAACTGTGTCCAGTTCTGCTACTGAAGGGAAACAGATGAAAGCCTTAAGTGCTGAGGAAGGCAGCAGGAATTGGGATGTACAGGGCCCAAGGCTGTGGGGACATTTTCTTCCCTGAGCCAGGGCCAGGGGAGCCCCGGCTAACCCATGTATTTGCTTTATTCAGACGCCTGAGGAGGAAGAGATTTTAAACAAAAAACGATCAAAGAAAATTCAGAAGAAGTATGATGAAAGGAAAAAGAATGCCAAAATCAGCAGTCTTCTGGAGGAGCAGTTCCAGCAGGGCAAGCTTCTTGGTAAGATGGCTCTTTGCATTGGGAGATTGGGTCACAAGATACAGTGTGCCCTCTGCATTTTATTCTTGCCTCTTGTTCTCTTAACTGCCAGCTGTGTGGTAAGGCTTCACTAGGAGAGTTGAATGATAACAGTGTACAAGCACAAATCAGAACATGGGCGCATCCCATTAGTGTGAGGCTGGAGTGGGAAGTAGTGGGCAGGAAGGAGCCCGTAGGCCTGAGGTTGGCCTCTGCCTCTAACTTCCAGAAGTATTTTGAGAAGTCTGTGTGTGGGCTGAGGGGGCTGTCTCAGTGATGAAAACTTTGTCCAGTTCTGCTACTGACTTTAAGTGACGATAAAGTATATCTGAGGAGACACTGGGCTTCAAGCCTGCCCCCACCGTAACTGAAACAACATGGACTTCTAAGGAGACACCTGGGTTTGGGTAGGGACCCACCGTCATTTTGCTAATGAACACATACTCTCTTGCAGCATGCATTGCTTCACGACCAGGCCAGTGTGGCCGAGCAGATGGCTACGTCCTAGAGGGCAAGGAGCTAGAGTTCTATCTGAGGAAAATCAAAGCCCGGAAAGGCAAATAAATCTTCCTCCCACCTTCGGTCATGTAATAAAGGTGTTTATTGTTCTGTCTGGAGTTACGTGTGAATATCCAGTTGCTCAGCACTCTCTCCCTGAAGGCCAGTCCTAGATGTGGGGCTATGCCTTTATTTAGCTGGGGGAACATTTCTCACCCCAGAGGCTAGTGTTCAGGGGAACAGGGATGTGGTGCTCAGGCGAACAGAGACCGTATTAGGGAGGTATCCCAGCCCTGGGCTCCCAGTATTACTGGGATGTTGATTGGACCATGATTGGAACCTGAAGCCATGCTGCCTCTCTGAACTTGGCTCTTTGAGGGAGCCTCTACTGTTTCCCTTTGTGAACGTTGGTTTTAAGGTTTTAGCTTGAAGTTTTCAGCCTGGGTTCATGGGTGGCCTAGAAACCTTGAAATTATGTTCCAAAAATTTTTGATCTTGTAGAGAGCAAGTTGTATATATTTCCATGTCTATGCTGTCAGCTTTTGGGTGTCTTTCTGAAGTTAATTTTCTCTTGAACCCTAATCCTTCCCCTCCCCTCCTTCACATCTCAGGTGTGCAAGATAACCGGTGATTTTTGCATTGCTAAATCTGTAAGGGTCAACTCTTTGTCTTCAGCTTGGCTACATTATCTGCTGTTGGTGTTAAATGTAGTTTGTGCTGCATTTTCTTTTCTTTTTTTTTTTTTTTTTTTAAATGTGCTGCATTTTCTTAACTTTAACCCAAACCTACTTAAAACCTGCATTTGAATATCCTGATTGGACTCAAAAGTGAACATGTGAAAAACTAGTAACATTCCTCTGCTTTCCCTTTTCATATAGTTTCTCAGCTATTTAATAATAGCAAATCATTGCCTACATGCAGCTGCTTAAATCAAAATCTTGGATCATTCTGACCACTACACTCCTAACATCTTATGTCACCAAATCTTGTTGGTTTAACCTTAACACCCTGGCTCTGTCTTCTTTAGCAAGTAGCACTGAATACTTCTGTTGTCCCAACATAGTCCTAGAAATCGGGATCAATAGGTTTCTGACAGCTTCCCATCTCAGAAGCCTTCCCAGATGCTATGGAACCTGGTCCCTTTTTCTTCCGTGCTAATCATCCTGGCCTTAGAGCACATGTTTGCTTCTTAGTCCATTTGTTGGGAACATTTTCCTTCACATAGCACAAGCCTTATTTTCCAGGTCTTAGCCTTAGTGAGTTCCTCCCTGATAATTTTAAACTATAGTTCCTTCCATGCTATTAATCTGTAGTCCCTGCTTTTTCTCCTTATCCCTTAGTTGGGCATAAATTTTGCTCATTTTCTTTGTTGCCCAATTAGAATAGAATGCCAGAGGAACAAGTACGTTTGTTTCCTGCTGTCTCCAGTACCTGGAAGTGCATGGCAACATGAGGTACTCAAATGTGCTAAATTAATTTAAAAAAACAAAAAAAAGATTTTATCTGAAGTTAAAGTTGATGGGAAGTGCAAGTATAACTTAAGAGCCAAAGGAGTGAAAATCCAAATTGGCTCATTAGCTTGGTTGAATCGCAGAGTTTTGTGAATAGATAGTAGGGAAAGATGAACTAGGAGATGACCCACCCCCCACTTCTTAGTATAAAAACTTCAGAACACACCAAAAGCAACGCAACCTTCTAAAACCTTACCATGGTCTCTGGGAGGCGTGTGCCCCACCTTTCCATCCAGTGGTTATTACTGCAGCACCATCATTTTAGTTACTGTTAACAGTGTTGGTCAGGAATAGCAGAGTCAGATTAGACACTTTGCCTGTATTTCCCCATTTGAGCTCTACAAGATTATACCTCCCCTTCAATCCTACCTCTAATCTGTGACTAGAAGCAGTGTGTTTAAAGAGTTTTGGATTCATTCGGGGCACCTGAATGGCCCAGTTGGTTGGTCGCCTGTCTTCAGCTCAGATCTTGATCCTGGAGTTCTGGGATTGAGTCCCACCCAGGTCGAGCTCCCTGCTCAGCAGGGAGTCCGTGTCTTCCTTTGACTGATCCCCCTTCTTGGGCTGTCACACTCTCAAATAAGAGAGTCTGGATTCATCCCCTATTCATTCCCGAAGCCTTCAGCTGACCGTTCTTTCCCTGAAGCAAGGCAAACTCCCATTAACCCTGTGAGAAAAACCTCTATGGAAATGGCTATCTTGGGGTACTTTTGTCTCCACAAACACTTGGAGACCTATGTGGGCGCCTGGGTGGCTCAGTGGGTTAAGCCTCTGCCTTCAGCTTAGGTCATGGTCTCCAGGTCCTAGGATCCAGCCTCACATCAGGCTCTCTGCTCAGCAGGGAGCCTGCTCAGCAGGGAGCCTGCCCCCCACCCCCGCCACCTGCTGCTCTGCCTGCTTGTGCTCACTCTGTCAAATAAAAAAGCATTTAAAAAACAAAACTTGGAGGGGCGCCTGGGTGGCTCAGTGGGTTAAGCCTCTGCCTTCGGCTCAGGTCATGATCCCAAGGTTCTGGGATCGAGCCCCGCATGGGGCTATCTGCTCAGCCGTGAGCGTGCTTCCCTCTCTCTCTCTGCCTGCCTCTCTGCCTACTTGTGATCTCTGTCTGTCAAATAAATAAGTAAATAAATCTTTAAAAAAAAAAAAAAAAACGGAAAAAAACCTTGGAGACCTATGTTTAGGTATTCTGTAACCCATGGTTGCCCAGTAGGAAAGAAGCAAAGCCAGCCCCAGATGTTAGAGGCTGCACTCAACCTCTACTACACCTTTTGTTTCTTCTGAGTTTTGTCATCCTTTGACCCTAAGATTCGGTTTTGGCAGTCACCAGTGTCTTTAGTGGAGGCTTGCAGAATGGAGGTCAGTTCGGTCAACTCCAATCTAGGCTCCCATTAGGATGGTTCCCCCCCCCACCCACCCAGCACTGCAAGCCCACTACAGAAGAACCCGCAGCTTTCACCCCTTAAATCACGCTTCCTCCTGTTGTGCTGGTGGGAGCAGAAGGGGTGGCGCTCTGAAGTCCAACTGGGCTGGGTCTGGGTCCAGCTGCCTCCATGTCTGAGTTTGATCATATTCCCAAGCCCTTACCATGTTATCTTTATCCCACCTTCCAGCAGGCCAATTTAAACAACTGTAATTGCACAAGTAATAACTGATTATATTCTCATTGTAAATAAAAAGAATATTACAAGTAAAGTAAAAGTCCCCCAGCACACATACTCTGATGCCTCTTCAGAGTAAGATCAGGATAAGGTATATCCTCAACGTCTTTTCCTATGGGACTCAAATTGTGATGCCTGGACCAGCAGCAGCACCATCACCTGGGAACTTAATAGAAATGCAAATTCTTGAGTTCCATCCCAGATCTAATAAATCAAATCCTAGGAGTGGCACAGGGAAATACACTGAGCAGGCCCTTCGGTGCTACTGATACTCCCTCAGGTTTGAGAACGGGCCCCACAACCCATTGAGCAGGAAATTAACAGTGCATCCGGGTTCTTGTCCTTGGCCCTGCCCATGTATCCTAGTCTCACCTTCCCCAAGCAAACCATCCTACATTTCCCCACCAAAATGGACACATTCCCAACCCTGGTGCTGGCCCCACCATCTTCCCCTTTCAGGGTCTGTCTCTAAATTCTCCAGCTCAGGACACACTGCAAGTGCTCTAATAGTGCTGGAGGTCAGCAGGGTGTTGGGAAGTGAGGGGAGGCAGGCCTTGGAGAGGCGGGCAGAACGGCACTGGGCCAGGCAGCCTCTGATCAGGGCTCCCTGGTCTCGTCTTCTGATGCCACCGATGCCTCCTCAATGCGGTCTGCGGCCTCGGGTTCACCGCTCTCCTCTGCTCGGAAGCGCAGCAGATGCGGGGTCCTGGGGGCTCCTCGCATGCGACCAAATGTCCTGAGGCTGATGGCAGGGGAGGGTGCTCCTGCACCCAGGAAGTGGCCGAGTAGTGGAGTCTGGGCGGGCAGTGGCCGAGCAGCCGCTGGGGACGCTTCCACCTTCATGTTCTGCTCGGGGTCATCGCTCATGCTGCAGGAGGAGGACGGGCTGAGCGAGCCTGGCGCGGGGCCGCCCCGGGACTGGATCTCCCGAAAAGGCTGGGAGCAGGGCGGTGAGGCCTGCCACCCGGGTCAAGTCCTACCTCCACCAGCGTGGGCCACTTACCGAAGGTTAAAGGTGGAGCCCAGGAAGGAAGGCCGCAGAGCCTCGGCTGCAGTGGCCACCGTGTAGGGTGGCTGCGCGGAGTCTTCGTCCCAGTACAGGTCTTTCTCAGCGGGAGGCAGGTTCTGGTACATGTCGTCCACGGATAACAGAGACACCTGGGGCAGGCATCAAGTCGTAAGGATCCGCTGTCCTCTCCACACCCAGGCGGAGAGCTGGCAAGGAGGGGAGCACAGGCAGCTGCCCCCAGGCCCCTGCGTACCTGCAAGTTGCGGTCTATGAGCTTGTTGGTCTCAAAGTCGTCATCATCCTCACCAAAGGGGTTGATAATCTGTTCGGCCACCTACAAGTTGCAAGACAGTGTTTTCTGGGCTCAGAGCCCCATTCTCTGTCCTCAAAGGTGAGGTGGGGTTCCTGGGCTCACATCGCTACAGAGCAAGCCAGTACGGCGAGCCTCCATGCCCACCTTGAGCCAGCCAGCATAGAAGAAGAACTGCAGTAGCGTGGTGAGAGGCACGTACATGTCCAGGTCCCCCAGGGTGGATGCTGCTTCTAAAGGCTCCCGAGATTTGGCCGGCCCCGCCTCGGGCTCCACGAACTGGCGGCCAACCAGGGAGAGGCCGAAGAAGGAGTATACTGCTATGGTCACCACCTGGAGAAGGAAGCCTGCCTGAGTCAGGGAGAAATGCCCTCCCTGACCTTGAGGCCCAGTAGGGAATCTGATGAGGAAATAAAACGTATAGCAAGGTGTGGCAGCCTCCGAGGGGATGGGGTCGTCTTAGCAGGGCCCAGGGATGCTTGGAAGATGAGTCCTTGGTTGCTCGGTGTCTCGCTGTACTGAGCTGCCCCAGAGCAGGTATGGTCTCTAATTGTCAGTGTCACACACAGCACTGGACATGCAGTAGGTACTGGGGCTGGGGAGGGGAGGCAGTTACTTGGGTGTAGACGAGAGGGATGCTGATCCAGTCATAGTGGAAAAGCATGCTGCACTTGGCCCGGTACTTGTTCAGCTCCTGCGGGAAAGGCAGGAAGCCAACGTCAGCGGAGGAGAGGAGGGAAGAATGGGGAAAGAACAGAGAAGCCCAGCACAAACTGAGGTCTAGTCTGCTGTCAGGGGGTCTTATCATGTGGGGGAGAGGGGCCGTGATGGGAAGCAGTTTAGCGAAGTAGTTGCAAGCAAAGACTGGGGAAGCAGCAAGTCTGAGTCCCGGCTCTGCTAACTAGTAGTGACTTGGGCAAGTTTCTTGCCACTCACGCAGTGACTCAGTTTTCTCACCCGTGAGAGAGGGACGGTTATAATGTCCCAAGGGCTGGTGTGAAGGCCGAATGGGTTAATGTAGTACAGTGCTTCCCACCGTGTGCCATAGGCAATTGGCACCATCCATATTATTCCAGTTTGTAAAGCCAGGGAGGATAGACAGGCCTGGTCTGGGGCCGACTCACTTCCAGTAGCAGACAGAGAGCGATGTCATCACGGATTCGCCCATCCCTGCGGGCCTGGGCCGCCAGGTTGGTAAACCAGACGCAAGGGATCCAGTACTTGTTGAAATCGGATTTCAAGCTCTCAAACTTCTTCCTCTCTTCCTGGGACATGAAACCTGAGGCGATACAGTGAGGGGGGGGGGCACAGACACCTCCCCCGCCCCTAGGACTCGCCCCCACCCTTCCTAGGAGGCCCGTGTTCAGGTCCCGGCCCCGAGCCACCCCCCCAGCCCCCCAAATCCTCCCAACCCGAAAGCCGCCGGGAACACCTGTCCGCACCAGCGTCCACCACGTGCTCCATGGTGGGGAAGCGTTTGAGAACGCGCGTGCTGACCGAGCGCAGCACCAGCACTGACGCCAGGTTGGCGTAGCGAATGAGGGTGCGGCGCAGCAGGCGGCCGCGCTGGTCTACGCCGTGCACGCTGGCCGAGATGACGCACATCAGCTGGTCCGGCAGCGGGATGCTCGTGTACTGGGCCCACCAGCGGTTCACCACCAGGGTCACGTAGAAACCTGATTGGCCGCCGTGCGAGTGCAGACGGGAAGGGACGATGGAGGGCCGGGGGAGTCAGCGTCCCCTGCCCCCAACCTCCCCAGCCAGAGCACCTGGTCCAGGCCAGGCTGAACCAAAGCAAGGAGGACACATTGGGCTTCAGTGCCCTGCCTCGCTGTCAAGGGGAACGCCTCTTCCTAAAGCCTCTACCTTGTTAAGTCAGGTTTGGAGGAGGGAGGAGGGCAAACCTCCTTCTGCGGAGAAGCGGTTAACTCTGAGCCCTGCTTCCCATGAAGGTGGGAAGGGGGTGTCCCCTCTAGTACCCAGAGTGGGATTTTGAAGCCAGCCCATGTCTTGTCCCCAGGTGGAGTGAGGGTCCCGCAGGTGACAGGCAGGGTCTAGCCCTCTGGAAATCCTGGACCCAGAACGCAATTCCCTTGCCTGCTGACCTCCAGGCTGTGCTGCTGGGGGTAATTCTGATCCTCTGAACTATCAACTGAACCTGAAGTTCAGGAAGATGGTCAGAAGGATACCCGGGAGAATTCGAGGGAAACTTACCCAGTACAAAGGATAAGGGAATGAGATCTGCAGAACGATTACAGTATCGGGCCACCTGAGCATACACGTGCCTCTGCTCCTGGGTCAGCAGCAGCCTGAAGAAGGTGAAGTGTAAGCCTGGGTTAGAGGGTTGGTGGGTAGATGAGTACCCCACCCCTTGCCCCTGGGCCAGTCCTGAGACCTCCCCCTCACCGGTAGGTGATGCTGAGCAGAGCGTAGAGGGCGATGAAGAGGAGGAACTCTTTGTAAAGGAGCTTGTAGATGCTTCCCCTCCAGCGGAGAAGCAAGCTGGAGAAGCCTCCAAAGCGAGCCTCTGCCACTTTGAGGGTGTATGAGACCGTCATGGTGCTGGGGGCCTGGGTAGGAGGTCACAAGAGCTGCCCCCAGAGCCGTCCCTCTTTACCGGCACACGTCTGTAGCTTGCCTTCTTCTCAACAAGCTTAATTCCCCAAGCACCCTCCCTTCAGCTCAGGTCACGTACACCCAGTCTTCATCCTATGTCAGTAGACAAGAGGAAGAAGCTTCAGAGCAGACAAAAGCACTCCCATCCCCTCCAGAGCTCAGGGGTACATGGGTCAAGCCAGGATGGAATGGGCCCAGGGGAGCTGAGATCTATAATTTCTCTTGCAAGAAGCTTCCCCGAGTTCCTCCTCCACTCGAAGGGCCAGAAGGAACCAGGTCACAAACTCCTGAGGACAGGAGATCCATCTCCAGTCCAAACCCACAACTATCCTCAGGGGTCTTACTGACAGCTGGTCTCCCAAGATCCCGGGAAACGCCACCTCCCATTCCACACTGGCCTACCTGCTCTGGGCAACGGCCTGTGTTGAGCACGGAGAACTGGGCTAGCCCACACACCACCCATATTTAAATATCTGCTGGGCCCATAAAGCTTAGCTGGACTGAGGTTATCATTGATGGATTGAGGCTGTCACCCAGCTTCCCCTGGCCCTGGGAACTAGATGTGTCTCCCTACCCACTGCAGGGCTGGGCTGGCCTTGGGGTGGCAAAAGGGACATCTGCACTGGCCCTACATCTCACACAGATTACACCATGTCCTTGAAACCAGGATGACAGGGATTACTTCCCACGCTCCAGGTGAGAAGGCAGATGCATGATGATAAATTGTTATAATCATCACAGCCGCTGATCACAGAGCCCTGACCGACAGGCACGGTGCCAAAGGTCCTGCTAGGTCAGCGTCTCCTGCAATCCTCACCCCAACCCCATTTACACATGAGGCTCCGAGAGGTAAATGACTTGTTCAGGGTCATTGGAGGCAGGATTCAAAACCTGAGTTGATGGACTTGGTTGAGATTGAAAACAAAATAGCCAGTTATTTTACCAGCAAATAGACTTATTCAAAAACAGAGGAATTGCAATTCAGGATATGCAAGCTACAGCAAACCACAGGCGAATCCTGAGAACAAAAGAGAGGAAAGTTATTATATAGGGAAAAAAAGGGAAGTTTAGAGGGGCTACTTCAGGCAAAAGTCCACGGGAGGTTGGTGATGTTTTCTCATTCGCTGAGCTGTGGCAACTTCTCATTGGCTGGGCTCTTGCTATGCAAGGAAAAAGTCTTTCTCCCTCTTGCAGGGGTAGTGAAGTAGGTCCTTTCCAAGTGGAAAATGCAAGATATGCTTCTTGCTGTTGGGGTCTGCAATTGAGTACAAATTGGTGGGGTGTGAGACTCCCCCCACTCTGGTGACCAGACTCTCTTTTTTTTTTTTTAACATTTTATTTATTTATTTGGCAGATCACAAGTAGGCAGAGAGGTGGGGGAGAGGTGGGGGGAAGGTGAAACAGTCTCCCCGCTGAGCAGAGAGCCTGATGCGGGGCTCAATCCCAGGACCCTGAGATCATGACCTGAGCTGAAGGCAGCGGCTTAACCCACTGAGCCACCCAGGCGCCCCTATTTTTTTTTTTTTAAATGATGTTTCCTTTATTCAGTTTCACAACTCCAAAGGCTGGAAGTGGCCCAATTGGGCCTAAACAAAGGCTTGTGCCCTGGGACCAGGGTCCTGTGCACTGGCCACCCTGCTAGGCTTCTGGCCCAGGCTCTGGGGAGCTCGGCCTGACAATTCCCCATCCGTATTCCACAAGGTTGACAAGGCCACAGGTCTGGGACTTGGGCCTAAGGATGCAGACCTCCCTCAGCCCTGTGTCCAGAATCTTTTTTTTTTTTTTTAGATTTTTATTTTTATTTATTTATTTTTTAAAAAAGATTTTATTTATTTGACACAGAGAGAGATAACAAGTAGGCAGAGAGGCAGGCAGAGAGAGGGAGGGGAAGCAGGCTGCTCGCAGAGCAGAGAGCCTGATGCGGGGCTCAATCCCAGGACTCTGGGATCATGACCTGAGCCGAAGGCAGAGGCCCAACCCACTGAGCCACCCAGGCGCCCCTAAAGATTTTTATTTATTTATTTTGAGAGAGAGGGACAGAGTGAGAGAGAGCATGAGAGGGGAGGTCAGAGGGAGAAGCAGACTCCCCATGGAGCTGGGAGCCCGATGTGGGACTTGATCCCAGGACTCTGGGACCATGACCTGAGCTGAAAGCAGCTGCTCAACCAACTGAGCCACCCAGGCGCCCGTGTCCAGCATCTTGATTCCTAAGGGTATCTGGCATCCTGAGTGGCCATTTCTACTTCTAGGCCTCAATTTCCTCCTCAGTCTAACAAAGGAAATAATAGTTGAGGCACCAGCTCAATTACCCACCTGATACTGAGATCACCCACGAACCCCCAGGAGGACTGGTCCCACTTCTGACCTATTTGGGTCCTTCCCCTACACTGTGATCTGATTTCTCCCCTTCAAGTGTTTCCTAGAGACAGGAAACATGGAGAGGTGGTAGGAGCACAAGCTTGGGAATCAGACAAACCTGGGTTTGACTTCTAGCTCTCTTCGCAGCCTTGTATGAGTTACTTTGTCTCTCTGAACCTCAGTTTTCCTCCTCTACAAAGCAAGATCAATAACACCTGCCACCCAGGGCAGTTGGAATTATTCAAAGAAATAGTCTCCTGAGCCTGGAGCCCTGTGGGCATTTAGCCCTCGCTGCTCTTACCATGAAGAGCCAAGTCTATTCCCTTTGGTTTCTACCTCCTAGTCCTCTGCTGTGTCCCTGAACCAGGCAATCCTTCAGAGATAAAGAGGCAGAGACCTCTCGCCTGAAGCCTTGCCGGCCTATCCCCAAGCCAGACAGTGCCAGGTCCAGGCTTTTCAGCAGGGTAAGGCCTTCTGAGATGTTCCCACCCCTGCTGCCATCACCTGCCTCTGGCTTAGCTCCTTCTCACTGCTCCTGCAAGGTCTGGCTCAGAGGGCCCTCAGGGAAGCTTTCCCTGATCTTGCCCCTGGTCCCTCCCTGAAGCCCTCCAGGTTTCCTCTCTCACAACAAATCACAGTGCTCAGTGACCTGTCTGCAGGGCTCAGCTCCCTTCCAGCCCCTTCGGCCCTTGAGGACAGGATGGTATCTGACTCATGTCAATAGAGCTGGGGAGGACTTGAGCCCAGGTAGGCTTTACTTTACTTTTCTTTTCCTTTATTTTCTTTTTAATTTTTTCCCCTTTCCACCTGAAAGACATCTGGCCCTCCTCCCCTGCACCTTTTTTTTTTTTCTCTGAGAAACCTCTAAGATGAGCAAATTCTGGAAAACTACTCATGGCCAGAAGAGTCATGTTCTCTTTCTGGGCCCCAGGTGAGCCAGGGGAGATGTCAATATGAGGGGAAAATTGGGGTGTGTGTGTGTGTGTGTGTGTGTGTGTGTACGTGTGTGCATGTGTCCCAGAGGTCTGGAAGACCAGGACCTCTCTCCTGGGGAGGGCAAGATACAAGCTCTGGGTGCTCAGCCAGCATGGCCATGCAACCCTTCCCAAGCTCTGATCTGTGGCTTTTCTAGAGCACTCTGGGCTGCATACCACTTAAAGAGTCTTGTACCAGGGGGCCCAGGCCTGGGACTGAGAGGAGCTCAAGCCCTGAGATCCTGGGAGCTTCCTTGAGGACAACCCAGGCTGCTGCCATTCAATCATCGCCCCTCCCCCATCTGCTTCTGTGGCCCTCACCCTTCTGCCTGTTACCCACACTCTGGATCACTGTGCTGAGTTTCCCACAGAGCCATGGATAAAGGTACAGGACTTGAAGCCTCACTCATGGAAGGGGAGTCCCCAGTCCCCAGCCCCCAGTCCCCTCCCTGCCCTTCCCTCCTGAGTCACCTTATCTCCCTTCCCAGAGGCTGACAGTTCCCTTTGGTTTATGGTCCGGGAGAGGGAAGCACTCCACCTGTAAATCATTTACTCCACCCTTTACCTGTCCTCTAGTTCTTGCGTCTCCCTCTCTCCATGTCCTAATGGCCCATGCCCCCTCCCCTCCTCACAGCCTGGTGGGATATATGGCTTAGCACCTCACAGCATGGAGTCTGGAGCCAGGCTGCCCAGATTTTCCAAGCTGAACACTGTGAACTACCTTTGTGACCTTGGGTAAGACGTTTAACATTTCTGTGTTTAATTTCTCCATGGCGAAATAGGGAGGATAATACCTTTCTCATAGAATTTCTGGGAATATTAAATGCATTAATATTTATCAAGTGCTCAGAATAGCACATGGTGAGTATGAAATCCTGCTGTAGCTATTAGCCTCTCTCTGGTTTGGCTTTAGGACTTCGGCTTCTGCACCCACCAAAGAAACCCAAGATCTTACTGCTGATTCCAACAGCCCCCTCCCAAGTTCTACCTTTAGTCTCTGTCATTCTTTTTTTTTTTTTAATGTGGGGCTCAAACTCATAACCCTGAGATTAAGGGTCACATGCTCTACTGACTGAGCCAGCCAGACGCCCCGAGGCATCTCTCATTCTTGAAAGACATCCTTGACCTCAGTGACCTGAAACGGACAAGAGATTCTGAGGGGCACCTGGGTAGCTCAGTGAGTTAAGCATCTGACTTTTTTTTTTTTTTTAAGATTTTATTTATGGGCGCCTGGGTGACTCAGTGGGTTAAGCCGCTGCCTTCTGCTCAGGTCATGATCTCAGGATCTTGGGATCGAGTCCTGCATCGGGCTCTCTGCTCAGCAGGGAGCCTGCTTCCTCCTCTCTCTCTCTGCCTGCCTCTCTGCCTATTCATGATCTCTGTCAAATAAATAAATAAAATCTTAAAAAAAAATATTTTATTTATTAATTCAGAGGGGGAAGGGCGGAAGGAAAGAGAGAGAGTGAATCTCCTGCAGAACCCCCACTGAGGTGGGAGCCCGACATGGGAGCTCAATCCCAGGACCCTGAGATCATGACCTGAGCCAAAATCAAGAGTCCGATGCTTAATCGACTGAGCCCCCCAGGCACTCTGTGTTGGGCTCTGTGCTCAGCGCAGAATCTGTTTGAGTTTCTCTCTCCTCCATCTTCCGCTCGCCTTGCTTGTGCACACACTCTCTCTCTCTGAAAGAAAGGAAGAAAGAAAGAAAGAAAGAAAGAAAGAACTTAAAAAAGAGAGAGAGAGAAATTCTGATTCTGAGCTGCCAAGGGGGCAGGGAATGTGGGACATGTGCGCAACGAGGGGCAGCAGAGCCTCACAGAATCTTCTAGGGGCTGGAGACCCAGAGAACTCTGAAAAACCTCAGCTTGGGCACAGACTGTGAGGTTCTTGGAGCAGGGGAGGAGAAAGAGCATTAATAAGAGGGACATAGAGACATGGAACTGTGTAGAAGGAGGACAGGTGCAAGGAAGAGAAACAGGGACCCCCAGAAAAGTCAGGCAGTGGTGAATAGTGGAGTCAGACATCTTGGGTTCAGAATTTAACTCTACCCCTTTGTAGCTGTATGTGACCTTGTGCAAACAGCTTAACCCCTTGAGCCTCAGTTTCTTCATCTGTGAAGTGGGAATAATAATCACATCCATGTAATAAGGCTACTGTGAGCAGTCAACAGCGTAAATGCTTAGTCCAATGCCTGGTGTGTGGCAGGGTCTAAGATCCACTCATGGTCGCATATGTTTCACTGAGGGAGGAGGCAGAGGACACTTCCGGCCCTTAGTTACAACATTCAAGAGGAGCTCCTCCTAGTGTCCTAGTTTCTGGAGGAGGACTCAAAAATCTTGTTAACCTCCCAAGGGGAGAAGACAGTGAAGGGTAACAGAATATGGCACCCAACTTGCCACTTTGGCATAGTGACTATTTTGAACTGTAGGTACTTGAAAAACAGGAAATGCCGGGAGAGGCCTTCTCTGAACTCCCCTTACCTGCCTAAAGGCAGATCTCTAAAAGGATTCGATGGGCATAAACGCCCTTCCTGGGAATGTCTTCTCATATCACAGGAGAGGAAACTAGAAATCTATGCCACACCCAGACAAACTTGGTCCCAAATTATCATATCTCCTATCCATTCTTCTAAAGGTCCATTCATTTTTTCTAGAAATCATTTACTTTTCCCTGAGAGTATTTCTCTTCCCTTTTCCCTATTAAGATGGTATTTAATTGGGGTGCCTGGGTGGCTCAGGTCATGATCTCAGGGTCCTGGGATAGAGCCCCACATTGGGATCTCTGCTCAGTGGGGAGCCTGCTTCCCCATCTCTCTCTGCCTGCCTCTCTGCCTACTTGTGATCTCTGTGTGTGTGTGTGTCAAGTACATAAATAAAGATTTTTTTTTTAAAGATGGTATTTAATTGAGGAAGACACAAAGAAATGGAAAAATGTTCCATGCTCATGGATTGGAAGAACAACTATTGTGAAAATGTCTATACTACCTAAAGCAACCTATACATTTAATGCAATCTCTATCAAAATACCATCAGTTTTTTCAAAGAAATAGAACAAAAAATCTTAATTATATGGAACCAGAAAAGACCCCAAATAGCCAGAGGAATATTGAAAAAGAAAACAAAGTTGGTGGCATCACAATTCCAGACTTCAAGCTCTATTACAAAGCTGTAATTATCAAGATTGTATGGTACTGGCAGAAAAACAGACACATAGATCAATGGAACAGAATGGAGAGCCCAGAAAATGGACCCTCAACTCTATGGTCAACTAATCTTCGACAAAGCAGGAAAGAATGTCCAATGGAAAAAATACAGTCTCTTCAACAAATAGTGTTGGGAAAATTGGACAGCCACATGCGTAAAAATGAAACTGGACCATTTCCTTACACCACACACAAAAATAGACTCCAAATGGATAAAAGACCTCGATGTAAGACAGGAATCCTTCAAAATCCTCAAGAAGAACACAGGCAGCAACCTCTTCGATCTCAGCTGCAGCAACTTCTTTCTAGGAACATCGCCAAAAGCAAGGGAAGCAAGGGCAAAAATGAACTATTGGGACTTCATCAAGATCAAAAGCTTTTGCACAGCAAAGGAAACAGTCAACAAAACCAAAAGACAACTGACAGAATGGAAGAAGATATTTGCAAATGACATATCAGGTAAAGGGCTATTACCCAAAACCTATAAAGAACTTATCAGACTCAACACCCAAAGAACAAATAATCCAATCAAGAAATGGGCAGAAGACATGAACAGACATTTCTGAAAAGAAGACATCCAGATGGCCAACAGACATTTGAGAAAGTGCTCCACATCAGTCGGCATCAGGGAAATACAAATCAGAATGGCTAAAATTAACAAGTCTTGGGGCACCTGGGTGGCTCAGTGGGTTAAGCCTCTGCCTTCGGCTCGGGTCATGATCCCAGGGGCCTGGGATTGAGTCCTGCGTGGGGCTCTCTGCTCAGCAGGGAGCCTGCTTCTTCTCATCTCTCTCTGTCTGTCTCTCTGCCTATTTGTGATCTCTCTCTCTGTCAAATAAATAAATAAAATCTTAAAAAAAAATTAACAAGTCAGGAAACGACAGATGTTGGCAAGGATGCAGAGAAAGGGAAACCTTCCTACACTATTGGTGGGAATACAAGCAGGTACAGCCACTCTGGGAAACAGCATGGAGGTTCCTCAAAAAGTTGAAAGTAGAGCTACCTTACAACCCAGCAATCACACCATTGGGTACTTACCCTAAAGATACAAATGCAGTGATCCAAAGGGGCACGTGCACCCAAATGTTTATAGCAGCAATGTCCACAACAGCCAAATTATGGAAAGAACCTAGGTGTCCATCAACAGAAGAATTGATAAGGAAGATGCGGTATATACACACAGACACACACACACAGACACACACAGGAATATTATGCAGCCATCAAAAGAAATGAAATCTTACCATTTGCAACAATGCGAAAGGAACTAGAGGGTATTATGCTGAGTGAAATAAGTCAATCAGAGCAAGACAATTATCATATGATCTCTCTGATATGAGGAATTTGAGAGGCAGGGTGGGGGGTCATGGGGGGTAGGGAAGGAAAAAATAAAACAAGATGGGATTGGGAGGGAGATGAACCATAAGAAACTCTTAATCTCAGGAAACAAACTGAGGGGTGGTGGGAAGGTAGGGATAGGGTGGCTGGATTATGGACATTGGGAAGGGTATGTGCTATGGTGAGTGTTGTGAAATGTGTAGGCCTGATGATTCACAGACCTGTACCCCTGGGGCAAATAATACATTATATGTTAGTTTTTTAAAAAGAAGGTATTTAAGCTTGAATTCTAAGCTAGATGAGTTCCTCATTTTTTCTGGGTATCTCCCATTTTTCCATGCATAAGTATTACATTAATAAACTTGTATTTGTTCTCCTTTTGTTAATGCTTTTATTGAAGAGTTTCATCTGAAGACCTAAGATGGACAGAGGTAAGATCTTGACTTCTGCACAAAGTCCTAACACCCAATACTTTAGAACGTGACTGTATTTAGAGACTGACCCTTTAAAGAGGTAAGTAAGTTAAAATGAGGCTGCTAGGTGGACTCTAGTCTGATTTGACTGGCTTTTTTTTTTTTTTTTTTTTTAGATTTTATTTATTTGAGAGAGCGTGTGCACAAGAGAGCGAGAGAGAGCAAATGCACAAGGGGGTGGCAGAAGGAGAGGGACATGCTCAGGCTCCCCACTGAGCAGGGAGCCTAACACACAGGCCTCCATCCCAGGACCCTGAGATCATGATCTGAACCAAAGGCAGACACTCAACTGGTGTTTTTATGAGAAGAAGAGATTAGGACAGACAGAGGAAAAGCTCATGTAGATAAAGAGGATTAAGAGGTACAAATTTTGGGGTGCCTGGGTGGCTCAGTCTGTTAAGTGCCTGTCTTTGGCTCAGGTCATGATCCCAAGGTCCTGGGATCAAGTCCTACATCGGGCTCCTTGCTCAGCAGGGAGCCTGCTTCTCCCTCTGCCTGCTGCTCCCCCTGCTTGTGCTCTCTCCCCCTCTCTGACAAATAAATAAATAAAATCTAAAAAAAAAAAAAAGTTACAAGTTTCCAGCTATAAAATAAGTAAGTCACACAGATGGAGAATAAAATTGTACCATAAGGCACGCAGTCAATATTACAATAATGGTGTATGGTGACACATGATGACTACACTTCGGGTGGTGAACACTGAGTAATGTGTAAAATTGTCGAATCTGTGTTGTATATCTGAAACTAAAATAAAATAGATTCCAATTTACTTAAGTTAAAAAAAAAAAGAAAGATCATGTGAACTCAAAGGGAGAAGACCACCTATAAACCAAAAGAGAGGGGCACATGGGTGGGTGGTTCAGTGAGTTAAGCCTCTGCCTTCTGCTCAGGTCATGATCTCAGGGTCCTGGGATGGAGCCCCACGTCGGGATCTCTGCTCTGCAGGGAGCCTGCTTCCCCCTCTCTCTGCCTACTTGTGATCTCTGTCAAATAAATAAAAATCTTAAAAAAAAAAAAAGAGAGAGCCCTCAGAAGAAACTGTTAAAAAACTAAATTCAGGGGCACCTGGGTTGTTCAGTCTGTTGAGCCTCTCACTCCTGATTTTGGCTCTGGTCCTTGTTTCAAGGTCATGGGATTGAGTCCCCTTCCTTCCCCTTGCCCCTTCCCCTGCTCATACTGAAGCACTCTCTTTCTCTCTCTCTAAAATAAACCTTTAAGATTTTATATATTTGAGAGAGAGAGAGAGAGAGAATGAGCGCATAAGCAGGGGGAGTATCAGAGGGAGAGGGAGAAGCAGGCTCCCTGTTGAGCAGGGAGCCTGAGAAGGGCTCAATCTCATCCTGGGATCCTGAGGGGCCTGAAGCCTGACACTTAACTGACTGAGCCACCCAGATGTCCCTAAAATAAATAAAATCTTGGGGTGCCTGGGTGGCTCAGTGGGTTAAGCCTCTGCCTTCGGCTCGGGTCATGATCTCGGGGTCCTGGGATGGAGTCCCGCATCGGGCTCTCTGCTCAGCGTGGAACCTGCTTCCTTTTCTCACTCTCTGCCTACTTGTGATCTCTGTCAAATAAATAAACAAAATCTGAGTACAAAATGGAAAGTTTTTTTTTTTATAGGAAGGAACTTGGGGCAGGAAAGTTAGAAGCAAAGTAAAAGAAAGGATTGTTTCAGGCGAGGTCATTTTCCCTTAGGAAGAAGAATAGGGGGTCTTATCATGCTGATCACCTCCTCTTTCTTCCAGGGGCGAAAGTGTCCTGTGAAAGACTTACTAGCACCTACCAGAAAATTCCTGACAGGTTGAGATTTATATTTTCTTGGGGAGGTGGAAACTGCAATTACATCAGGTATTAAGCCCTGGCTGGGCGACATGGCCTCGCCCACCCAAGTAACGCCATTTGAGGCCTACGGTTTTCTTTTTAACAGAATCAACCTTGTCAATACCTTGAGCTTGGACTTCCAGCCTTCAGAACTATGAGAAAATACATTTCTGTTGTCTAAGCCACGTAGTGCACAGTATTTTGTTATGGCAGCCCTGCTGAACTAATACAAAGACATTTTGCTTTATTTTCCAAATGTAAAATTGCAACCTCGAATATGACTTTTCAAACTACACATGCTTCAGCTTCATTTTCTCTGTAGATCTGTCCTTTCTGGTCCCACCACTACCATCTCTCCACTGGAAAACTGTTGACTGGTAGGATAAAGACCAAACTCCTGACTAAGGCGCTTAAGGCCACCCCCTCCTCACCTCCCAGTCTCCCTCCCCCATCTGAGCTATTAGTTATTATCCCCATTTCAGGTTTCTCCCATCAGTGGCCCTGAAGGGCAAGGTTAGAGGGCTTGATGAGGGGTTGGGTGGGTGGGAAATATGGAATGGAAGGTTACAACAGAAACGACAGGAAAGGCAGGGAGAGCAGCAAGTTGCTGGGGCAATGACCCGTAATCTCAGTAATCCCAACAGGAGGGACTACAACTCAGATTAAGCTGGGAGGGGAAGATGGAGGGAAGTGGGTACTGTGCAGAGATTTTTAGCTTTTGGGGGATACAACTGACAGAAATTAGGTTCTACTCAGTATCTGTTGACTCACCTGGCTACTCTTTCTAAAGCAAGCTCTTTGGTTAGTTAGTCTTCTGTTGACTTCCTTCATAGCATTTTTCAAAACCCGCAAAGACTTTTTTTTTTTTTTTTAAGATTTTATTTATTTCTTTGACAGAGAGAGAGATCACAAACAGATCACAAGTAGGCGGAGAGGCAGAGAGAGACAGACAGACAGACACACACACACACAGGGGGAAGCAGGCTCCCCGCTGAGCAGAGAATCCCAGGCAGGTCCCTGAGATCATGACCTGAGCCAAAGGCAGAGGCTTAATCCACTGAGCCACCCAGGCGCCTAAACCTGCAATGACTTTGTTCTTAAATTTGCCTCTTGTCTGTTTCCAAAGAGCAGAGTGTGGACTAAATGAGGGCTGCAACCTTGAGCGGCCTTGTTCAGCCAGTGCTTGGCACTTGGCGGATACTCTTAATAGGTCTTTGAGGCCTGAATGGCTTAATAATTGATTGAGTGGGACAGAGTGAGGGCAGAGAGGTGAGAAGGACAAAGCCAGGGGGAGGCCTGTGATAACTGGGACAAACACCCCGGAAGGCTTAAGACCCCACCTCTCTCTCTGTTTTTGGCCCTGGGAAGGGTAGGCTCGAACTAGGAGTCTAGCGGTCCACATGGCCCCAGGACCACCTGCCCAACTGTCCATCACTAGATTTGACAAAAATCCTAATTCCCATTCTTCACTTTCTGGCCTTCTGACCGCCGAATCAAGGCACTAGGTGTTTTCAAGGAAAGGGAATAAGGGACCCCGCCAGAACCCGAGATCTAACTCTCAAGGTTGTGGAGGAGGGAAACAGAGGATGCGACGAGGCACATGGCAAAAATCTTGAAAGTTGGGGTGTTTGACCCCAAAAATTCAGCGTGGCAGCCTCCCCCTCCTCCACCGGCTCCGGCCAGTCCCAAACCAGGCTCAGGAGGGTGCAATTCTTCCTAAACCCTAAAGGGGGTAGTACCGGCCCGGGCCCGGGGGCTCTGGCCTAGGCCGTGGGACCGCGGAAGGTCTAGCGCACTTAAAAGGGCGTGTGGGAGACGCCCTCTGGCAAAAGTGAGCGCCGCCCCTGCCTCTCCCTTCCCGCCAGGCTCGCCGGTCTATCTAGTTGCCGGGGGAGACTCCCCAGATACCCAGCTCCACTCAGACTTCAGAAAAAGACCCGAAAGGGCGCCTGGGTGGCTCAGTGGGTTAAGCCGCTGCCTTCAGCTCAGGTCATGATCTCAGAGTCCTGGGATCGAGTCCCGCATCGGGCTCTCTGCTGAGCAGAGAGCCTGCTTCCCTCTCTCTCTCTCTCTGCCTGCCTCTCCATCTACTTGTGATTTCTCTTTGTCAAATAAATAAATAAAATCTTTAAAAAAAAAAAAAAAAGAAAAAGACCCGAAAGATGGGGAAAGAAAGAGACACCCCCTCCCCCCCCATGAACGGACTCTCGTTCACCAGGACGTAGGGAGAGGGGCACGGAGAAACGGCTGACCCCGACATTCTGGTCTCAGCCGCATGGTGACTACCAGAACGGTTGCGGCGTTAAGGCGTGGGGAGGAGGCTGGGCCTGGATTTGCGTTGGGTGGGAGGAGGAGCTTATCGGTGACGCAGGGCTTGGGGAGGGGCGTGGCTTCTAGGTGAGTCACCGCCTGGAAGGGGGCGGGCTCTTAGTGACGAGCCGCCGGGGAGGAGACAGGCGTTCATTGATAAAAACGCCGAGCTCCCTCGGGCGCTAGCGCAGCGTAGCAAATCCCGGCAGCGCCACGCGCGGCCCGGGCCGGGCGGAACCGAAACAAGCCGGGCCCGCGCTGCGACGCACCGCCTGCATGGAGCCAGCCGCCGGCCTCCTATCCCCGCGCCCCTTCCCGCGTGCGGCCGCTCCGCCCGCGCCCCCTGCCGGGCCCGGGCCGCCTGGAAGTGCAGTGCCGGGACCTGAAGTGGAGATGGTGGCTGGGCCACCCGCGACGGATCCAGGGCGCCTTATCACAGACCCGAGCAGCGGTCGCACCTACTTCAAAGGCCGCCTGTTGGGCAAGGTGAACTGGTGGGGTGGTGTGCTAGCGAGGGGAGTGGGGGGGTCCCGCTGACCTCCTTGACCGCGCCGGGTGGGGCGGGGGCGCTTGCCCTCGGCGCGGGGACGCAGGGACGCTTGCCCTCGGCGCGGGGACGCTCTTCCTAGGCGCGGGGACGTCTGCGGGCTGGACTTGGCTGTCCTGGAGCTCTCTGCTTGATGCTCCCTCACCATAGGGGGGCTTTGCCCGTTGCTATGAGGCCACTGACACAGAGACGGGCAACGCCTACGCGGTCAAAGTCATCTCGCAGAGCCGCATCACCAAGCCGCATCAGCGCGAGAAGGTGGGCCCGGGCCCAGCGGACCAGGGGTGGGGTGGGGACAGTGGTGAGGGAGCCCTTGAAGGATGACCACCCCGCGCCCGCTTTGCAGATCCTAAACGAGATTGAGCTGCACCGCGGCCTGCAGCACCGCCACATCGTGCGTTTCTCGCACCACTTTGAGGATGCGGACAACATATACATTTTCCTGGAGCTCTGCAGCCGAAAGGTGAGCGATGACGGAGAGTGGGAGAGGGAAAGGGCGGTGGCGGGGGGGGGGCGGGGGCGGCGGCTTAAGACCCAAAGCTGGAGCCCTTTCTCCTCTTCAGTGAGCGCGAACGGAGGGAGGGTCAGATAGGGTGGATCAGGGGCTAAAGCTCAGGTGGCTCTCTGCAGTCCCTGGCCCACATCTGGAAGGCCCGGCACACTCTCTTGGAACCAGAGGTGCGCTATTACCTGCGCCAGATCCTTTCCGGACTCAAGTACTTGCACCAGCGGGGTATCCTGCATCGGGACCTCAAGCTGGGTGAGCCTCCCATGCCGGCAGGATTGGGGTTTGGGGAGGCGGAGAGAAAGGACTCTGACACACCTTTCATACCCCATTCAGGGAATTTTTTTATCACCGAGAACATGGAACTGAAGATGGGGGACTTTGGGCTGGCAACCCGGTTGGAACCCCCGGAACATAGGAAGAAGTGAGTGTTTGAGGAGAGGGGTGGCCACAGTCTGTGACACAGATGACGTGTGTGACAGTGAGTATGTATGTGGGAGGCATGATGACTGCCTGATGTGTGTGTGTGATAGATGGGAAAAGGATGATGGGTTGTTTGTGTGTGTTGCGGGGGAATGTGGAGGTGGCAGCTGGAGTTACTGGGACTGGTGGGAAGGCTGTTTGAGTCCCTGAGACAGATGAGGGGTATAAGGATTCTCGGAGATGTTTGACTGGATCCTCTGTATGGGTGGGGGAAGGTGACATAAGCGATGTGTGTGTGAGACAGACTGAGTGTGGGAATGGCAGGACATGATATCCTGTGTAAGAAGACCCTGCTGTGGCCATGGTGACTGGGTGTGAGTGACAACAGACAGCATGTGTGGCTGATGAATGTTTTGGGGAATATGACAGCTGGTGTTGGTTTGTGTGTGCACAGACCAGAGGAGGTGACAGCCTGTGTGGGTGTCTGACAGACGGGAGTGGGGGACTGAGGTTAGGATGCTAACCTCGGAGGAGGGGGAGGGGGTGGGGGTGGGGGTCAAGGCCTCCCCTGTCCTGCAGAGCAGCTGAGCAGCTGGGCCAGGCGGGTGGGCGGGGACTCAGCTGCCATCCCCAGCATCCATTGTCCCAGGACAAGCAGGAGTTCTCTTGCCTTTGGTGACAGGCAGCTGCTTTGTCTGGACTCAAAGTGGGGGCAGGGAAGGGGGGGCTAGCCAGGCCGGGTCTGAACCTTCTTCTTTCTTCCTCCCTATCCCTTTCCAGAACCATCTGTGGCACCCCCAACTATGTGGCTCCAGAAGTGCTGCAGAGACAGGGCCATGGCCCGGAGGCAGACGTGTGGTCCCTGGGCTGTGTCATGTGAGTCCCAGGGTCATCTGTACCCTGGTGGGGGCCCAGGTGAGGTGTCCCTTCCGCTGCACTCCTGACCGCCTTGCCTCTGCCCTTCAGGTACACACTGCTGTGTGGGACTCCCCCCTTTGAGACAGTTGACTTGAAGGAGACGTATCGCTGCATCAAACAGGTTCACTACACACTGCCCGCCAGCCTCTCACTGCCTGCCCGGCAGCTTCTGTCTGCCATCCTTCGAGCCTCACCCCAAGACCGCCCCTCAATCGATCAGATCCTGCGCCATGACTTCTTTACCAAGGTCTGTGGCTCCCTAGACATCTAAGTCAAGTCTGCATATTCCAAGGGTATTCAGTGGGGGTAGATGACCAAACTCCTGAGGCTTCTCTTCTTTGCTCACATGACTTCCCTCCTCAGGGCTACACCCCCGACCGGCTCCCTGTCAGCAGCTGTGTGACAGTCCCAGACCTGACACCCCTTAACCCAGCTAGGATCCTATTTGTCAAAGTTACCAAGAGCCTCTTTGGCAGGAAGAAGAAGAGTAAGTCTGGAATGTCAGTGGTGTGGAGGATATAGCGTGGCGGGGCGGGCTTGGCACATTCATTGTGGGGGCATGAATGTGAATGCCTTTGAACCGCTGGGGAGAGCATGTGCCCATCTGTATCCCCGCAGGAGCCCTGGGGATGGGCAGGATATGAAGGTTATATCTTCCCCCACCCAGGTAAAAACCATCCTGAGGAGCGGGACGAGGTCTCCTGTTTGGTGAACGGCCTCATGCGGACGTCCATTGGCCATCAAGGTGCCAGGCCAGAGGTGAGGTGCTCACATGGGTAGTGTGCCCTGACTCACTCTCACCCTAGCAGCTGCAGGAAGCCTGGGATAAAAGAAGCTAGTGAAGCATTTAACCTCGTGCTGTCCTAATTGGCTGCGTCTCATTAGCCAAGCGGGGCTGACCTGGGGTGCCCCGGCTGCCAGGGCAAGGCTAGGCCATGGACTCTCAAGGATTCGGACCTTGAGGCCTATCTTACTCCTTTCCCTTCTCCAACTCTCCAGGCTCTAGCAGCTTCCGGCCCTGCCCCCCTCAGCTTGGTAGAGACAGCACCTGAAGACAGCTCACCCCATGGGACCCTGGCGAGCAGTGGAGATGGTGAGAAGCTAGGAGGAAGAGAGGGGCTATAGAGGTTGGTGGGGCTAAACCCAGGGGCTAAACTCAGGAAAAGAGTGTCAGAGTGTCAGAGAAACATGGCCTGTGTCCTGGTGATGCCTCATTCCAGGTTCCCTGTTCCCTTCAGGGTTTGAAGAAGGTCTGACTGTGGCCACAGTCGTGGAGTCAGCCCTCTGTGCTCTGAGAAACTGCTTGGCCTTCATGCCGCCAGGTAAGGGTGGAGTCCAGTAGGGATGGATGGTGTCGGGAGTTCTTTGGCCTAAAGGTGGGAAACAGGTCCTCACTCCTTCCTCTTCCATGACAGCGGAACAGAACCCAGCTCCGCTTGCACAGCCAGAGCCTCTGGTATGGGTCAGCAAGTGGGTGGACTACTCCAACAAATTTGGCTTTGGGTATCAGCTGTCCAGCCGCCGTGTGGCTGTGCTTTTCAACAATGGCACACACATGGCCCTCTCAGCCAACAGAAAGTAAGTGTTCTTCTGGTTTGCCTGGTATCTGGGCCACTGTGCCTAGCAGGTGTGTGCTCCTGCACTGGGGTGTCCTGGGGTCTCCGGGGGTGGGCATTGGCGACGGGCTCTCTCTGACCTCGTGTCTCCTCTCCTCCAGGACCGTGCACTACAACCCCACCAGCACAAAGCACTTCTCCTTCTCTGTGGGTGCTGTGCCTCGGGCCCTGCAGCCTCAGCTGGGTGTCCTCCGGTATTTTGCCTCCTACATGGAGCAGCGTCTCATGAAGGTGTGTGATTGGAGTAGTGCACATTGATGAGTAACGCATCCTAACCCCTTCCTGGTCCCCTTGGCGGGAGGGGTGGAGGGCTCAGAGCTGGAGGCTAAACCTCTGTGGGAGACATCAAGGGGGGGCAGCATGACTCCTGTCAGGCAAGTGACCTGCTCCTGCTCCCAGGGTGGAGATCTGCCCAGTGTGGAAGAGCTGGAGGTGCCGGCGCCCCCACTCCTGCTGCAGTGGGTCAAGACGGATCAGGCCCTCCTTATGCTGTTCAGTGACGGCACTGTCCAGGTGAGAACCCCTCCTGGAGCTGGGGGGAAGGTCAGGGAGACCCCTGGTGCAGTGGGGAGGAAATTGGACCTGGGGCCTAGGCTCTGACCAGGGTGACCCTTCTGCGCACAGGTAAACTTCTATGGAGACCACACCAAGCTGATCCTCAGTGGCTGGGAACCCCTGCTTGTGACTTTTGTGGCGCGTAATCGCAGTGCTTGTACTTACCTCGCTTCCCACCTCCGGCAGCTGGGCTGCTCCCCAGACCTGCGGCAGCGGCTCCGCTATGCTCTGCAGCTGCTCCGGGACCGCTGCCCAGCCTAGGCCCTAACCCTCAGGGCAGGCCATGACCCAAAGTGTCAGGTCTGAGGCCTTTGCCTGTAAGGCTCTGGCCCTGGCCTTTGCGGGCCTACCTGTCCCTTTGGTGCCTCACTGGGGGCTCTGGGCCGAATCCCCCAGGGAATCAGGGACCAGCTTTACTGGGGTTGGAGTCTGCCTGTCCCAGCAGCCTCCTACCCCTTCTCCAAGAAAAGCCTGAGCCTTAGTCCCCAGCTCGGGGGCGTTATTTATGGACCACTTTTATTTATTAACAGACATTTATTTATTGGGATCGAGCCCCAGGGAGGGCCTCCTCCTGGGAGAATAAATCGTTTTTGCAGAACTGGGAGGCCTCCTCACTCACAGTAGAGCCCGTGCACTATAGCCACGGCGAAGAGGGAGGCATTGGTGAAGGCGGCGGAGGCCAGCCCGTCGTGCTCGGTGTCCCAGAGCGCACGGCTGACGACGTGCACACCCTGGCCGGCGCGGGGCCCTAGCACCACGTTGCACACGAGCTTGTAGCGTGGGGGGCAGAGTTCACGCAGGCGCACACGCACCAGCTCGCATAGCTCACGAGCCAGAGGCCCCGCCTCAGCACCCACGTAGTGCGCGTTGCCCAGCCGGGCGGCCAGCGTAACTTCCATCGAGTGCTGCATGCGGCTGGCCTCCCAGCGCTCCCCGGGCGCGGGCTCCATGCGGTAGGAGGGCGCCAGCCGACGGAGGGGGGCCAGGGGCAACCCCGAGAAGCTAACCCTTGAGCCCAGAGGAGGCACTGGGCCCAGAGATGGTCGCCGACCCCCAGGACCTGCTAGGGGTCCTGCCAGCGAGTTGCGACGTGAGAAGGAGGAGGCTGGGCCCAGCACCGAGCCACGGCGGGAGGATGGGCCCAGACCTGCTAGTCGGGCCTCATCAATACTGGGCAGGTGGCCTGGAGGCCTCACCGGTGATAGTTTCAGCCCAGGGTCTTTGGTAGTTTCCTCCTCCTGGCGTCCGGGGGGCACAGGCCTGCCAGCCATGGACCTGCCGACTGGAAGACCCGAACTGGGACAGGATGCCAGAAACTGGCCATCTTTGTACCCCATCCAGTCTTTCACTCTGTGATAAGGGTTTTTACTCCCTAACCCCTTCTTACCTGTGTTCCGGGGACAGTTGAATGAAATAGTCCGGGCTGCGTGGATTCCTAGGTTCTTAGAGGGTTAAGGGCTGTTAAGGACATAAGTGGTGCTGCTCAGACTATCACCTTAGGATGGCCCCTGTCCCCAAGCTTCACTTGCCCCTGGGCGCTGTGGAGGTTAGCTAAGTGAGCACCTCCTAGTCTCTCTTCCGCCTGACTATTCTCCCACCTGACTTTGCCAGCAGAAGGGGGAGTCTGCCCTTGGTTTGCCTCAGCCTAGACTGTGGTGCTTCAAACCCCCAACCAGAAGGAGACACAGACCCAACTCCTTCAGTTCCACAGATCATTCTAGCCCTGTGGGTACTGAATCCAGATGCCTTCTACCCCTACCTGCTTCTAGGGTGCCTGGCACAAAGATCGCCCCTATAATTGGCTGAGACTGGGGGCAGGTGACTCAGGAAGCTCGTTCCACCCTCTGAATTTGGCCTCTGGTCCTACCTCTAGATTCAGTTCTGGGATGAATGCCTCCTTCTCCCAAAACTCCCGCAGGCACCTGAGTCACCTGCAGCTTTTGGCTTCCAAACTCTCTCCCAGCTCCACAGGCTTGCCCTCCCCGCTGGCCTGACTGGCAAGCAGGAAGGTAATGGCCCCTTGTGTTGTGGAGTTGCCCTGGGTTACAGGCACTCCTGTCTGGTTTCCACCTACCAGTCCTGGCTCTGGCTTAACCTGGAAGTGTTACTACTGTGAGCAGGTGCTGAGTGTGGGGTCCCTGAGTCATCAGGGGAGAGGGGATAATGGGGGTCTAGACCTCAGGGCATACTACTACCACAAGGACGACTGAGGGGACAGATGTAGAGATGGGCTCCAGGGCTCTTGAGCCGCTGTCCAGTTCTCCCCTCGTGAAGGCTGGCTCTTCAGTTGTGAGCAAGTTGCAGAAGCCTGGGATGTGGGGAGATCTTGAGCCTGCACGGGTGGCTGCTGAGGAATCAGGATCTGGGCCCACAGGAAGGAGAACGTCATGGCTCTTTCGTCTCCCCGTCAGCCTCAACAAGGACAAATATTTCCGCTCCCTGTGCAGAGCTGGGGTGGGGCTTGGATGACTTACTCAGCTCAGGGCTGTGTGCAGGGGGAGGGGAGGCCATCAGCCCCGCTGGTGGGAGCTGACCTGACGCAATAGTGGTGCAACAGTGGTGACTGGACTTGGCCAGGAACCAGCGCCCAGCCTCCTGACCCCTGCTGACCCAAGTGCCCTGGGGCTTGTCCCTGGCTGGCCACACCTCTTGGGTGCCCAGAGAGCCACCCCCCTCACCGGGGTTGCATTTTAGGGATGCCTGAGGCCATGACGCCTCTGTCAGAGCTGACGCCACCTCACCTGACCTCCCTCTGGAAGGGATAGGACTGTCTCCTCTCAGACAAGCCAGTCTGGGCCCTAAAAACTCCATGGGGGTGAGGAATTTCCCTGTTCAGGGGGGTTCCCCAGGCCTGACTAACCAAATCCTGACCCTGTGTGCCTGTGGGGGGCAGGGGTAGGAGGGACAGGGAGTTTGAACTCTGAACCCAAGACAGGCTGGGGCCTGGGTGCTGAGACCCTCCACTCAGCTTCTGGCCCCCTTCTGAGGGCTAAAGTTTTTCCCTGGCCCTGTGGGAGATGGGCGGGGCCTCTCAAGCCAGGCTCCAGTTTCCGTGGAAACCCACAGGCTTCCCACCCACTGCTGCCTGGGCAGGCTCCCAGCTGGGGCCTCATCCGCTGCCAGCCTCTCCCCAGTCCAGTCTGCTCCACCTCAGCCTCTCTTGTTCCCCTCTCTGAGTCCCCATCCCCTAGCTCAGCCTCCAGCCTCTTCCACTGGCCTCTGATGCCTTCTTAAGGAACCTGGGCCTCTCCTGCCCCATCCCTAGACTTTAGCTTCTCAGCAAACAGGCTTCCCAAGCTCCTGCCCCTCCCTTTCTAGTCTCCACACCAGCTTCCAGGCCTGGCCAGGACTCCTGCTCCTTCCCACCTACCACCTCCCACAGACCAAGAGACAACAGGCCTCCTATTCTACCCACTTACCCCCCTGCCCCCCACCCCCATGGAGACCCCAGGACTGGTTGTGCATGGGGAGGCTGCACCCTTCTCCACAGCACTCCGAAGCCTTCTCAACAATCCCCAATACAGGTGAGGGGGTGGGCCCTGTCTATGGGTTTTCCCTAACTGGCTTTGCTGGGCCCCATGAACCTGAGGAAGCCTTGGGTATAAAGAGGTGGGGAAGACGACCCTCCTCCCTGGTGAACTCAGTCTGGGGAAGTCAACTGTGGAGAACGACTACAGGTCACTCAGAGTCCATGATGTCCTGAGAGCCAGAGGTGGGGGTGGGGGGCGGACAGTGGGAGCTGGAGCCCAGAGCAGCTGTGTGACTTCAGGCAAAGGCCTTCCTTTTTTGGCTCTTGAGCTCCTGGCAGAGAAAAGCCCTTTGCCCCCTGGATCCTGAGAGATGGGATGTAACTTGAGGTCCTCCCTGGGAGACAGAGGTGCAGATGACCCTGTTCTGGGAACTGGGGATTCACAAGGGAAACAAAACTTAAGGGACTGAGTGAGCCAGAGTCTCAGACAGGAAGTAGTTCAAGGGTGCTGCCTACGGCTCACTGCCCAGGATGCTGGTGGTGTCTGAAACCAGGGATAAAATATGGGGGCAGGGCTAGAATGTAGCTTTCTGTCCCCACTGCCTGAGAGCTGGGCTCCTCTTTAAGGGTTGGTGACTCCCATAACCCCACTACTTTGGGGATTGCAGTCTGATCTGAGTAGTGGGAACCCCTGGCCTTGGACCTGGGACTAGGAGGCTCCAGAAGCTCAAGCTTCATTTCCTGCCTCCTACCCCCATGCTGTTGGGAGGCCCAGAGGCTGGGGCCGGAAGTGATTGTGAAGATGGAAAATGTGGTCTGGTCTCATGATAGTGTATCGCTGCCATATCTGTCAGCAGCCAGTGCGCTCTGCAGCCCCGTTCCCAACCCCCTCCTGCCTAGAGGAGGCTGAAAAAAGCTGAGTTTGCAGTCTGTGGAGGAGGAGCCAAGAAGAGTTTCCTTTACCTCAAGACTCAGGCTGGGGAGGAGAGGGGCAGGTAGGATCAATCTTGCATCAGCTTTGGTGCCTCCTCAGTGATCAGGCATCGCCACCTTCTCCAAGACCTGAGGGTCTGGGATTACTATCCCATTTCACAGATGAGAAACCTGAGATTACGAGGTATAAAGTCACCTGCCTGAGGGTGGAACTGGGACTAGAATCCAGGAATATGTATCCCAGACCTTTGGCTGGAAGGACTAAGACCTGTCCCTTATAGGACAAAAAAGGAAGTGAAGGCCCAGAGTGGGCAAAGGCAAAGCCCTAGAGTTGCACCCAAGGCTCAGGCCTCTTTTTCCCCGGTCCTCTCCTCCCCTTTCCCACAGTGATGTATGCTTTGTGGTCGGTCAAGAACGGCAGGAGGTGTTCGCCCACCGGTGCTTGCTGGCCTGTAGATGCAACTTCTTCCAACGACTTCTGGGCCCAAAGCTGGGCCCTGGGATGCCCGGCCCCGTGGTACTAAGCTCCGTGCCGGCGGATGCGTTCCTGGCAGTGCTGGAGTTCCTGTATGCCAACAGTGTCAGGCTGCACCGCCACTCTGTGAGCCCACTGGGCGGAGGTCTGGGTGAGAGAGGGAGGGGGGTGCCGTGGGGGAGGGGCAGCAGAAACTCTCTTCCACTCCTCCAACCACCCACTCTGCAGGTGCTGGAGGTGCTGACAGCAGCTGTGGAATATGGGCTGGAGGAACTACGAGAGGTGGGTTTATATGACGGGCCCCTGTCTCATTTCTCTTTTCTTTTATGGGCTCCGTTCACACCATGCCTCATGAACACTCTGGCCTGGAGAGGCATGTGTACTGACACAGAGTATAGACGGCTCTCTGTGTAAACAGGCATTTATGTGTGCCTGTGTGCAAAAGGATACGTGTGTGTTGTGTGTGTGCTGTGGGGACTTATGGGGTGTTTATGGCTGATGCCATAGATGCCAGGATAAGTCAGCCTTGATCCTTGTTCTTCAGAGAGAGAGAGAGACACATGAAAACCCTAAACCCAGGGGTATAAGAAGGGTGATAGATGAGGGTATATGGTGTCGAGACTCTACAGAGGGTATTTCTGGTCTTGCCATCAGGGAGAAAAGAAGGGAAGACTTCTTGGGGGATGAAACATTTGTGTTAGATCAGGTAGAACAGATAGAGTTTGCTCAGAGGTGAAGTGGAAAGGTGGCATTCTTGTCACCAAGGCACAAATGGAGCTAGTGAGCCATTTAGTTGCGGCTGGACCAAGAGTGGGAGAGGAGGAGAGAGACAGATGAGATTGGAAAGGGTACTATGAACTAGATCACTGCAGGACCTTCAAGAATTTGGACTTTTTTTTTTTTTTTTTTTTTTTTACCCAGAGGACATGGAGATTCATTGGAGGTTTCGGGTAAGGGAGTGAAGATTTGGAGCTAAGGGGAGAAGTAGCTGTGGAAGCCCAGGAGAGAGGTTCATGACTTTGAGAGAAGTGGAACTGGCATGACCCAGCACTTTTCTGGATGCAAGGATGAAAGGGACAGGTCATGGACAAAATTCAGATTTCTGGTTAAAACAAAAGAGTCTGAGTCAGGAGGGGTACAAGTGGAAGACAATAAGTGTCCTCAGAGAAAAGGAGAGTGGATTTTCACATGGCTTTCATCTAGTCCGATTATTGTGGAATGAGCTAGAAGGTAGACTGCAGGACACAAGGTAGACAGCTAGTCTCCAGATCCTTCAGGTTTGCCAAGTCTCAGCAAGGTGATTCCTTGCCTCCCCTAGTCTGGGAGGTCAGGATGGGCTTGAGGCTGCTTCGTTGTCTGGGTGGCTCACTGCTTCTGGGGTGGGGCTCCAGTCTTGGAGCAGAGACACCTTGGCACAATCCACTTTCATTTCTATTCCCAGCTGTGCCTGGAGTTTGTGGTGAAGGTGCTGGATGTGGAGCTGGTTTGTGAGGCCTTGCAGGTGGGTGTTGCTGGACCGGCTTGTAGGTGGGCGTCAGCGTGGAGGGCTGCACTACTAACCCGACACCCTTCATTCTGTTGCCAGGTTGCCGTAACTTTTGGCCTGGGACCGCTGCAGGAGCGCTGCATAGCCTTCATAGAGACCCACACCCAGGTACCTCTCCCCATCTGCATACTCCCAAACCCTCACACGTCTTTCTGTTCCTCCCTGACCCATTTGTGGACCCACAGGAGGCGCTCCGGACCCGCGGCTTCTTGGAGCTGTCGGCGCCCGCGTTGCTGCCCCTGCTGCGCAGCGACAAGCTCCGTGTAGACGAAGCTGAGCTCGTCCTGGCTGCCCGGAGCTGGGCGCGCGTGGGCGCGGTGAGCCGGGCCTACCGGGACCCCGCGGTGGGGATGCGGAAGCAAGCTTGGGGCGCAGGAACCTGGAAGGCGGGTGGCGGCGCGGGGCCCCCGCCTGTCCGGGCTTAGAACTGGCGTTCGCAGGCCGTGCTGGAGCGGCCTGTGGCCGAGGTGGCGGCCCCGGTGGTGCGGGAGCTGAGACTGGCCTTATTGGCCCCGGCGGAGCTGAGCGCCCTGGAAGAGCAGAACCAGCGGGAGCCGCTCATCCCGGTGCGGACGCTGGGAACCAAACGCAGATCCACTCAGCAGCCGGGGCGGGGTGGGGGGGGAGTGGGAAGAGAAGAGCGGGGGTTGGGGGGGGTTGCAGCCGCCCAGGGTCTGCGGGGCGAAAGGGTACTGCCGGACTCCGCAGTGACCTGCCTTCCCTGCAGGTGGAGCAGATCGTGGAGGCCTGGAAGTGCCACGCTCTGAGGAGAGGGGATGCGGCCCGGGGCACCCCGTGCCGCCGCCGGAGGGGAACCCTGCCACGGGAGCATCATTGCTTTCTGGACCTGCCCTTTAAGTAACCAAGGCCGCGATTTGCGAGGACTTCTGGGCCTGTCCCAAACTACAGCTCCCGATATGCCTGGCTCTCAGAAGGGGCTTCCGCCCCCAGCATGCCCTGCGAGCCGGAAGCTGGAGGAACCGCGATCCATCCCGCGCCGCGCCCTGTGGGTGGGATTAAGGGGGAGGGAAAGAAGGGGAGGGGCGGGGCTGGGGCGTGGCGTGGCGTGGCCCCAAAGCGATTTCCTTTGCGCTCTTTCCCGGTCTCTTCAGCGCCTCTGGCCACGTGGGCCTGGCGCCTTACTTTTATATCGCCCACATGTTTTCAGCTCAGCTCCCTCTTTATTCCAGACCTAGCTCTTGGCGATCTCTCCCCGAACGCCCAGACACTTCAGACTCAGTTTGAAACTGAGCCGCCTTCTCATCTTTCCCAAGTTCTGCCCCCGTCGTGTTTCTCATCTATGTCAGTGTCTAAACCAGAAACCTGCCTTGCCTTATTCCTCCTCACATCTGCCTCCCGTGGTTTCCACCTTCTCAGAGACTGAATGGTAGCAGAATGTGCTAATCCAAAATATGCCTCTTTGGTGTAAGGATTATTTTAAACTATTTTGAGAAACAGCTGAAGCTCCGGAAACAGTACACATTGCCCTTTTGTAAGAGAAATTTATATTTAAAAAGGAAATCTCCATTTGTAAGGGTGTCTCATTCTCTGTACCAGAAAAAGAAGGACGGTGAACTCACAGGAAGATTTTGGTAGATAAGGCACCCACTAGAATCAGCTGAACAAACCTTATTGGTTTTTTTTTTTTTTTAAGAATTTATTTATTTGACAGAGATCACAAGTAGGCAGAGAGGCAGGCAGAGAGATGGGGGGAAGCAGGCTCCCCGCTGAGGACCCTGAGATCATGACCTGAGCCAAAGGCTTAACCCATTCAGCCACCCAGGCGCCCCAACAAACCTTATCTTGTTTACTGTGCTTTTCCAGGTGGCTTCCCCAGAACTGTCCTCCCTACACACTTTTCTTTCCTCCTTAGCTTAAGATGGTTTTTCAGCAGGTTTTTAGGCCGCCTCAGGGAGTAACTCATTTTTCCCTGGGTATCTTCCATGTACACATGAGGTATACATGTTAATAAACATATTTTTCTCTTGTTAATCTGTCTCTTATTACAAGAGTCTCAGCCAAGAGCTCAGAGAGTAAAAGGAAAGTTGTTTTTTCCTCTGCTAGATCTTTCCAGTTGGTTCGGTTCTCTTGCTTTAGTTCTATCTATGTCAGAATGAATGCAACAAGCTCTGAAAGTCTTCCTGCCTCATTCCAGCTCCACTGCCTCTGTGCCTGCCAGGCTCCTTTCTCCGCCAACCATTTCCCACGCTGCAGTCAGAATTTACTTAAGATTATCAGCCCTACTTCCCTTTTTAAGCCACTCAACATCCCTATTGCTCTGAGGACAAAATACACTCTATTTCATTCTCGGGACACTCAGAATTTCTAGTGGTAACTCTTCTCTCAACTACCATCTTTGCATTAAATCACTGGTTCGGGAAGGCCGTAGTCCTCTGGCTGTGAACTCACTCTCTTAGTTACTGAAGACGCCCCATGCTTCCTCTCATTCATTACACATTTTGTCTTCCTGAAGATCTGAATCTTTCTGAAGAAAGATCCCCTGGAGTGGTGCCTTATTCATTTCTTGTTCCACAGTCCCTGTCACAGTCACATAATCAGTGCTCTGTAAATGCTCAGTGATGACTTTATTTCCTTATTTAAATGCTATTTTAGTGCATGAAGAGTTTAAAAGAGCTGTAAAACAAGACACTATCAATCTGGGGCACCTGGGTGGCTCAGTAGGTTAAAGCCTCTGCCTTTGACTCAGGTCCTGGGATGGAGCCCCATATCTAGCTCTTTGCTCAGCAGGGAGCCTGCTTCCTCCTCTCTCTCTGCCTGCCTCTCTGCCTACTTGTGATGGCTGTCTGTCAAATAAATAAGTAAAATCTTTAAAAAAAAAAAAAAAAAAGGACGCCTGGGTGGCTCAGTTGGTTAAGCAGCTGCCTTCGGCTCAGGTCATGATCCCAGCGTCCTGGGATCGAGTCCCACATTGGGCTCCTTGTTCCACAGGGAGCCTGCTTCTCCCTCTGACTCTGCCTTCCACTCTGTCTGCCTGTGCTCGCTCTCTCTCTGACAAATAAATAAGTAAAATCTTTAATTAAAAAAAAAAAATCTTAAAAAAAACACACTATCAATCTAAAATAAGGGACAGTTAATTAGAAGAAAATATGGTTAGGGGACGCCTGGGTGGCTCAGTGGGTTAAGCCTCTGCCTTCAGTTCAGGTCATGATCTCAGGGTCCTGGGATGGAGCCCCTCTTCGGGCTCTCTGCTCAGCAGGGAACCTGCTTCCTCCTCTCTCTGCCTGCCTCTTTGCCTACTTGTGATCTCTCTCTCTGTCAAATAAATAAATAAAGTCCTTTAAAAAAAAAAAAGAAGAAGAAAATATGGTTAAACTTCTGTCTCCAAGATTTTATACAAATATATATATATATATATATATATATATATATATATATATGAATTAAAGATAGTTATTTGGCATTCTCTCTCAAGACTGAAAATGTGGTTACTCATAGTACCACTTCACGACAGCATTGTTTGGGTAATGAGAATTGAAAACAAACTAGATGTCTTGGTTTAACCTAGAACCCTGATTAACTATGGTATATTCTTACTGTGATGTAGAAAGGTATCTGTGATCTTTGAAAAAAAAAGCTCAGTGCTTACCAGGTAGAGCAGGATTCGTTTTGCCAAAAAAAAGGTAGTGCAGGGGAGGAAGAAGTTTTCCTTGCCCCTCTTAGGGTCCCTGGTTGGGTCTGGAAATCAATTTGACAAAGATAGATTAATAGGAGAAAAGCATAAAAATTTATTTAAGATGGTTCCTTTTTAAAATTAATTAATTAATTATTTACATAATCTCTATCCCCAACGTGGGACTTATACAACTCCAAGATCAATTAAGAGTCACATACTGGGGCGCCTGGGTGGCTCAGTCTGCCTTTGACTCAGGTCATGATCCCAGGGTCCTGGGATCAAGCCCCGAATCGGGCTCCCTGCCACATGAGGCTCCCTGCTAGGTGGGAGGCCTGCTTCTCCCTCTCCCACTTCCCTGTTTGTGATCCTTCTCCTTGTCTCCGTCAAATAAATAAATAATATCTTTTAAAAAAAAAAAAAAGAGTTCCATACTCCTCTGCGACTAAGCTAGCTGGGTACCCCAATATAAATTTTAGTAATATGGGAGTCTTCATAAGGAAATGAAGACCAGCGGCTCCTGGATAGCTCAGTCTGTTAGGTTAAGTGGCTCAGGTCAGGATCCCGGGGTCCTGGGATCCAGCCTCACCTCAGGCTCCCCCCGGCTTGTGCTTGTGCTCTCTCTCTAACAAATAAGTAAATAAAATCTTAAAAAAAAAAAAAAAAAAAAAAGGAAATGAAGACCAGAAGAAATGCTTAAACCTCAGTATTTTTATGCAAGGTTTGATGAAGAGTGGATAGTCATGAAGGAATATGATGGCTTAAAGTTGAGGTGTTTTTTTGTTTTTTTTTTTTTGACAGATCACAAGCAGGCAGAGAGGCAGGCAGAGAGAGGAGGAAGCAGGCTCCCCGCTGAGCAGAGAGCCAGATGCGGGTCTCCATTCCAGGACCCTGAGATCATGACTTGAGCCGAAGGCGGAGGCTTTAACTCACTGAGCCACCCAGGTGCCCCAGGAATATGATGGTTTAGAGTATGGGGTGAGGCGCCTGAGTGGCTCAGTGGGTTAAGCATCTGCCTCGGGCCCAGGTCATGATCCTGGGATGGAGCCCTCCCTTGGGCTCGTTGTTTAGGGGGAAGCCTGCTTCTGCCTCTCCCTCTGCCCCTCCCCAGGTCGCATGTGCACGCGGCTCTCTCAAATAAAATCTTAAAAAAAAAAAAAAAAAAAAAAGAGTATAAGGCAAGTGTAGTAAACTGGGGGAAACTTAGCAAGGCCTGTTTGTTTGGATTCTTCTTGGAGCCCCTTTGAGTTTGGAGATAAGGATGATGCCTTGCCTCCAGTTATAGGAAGGTAGGGCTCACTTGAGGGTTTAATGACCCATTTCTAGAGAGAAGGGAGGGTGTAGGTAGGGTAGGATGGGGAGGTGAGAGTGACTTTCGTGGTTTCTCAAATTGCTTAAAATATCCAGTATGGTAAGATACTGTATTTTGTCCTGAACCCCATCAGTAGCACAGTGATTAAGAGTATGTCTCTTCTGGAGCTCGGCTGCCTGGGTTTGAATCCTAATTCCACCACTTTGGGGCTTTGCAACTTGAATGAGGGTATGTAACCTTTCTATGCCTCAGTTTCCTTATTTATAAAATGGAGCTAATAACAGAATCTATTTAGTAGGGTTCTTAGGAAGCTTGATTTTGTTAAGTGCTGAGAACTGTAGTGGAAAAGTTTATGTATTGTATATATGCTTAGAAAAGAAATACATTCATTTGTCCTACAAATATTGAGTGCTTATGTGAGAGGCCCTGATTTAGGGTCATCGAATCCATCAGAGAACAAGGCAGGTAAAATCCCTGCCCCACAGGGGCGCCTGGGTGGCTCAGTGGGTTAAGCTGCTGCCTTCGGCTCAGGTCATGATCTTGGGGTCCTGGGATCAAGTCCGGCATCGGGCTCTCTGCTCAACAGGGAGTCTGCTTCCCTCTCTCTCTCTCTGCCTGCCTCTCCGACTACTTGTGATTTCTCTCTGTCAAATAAATAAATAAAATCTTAAAAAAAAAAAAAAAATCCCTGCCCCACAGAGCTTTCATTGTAGGAGAAACATATGCAGACAAGCAACTTAAAGTATGATATAATTTCAGCGAGTAGTTTGTACTCTGAAGAAAAATAAAACAGGCTAAAAGGATAAATAGCGATGTAGTAGAACTGGGCCTGTTTTATAGGCGGTGGTGAGGGGGGACTTCTGAGACAACACTGGACTGGAGACCTTAAAGAGGAAAGGTGTAAAGCACGTGTCCTGGGGAAGACTTTGGAGGGGTTTATGCAGGAGAGTGGAGTGTGTGATCAGCTTTACATTAAAACAATTTCTGTGTGGGTGTTTCTGGGTGGCTCAGTAGGTTTAAGCATCCAACTGGTAATTTTAGCTAAGGTCATGATCTCATGGGTCCAGAGATGAGGCAGTGTGGGGCTCAGCAGGGGGTCTGCTCGGGATTCTCTCTCTCTCCCACCGCCTGTCCCCCTACTTGGAGGGTGCACTCTCTCAAATAAATCTTTTTAAAAAGTAACACTTAAAAACCCCCAGTTTCTCTGAGTGTTGTGTGGAAGTTTAGGACAAAGGGATAGGAGGGGTGGGGTGTAGTCCAAGGAGAACAGTTGGGGAGGGTTTTTTTCATGAATCCCTCAAGAGCTCTTCTAGGATCAGGGTGAAGTAGTTAAAATGTAGCTGCATGAAGCATTTCAATATAGTTATCAATGGGACCTACTGATGGCTGTAAATTTGTGGACAGTCACCAGCTATGAGATGGTGTCCACTTAAAGCCAGAAAATCAAATGAGCTTGGGCAAGAAGATGCAGATAGGTGGGCGGACGAGGGTCTAAAATCTGAGGACACACTTGGTGCCGAGCCCTATCCATCCTCTCATAATGCTTCTGTAAGGCACTTATCACTAAGATTGTAAGTTACTTATCCCAATTATATTACTTGCCCATTCCCCCCCCCCCCCCAGAGCTTGGTGAACTGGAAAAATTAAGTAAATTAAGCCCCTTCCTTATAGTAAGGAATCTGCTATCTTCAGCATGAAAAACCGTCCTAGAGTGAGTTGGATGTGAAAGTTCAGCCTGAAAAAAGTCGTACCAGACTGAGGCCGAAACAACTATGGAGTCTGATGGGAGACAGGACTGTGCTTTCCCCTTGCTGTTGTATCTCAAAAATATTGGGAGGAGGGGCGCCTGGGTGGCTCAGTTGTTAAGCATCTGCCTTTGGCTGGGGTCCGGATCTCACCGTCACCATATTGGACTCCCTGCTCTGTGGGAAGTCTGCTTCTCTTTCTCTCTCTCTCAATAAAATCTTAAAAAAAAACAAAAACAATAAGAAATGAATTAATTTAAAAGAAAGATATTAGGAAAAACGTGCATGACTTTTTACTCTTTTTTGGTCCTAACCCTCCTAAACTCGAGTAATAGCAAATAGAACTGTAAAAAATGGGAATAAACTCGAGTAATAGCAGATAGAACTGTAAAAAAACAAAATAGTAAGAAAACCTACACCAATGGAAAGCAAGACATTAATCAGATGAATAGCAACAAGTAAACACCACAAAAACAACTTGTCTTTTGCGCCAAAAAAAAACTACAACTCAGCCACCGGAAAGCATAGACAAACGTTTCTATTTTTGGACACCGAAAAATAAGCCTCACCAGGTGAGACCTCAAAAAATTGAATAAAAACTCAGAATTGTTTCTCTCCACGGAAATCTTTAGTAAAAGGCGAAAGATTTATGCGATCTGAAGAGAAACCAGAGTATACGTTTAGCTCTCTATTGAAACTCCCTAGAACAAGACAGCTCTTAGCACAGTTATGGTGGTTCAGTGGTTGCACGGTTCGTGCTCCCTGCCTGGAATTTGTACGCATCGTGTATTTCTAACAGGCGGTATGTCCTGAAACGGTGCACAAATCTCCGTGGGGCTGGAACTCAAGCATCGTGGAACTGTCTTTTCGTGGTGCACCATGGGTATGCAAATCAAGGCGGCTCCGGGCTGGTGGGAGACACCAGCTGTCCCGGCGGGGAGGCGCCAGGGGGACCCCCTGGCGGTAGCTCTTCCTCTTTTCTCTGTGGTCTGCAAGGGAACTCGCGCCCCGTTTGCCCAGAGAGATAAGGGTGTTTCCCCCTGGTGCCGGCCGGTGTGGAGCCTTATGCCGAGGCTGGGTCCGTTTGCCCCAATTGTTTAGATGCTTATCATTGCATACCCACAGGGACACCCTACACCTCCCCCCACTCCCGCTCCTCCTGCAACCCGCCCCCCCCCCGCCCCCCGTGATGGGGCAGAACTGGAAACAGTAAAGCAACGACATTCGCACATCACTACCCCTCCTGCAAGAGATGGCATATGGCATCCAATTTATTTATTAAAAGATGGTTCCACCAAGGAGGAAAAGTGTTCTTAGCGGAAGGAACCGCCTATGTGAAATTATAGGAGATGCACACCGAAAGTAATTCAGTGTGTAGTGTGTCTGAATGAGGGTGGGATTCTTTTTTTTTTTTTTTTTTAATTACTATTATTTTTTTTTAAAGATTTTATTTATTTAACAGAGAGAAACCACAAGTAGTCGGAGAGGCAGGCAGAGAGAGAGAGGGAAGCAGGCTCCCTGCTGAGCAGAGAGCCCGATGCGGGACTCGATCCCAGGACCCTGAGATCATGACCCGAGCCGAAGGCAGCGGCCCAACCCACTGAGCCACCCAGGTGCCCGAGGGTGGGATTCTGACTAGGCACTGTCTGGGAGAGAGCTGGAGTGATGGCAGAGCAAGCTGCCCCTGCAAGGGGCTTGGATTTCATCTTGTCTGTGATGGGGAGCCATGGAAGAGTATTGAAGTCAGAGGACTGAGTCCTTGGAGGTGCCACGCGGGTGGGCTGCCCTGAGCATAACTTTCCAGAGCAAAAACTTTCAGCACTGCTAATATCTATACAAACTACAAAACTAGAGAGGACTAATGAGATACCAGGTTATTTCTTACACAAGTGATTTCACTGAAAATCCTGAGGGGGGAGAAATCGCACCCTACAGGATGGGCTCTAATTTCCCATTTCATAGGTGAAGACACAGAAACACAGTGATGGTGTTAGGATCCGTGATCAAAGGAACGAGACTGATACAAAGCGAAGGTCAAACAAAACTTTATTTTGCGCCAAGCATCAAGAATCAAACTGACCGGTCAGGGCTATCTCTTACGAAAAGGCGATGATGATCCCGAGAAGGTCACTCCCAAGAAGGCCGCTCCGGACGAGGCTGCTCTAGATGAGGCTGCTCCGCAGATGAGGCCGCTCCATGATTGGAGCCGCTCCCAAGAAGAGGCCACTCCCAAGATGAGGCCGCTGCTCCATGAGGTTGCTCCCCAGACAGGGCCGCTCCCAAGAAGAGGCCATTCTGGACAAGACCGCTTCCCGGACGAGGCTGCTCCCGACGACAAAGAGGCAACGATGACAGCGACGATGACAAGGAGGACAACCCGGATGACACAGACTCTGCTCCCCACGATGTCACTCTGACAAGGTTGCCACCCAGAGGAAGCCACCACTGCGGACAAGACCGCTCGTGGCTCGGGGTGGCGAGGCATTTTGCGGCGAGGTTGCTGGCGGCTAGGGGCCGTTGGCATCTCAGGGCCAATGGCGTCTTGGGACCGCTGGCATCCAGGGGCTGCAGGTGTCAGGACCGCTGACTGCTGGGCCGCTGGACTGCTGGACCGCTGGTGTCTCAGACACTGCTGATGTCTAGGGGCTGCAGGCGTGGGGACCGCTGACCACTGGACCGCTGGTGTCTCGGGACCGCTGACCACTAATCACGGACCCTAACAATGGTAGCTAGCTTTTCTAGGCCGCTCTGCTTGTAAGTAGCATGGTAGGCTGACATATTTTATATTATTCGAGCTCAGTGAGCTCTCCTGCTCCCCCCAAAGTCCCCTCCATAGTGACCCAAACACGACCAGACTGAAATCCAGCCTCCATCCCTTGCACCACTTTAGGTTCAAAGCCAACTATTCACTCCTTTTAAATCTTTTCTTTTTTTTTTTTTTTACAATTTTTTTTTAAAGATTTTATTTATTTATTTGACAGACAGAGATCACAAGTAGGCAGGGAGACAGGCAGAGAAAGAGGAGGAAGCAGGCTCCCCGCTGAGCAGAGAACCGGAGGTGGGGCTCGATCCGAGAACCCTGGGATCACAACCTGAGCCGAAGGCAGAGGCTTTAACCCACTGAGCCACCCAGGCGCCCCTCCTTTTAGATCTTTTTAGGCATTTTAGTATTTGGGTTTTTTAAAAAAGATTTTATTTATTTGTTTGTCAGAGAGAGAGAAAGAGAGAGCATGGGCAGGCAGAGTGGCAGGCTGAGGCAGAGAGAGAAGCAGGCTCTTCGCTGAGCGGGGAGCCTGATGAGGAACTGGATCCTGGGATCATGACCTGAGTGGAAGGCCGCGGCTCAATGGACTGAACCACCTGTGCTTCCTGCACTTTAGTGTTTTTTTTAAAACCTTTTTTAAAAAGGTTTTATTTGACACAGAGAGAGGGAGAGCACACGCACAAGCAGGGGGAGTGGCAGAAGCATGCTCCCCACTGAGCAGGGAGGCCGATGCAGGAACTAGATCCCAGGACTCAAGGTCTGTGACCTGAGCTGAAGGCAGACGCTTAACCCACTGAGCCACCCAGGCACCCCTGGGCATTTTAGTGTTGATTCAACTGCTGTAATTTTGTTTATGCATTTAACTAATTAATTTTGCATTTAGTTGGAATGTGATTTTCTGGCCTTTAGCCTGGTGGTGGGATATGAGAAGGCAGTGCTCTTAAGGTGGGGTTGTTCCTGGTGAGTGGTTGGCTGGAACCCAGGCTGGATCTTTTGTCTCTGGAGACTGAGTCCTGGAATAGTTGGGGAAGGGCCATAAAAGGCCTCCCCCATCTCCTAAGG
Organism: Mustela nigripes; assembly: GCF_022355385.1. Lineage (NCBI taxonomy): Eukaryota > Metazoa > Chordata > Mammalia > Carnivora > Mustelidae > Mustela > Mustela nigripes. The sequence continues at coordinate 34,769,735 of NC_081570.1, forward strand.
TGAGGTCCTCGATTTTAGCCCTGTGGTGTGGCCAGAATCTTCTAGGCCTCTGTATGATGGGGCTATGTGACATCACAGCACCAACAGCTTAAATACAGCACTTCATCGGCGGATAGCAGAATCTGTTTCTGGACAGTTCTTCCACTCTGTCTCCTGGCTGTCTGGCCAGAGATGCCTCTGGGGCACCAGACTGCTGACTTGCAGAGGCCTCTTGCCTTAGGTTTAGGCATAAAACTCCTGAAACTTCTCCCGAGCCCCTGCTGTTCCACCTCTGCATCAGCCGACTCCTCTCCCTATCGGCTTCCTCTTCACCTTCCACCTCCGCCTGCGCCCCGCAGGCTGCTGAACCAGCCGGGTGGGCACTGCGCCGGAGAGGTGTGTGTGGGGCTGGACCCGCCTGGCCTGAAAGCCACACTGCGTAGAATTTGACATCAAAAACCTTTGTATCTTTTCGCACACTGAGCACTTGACTCAGGTCCTGTTGCCGACTATACGACCAGCATACGTTTGCTGATCATCATTACTTGCCAGGTGAATAAATGGACCCAAATTATGTTACAAAAATTTAGCACCTGCGGCCCTTCCCTCCCAGGATTAGAGTAGCCCCAGGAACTCAGACTATGACACCCCTATACTTGCAAACTCCCGTTTGTTCAAAAGAAAAGCGCCGAAGTCGTTTGAGAGGAGTTCATATAGAATATATTTCACTCTTTAAAAATAAAACTTTCAGCGTAGCTAACATCTATACAAACTACAAAAATAAACATCTTCATATAAATAATTTATGTGGTAGGATGTGGGCAGCTGCCAAGCATGGGGGGCCCAGGCTTCGCAAAGGGTGCTAGAGGACCCCTCCGTCTTGGTCTGCTAGGGGCCAGTAGCACAGGGGTGTGGGGGTGGGGAGAGAAGAGGGCCTGGCGGCAGCCTCAATTGCTGGCCTCTCCCCCATCCGGACAGGCGCCCACACACACAGCCTGGTGTCAAGGCTGCTCTGAGCCCAGAGGCTGCTGGTTTCGTAGGACAGCAGGGAGATCCGTGACCACTGGGGCAGGGGAGGGGATGAGAGAGACCGCAGCAGCGGGGTTCTCCAGGCAGCTGTCCTACATTTAGTAACCACCCCCGCACCCCCCGCATTGCTTCCCGGTGACCTCATGTGGCCAAAGCAGGGTCTCCTTGCTTCAGGCACTCTTTCATCCAGTGGCTGGACATGGTCCCCTAGAACTGAGGTTGCTGGAGCCGCTGGCAGCTGGTGTAGCAACAGGGGACCAAGTGGGCTCATCAGAAGCTGGATGGATGTAGGCACCAGGCAGTGGGGGTGGGTGGAGGGCCACTGTCATGGAGGTAGTCACTCTGGCAAAGCTCTGGGGAAGGGTAGGGGACAACCCCCAGCTGAGCCCTCCTTCTCGTGGAGCTGGGGGGCTGAGGACCTCTGGGCTCTCCTTGTACATCTGTACCACCTGGAGGAGACAACGGTCCCAGTGAGCCCAAGGCTCCCAGGATGTCAGTCCCCTACAGCAGCTCCCTGGTGCATCACCAGGATTGTTGGGAAGCTGTGGCCCTTGTTGGCTTCTAGAAGGATAAAAGAGCCGACAAGGGACAGGATGTGAAGGTCTAGGACAAACCCTGCACCTTGCTCTGGACCCTAAACGCTAAGGTGGGTCCCATGAAGAAGCCAGGAAAGCTGAGGGGCAGGGACATGGTGTTTGGGCAAAGGGAGAGGCTGCCAGCCTCAGCTGACCTCATGGGGAGGGTCCCTGGGAATTGAGTCCTGTCTTTGGGCAACTGAGATTTTCTTCCTGGCTCTGACTCTTCCCTTGCTTGTCCCACCCCAAGCCCTGGGCTGGGAGCAGGGGGAGGGTATGGTCACCTCTGGTGGGGGGCCCAGGATGGAGAGCAGCACGGGCAGCAGCACAAGCCCATGGAGGAGGCCCAGGAGTGTGAGCACTGTTAGCACCACGAAAAAGTACCTGCGTGGGGCAGGTGGTCAGCCTGGGTAGCCCCTGTGGCTAACGCAGGCAGGCTGCACCTCCCCGCCCCAGCCCTCCCCTACCTTATGATGAAGTCAAAGTTGGAACCAGCAAGCATGAGCAGACCCAGCAATGTGGAGACAGCCCCATCGGTCACTGGAGCCAAGGTGTGCTCCAGGGCACAGGCAGCCCGCAGGTTCCGGCTCCCCTGGGTGGTCAGGAAGCCCTGTGGGGACAGACAGGCCCTGTAGCTGCTCCTTGTCCAGCCATGCCCCCAACTTCTCATCTGTCCCCAGGGCTCGCAGGTCAGGTAAACTGAGCTTTGAACTGTCCAGGAAGTATGCCTGAGTCTATTTAGGGAACACTATACACGTCGACGGGGAGACACCGCAAGAAGTCTAGAAGAGTTGGCAAACAAAGCCTGTCACCTGTTTTTGTACATAAAGCTTAGCTGAAATGCAGCCACACCCATCCACGTACATATTATGGTCTGTGGCTGCTTCGGGGCTACAGTACAATGGTAGGATCCCAAGGGACACTCTGTGACAGTAAGATATTTACTGTCTGGCTCTTTACACAAAAAGTCTGCTGATGCAGGTCCAGAAGTCCAGCAGGATGGACATCAAAGTGCTCACAGTGACTTGTCGGGATGGGATTTCAGAGGATTTCTAATTCATCCTTTGTACTTCTCTGCACGCTGGCTTTCCCCACCTCCACGGAGTACCTATCGTTCTTGTAAGGAGAAGCACAGGGCTCTTGGAAAAGGAAGGGAGCTGTCTGCGGGGTCCAGCCAGGTCTGTGTCAGTGCTGCCTGTGGGTCTGGGGCCCCCGCCCCCCTCCCACTCCTCCTGAGCCAGAGAACACCAAGCTGTGGGAGGGGCCGAGCCTCTCCGTCTCAGCCTCTGTACCCGTGCTGCCATCCAGCTACCGTCCCATTTCTCTGATCCCTTCACAGTAAAACCATCCCAAAAATTACTGGTTCCCATTTTCTCAACTTCTATTCTGTCCCCATTTTGGTCAAGGCCTTGTCCCCTCCTCTCTGCTGAAATGGCTGCTTATTTATTTGTTCACATGTTTATTGTTCATGTCTACACTAAAGGATATAAGCTCCTTGAAGGCAAACCCTGTCTGTGGGCACCCGGTGGCTCAGTCTGCTGGGCCACTGCCTTCGCTTGGGTCACGATCCCAGGGTCTTGGGATCAAGCCCCATATGGGGCTCCCTGCTCCGTGAGGAGCCTGCTTCTCCCTCTCCCTTTGCCTGCCATTCCCCCTGCTTATGCATTCTCTGTCAAATAAATAAATAAAATCGTAAAAAACAAAACAAAAAAACTCCCCAGCCTGCCTGGATTGTTATTATATCCCCAATTCTTTTTGTTAAGTTTTTTTATTTGTGCAATATCTATACCCAATGTGGGGCTCAAACTCATGTCCCCGAGATCAAGAGTCACATGCTCTACCAACTGAGCCAGCCAGGTGCCCCTATATCCCCAATTCTTTTTTGAGGGGGGGTGCCCAAACAGGAACTTGAAACCAATTCTTAGGTAGTGACTAGCACATTGTGGGAGCTTGATAAATATTTGTTGACCACTGAAGCAGCGGGTCCACCCCTCCCCCAGTGCCTGTGCTCACCAGAGCCACGTGGACCGTGAACTCAACACCAATGCCTACAGAGGCCACAAGGATCACCACGGGGATGGCACTCAGTTTGATGCCCAGGAAACCCATGATGCCAAAGAGCTCCACAGTCATCATCGCCAGGACCAGTACCTGGGGAAGGCAGGGCTCACCCAGGGCTCCGGGGTGAAGGGATGATGGGCAGGGCGGGGCAGGGGTGGGGAGCCAGGGGTGTCTGTGGCCTCAGCCCCACGAGGACTCACTATGAGGCCCGCCGTCCAGGGGTTGAGCAGCAGCAGGGTGCAGACGAGGAAGGTGCATACCAGCAGGATGCAGACAGCCAGCAGGAAGGAGCGCCGCAGGCCCAGATACTGCTCCCAGAAGAGGAAGGGGGAGCCGCTGGGGTAGGCGCGCACCCCGGCCCGGCCTGCCTCGGCGCACGCTGCCCGGGCCCCCTCGATGGCCTCCACGAAGTCCGCGGTCTTCTGGAGGCCACGCAGTAGGAAGGGGAACTGGGCAAATTCCAGGGGCTGGGCTGCCGGGACTGCAGACGGTAGGGGGTGGCAGGGAAGGGGGGTGCTGTGAGCAGGGGGAGCAGTGGGTAGGGCCTGTGTGGACCCAGGCTGAGGCTCCTGCTGGGCTCCCGACCTCCCCCCCCCATATCCCCCGGACTCACTGCGAAGGTTCTCCCCGGTGGTGTCATACTTGTCGTGCAGCCACTCGGGAGGTGGGGGGTAGAAGTTGGCCTGCGAGGCCGCCAGGCCCAGCGGGTCACTGCTTACCCACATGGTCAGCCCCACATAGAAGAGCTCGGGTGGAATCAGCCCGTCCTTATCCACTAGCTTCCTCGTGGTCAGCTGCAGAGGCGGAGAGGGCTGACAGTCTGGGCCCACGAGGCCTAGGGCCCCTCTTTGCGTCCCGACCCTTCCGGCCCCCCTTCCAACCTGGCTGAAATCCAGGGGCTCCCGGGCATCCCCCGTCTGGATGAGCAGCTTGTAGGCCAGCGCTCCATCCTCAGACCCGTTGCGGCACGAGTGGCGGCTAATGCGCCCGGAAGCCCAGTCCTGGTCAAAGGCAGCCTGGATTCCTGGGGGCGGACGAGGGAGGGGCATCAGACTGTGGCCGCAGGGGCTCCAGCCTGCAGCAGCCCTCCCGGCCAGCCGTCTTGCCTCTCACCCTGCAGCCAGTTCCGGTAATAGTGCAGCCAGGTGCGGGGCGCCCGGGCGGCTGGGGGGGGCAGCACAGCCTTGAGAGAGCTGAAGCGCTGGTGCAGATCAAAGAGGGCGCGTTGGGAGTGGGCGTAGTCAAAGCCACCCTGTGTCACGAGGGCCACCTCGTAGAGGGAGAAGTACCTGAGCTGGGCGCTCAGGAAGGCATGCTCCTTGGTGCCTCGAGGCACCACATCCGTCAGGGCCAGCCCGTCCTGCACCAGCGTGGCTCCGTAGAGGCTCAGGCCCAGGAGACCACCAAAGAGTGCCAGCACCATGGCCTGTGGGGAACGGCAGCTAAGCTGGAGGCCCACGGAGGCTCAGGCAGGGGCCTTGGCCCTTGGCCCTTCTTGGGGCTCAGACGCACTGAAGCCCCGGCCCTGGCTCACCCCGCCTTCTCCAGGCCTAGGGTCTCACCTTGCTGTGTGACTGGAGCAGCAAGGGTGCGAACCGATAGCGGGCGAAATGGGCAAGGTTCCAGCGGGCACAGGGCAGGGAGCTGCAGGCTGCCTTTTGCCTGGGCCCCTCCTCTTGGCCTAGGAGGTCCCGCGTGGACCCTCCCGGGCTGAAGAGCTCAGAGCCCAGCGGGTCAGAAGGTGGGGGCACCAAGTGGGCGCGGGGTGGCAGGATGGTGACCACATGCTGGCTGCTGGCTTCACAGTGGGTGAAGGCTTGAACTGTGGCCGTCAGGTGGGCAATGCCCACAGGGACCGTCCTGTCCCCGAGTTCCTGGGGCAGGATCTGGATCACCCGAGCTGAGCAGGGGCTGCAGGAGGCAGAGAATGGGGATGACAGGTCTGTGGGAATGCTGGCGAGACGGGACGGATGGGACCACAGAGGTGAGGGCTGATGGGGCGGGAGACGTGGGGACAGTACCTAGAGAAGCAGCAGAGCACATCAAGGCGCTGGCAGTGGCGCCGGTGCAGGTCCAGGCTGAGGACCGCCGGGAAAACAAGCATCACAGCTGCAAAGTTGCAGCCGACCACTATGGCCGCCTGGGGGACAGACAGGAGGGACACAAAGGCTGGATGAAGCAGGCCCCTGGATTCATGCTCACCTGGAACCTGGGCCCTTTCCTGAGGCCTCACCTGCAAGGAGAAGGCCCGCAGTGCAGGGATGGGAACGAGGGCCGCCATGAAGAAGGCAACCATGTGGCTGATGGATGTGAGCGCGACGCTGGTCCCGGTGCGCTGCAGACACTCGCCTGTGCGCTCCTGCCAGGACAGGGGAGGAGTCATGGGTCCTCCAGGCAGAGCGCAGGGGAGGCTTGGGAGCTTGGGATGGAGGAGGGGGGACCGTAACCACACGGAGCTCACACTTACAGAGCGCCACACACACGTCAAATACCCGCTCATACCACACACGCGTCACACACACTGTTCTAACAATTCAGCCAGAGTTCTCACCAGTCCTCACAACACCCTCACAGCACAAGCACTATTGTCACCCCTGTTTACAGATGTGGAAACTGAGGCACAGACAGGTTGATTACCAGCCTAAGTTTGCCTAAACCAAGAGCCTTTTTTTTTTTTTTTTTTTAAGATTTATTTGAGGGGCACCTGGGTGGATCAGTGGGTTAAGCCTCTGCCTTTGGGTCAGGTCATGATCCCAGGGTCCTGGGATCGAGCCCCACATCAGGCTCTCTGCTCAGTGGGGAGCCTGCCTCTCCCTCTCTCTCTGTGCCTGCCTCTCTGCCTACTTGTGATCTCTCTGTCTCTGTCAAATAAATAAATAAAATCTTTAAAAAAAAAGATTCACTTGAGAGAATGAGAGTATGAACGAACATGAGCAGGGGGAGGGGCAGAGAGAGGGAGAAGGAGAGAGTCTCAAGCAGGGACCCCACAGAGCGCAGAGCCCAATACAGGGCTGCATCCCAGGGCCCTGAGATCATGACCTGAGCCGAAATCGAGTCGGATGCTTAGCCAACTGAGCCACCCAGGCGTCCCAGCCAGGAGGCTCTTACCCTATGCTGAGCTGCTTCAGACCAGCCGGGACTGGTGGATGAGGCCTCACCTGGAGAGGGGTGCCAGGGGGAGCCTCTGTGAAGGCATGTGCCAGCAGGAATATGTCATCCACACCGATGCCCAGCGCCAAGAAGGGCAGTACCTGGAGTGGCACAGGGGTGGGTAGCTGGAGGAACTGAGTAGCCTGGACAGAGACAACCACTGCCCCTGACGCCTGCGTGGGAGTCCTGGTATACCTGGGTAGTGGCAGCATTGAAGGTGATGCCGAGCAGGGCACAGAGCCCAAGGCCCGAGGCCACTGCCAGGGCTACCAGCAGCACCCCTGCAAGGCCCACTGCACCCTGGGACTGGGCACAGTCCCAGCGCAGCATTGTCACACAGGCATAGGCTAGCTGTGGGGAGAAAAGACACAGGCTTGGATGGCAGCTCCCCGGGAGGAGCACCGGGTGGAGGTTGGGGCGAGGAGCCAGGAGCGGGACCCACCATGAGCAGATAGCCTCCCACCACGCGGGCAGCACTGACTTCAGAGAAAGCGTGCAGGATGTCATCCAGGGTGGTGGTGGAGAAGGCGTGGATCTGCTGGGATGAATTCTGAGGCAGGGCCTCCTGAGCCAGCTGGGAGGACAGGGCGGAGGTGAGGGGGAGGGGAGGAGGGCGGAGCCTCAGGGCTCCGCCCCCCGCCCCGCTCCACACGCACCTGCACGAAGCGCCGCTGCCAGGCCTGCAGCACCGTGCCGGCCTGCTCCTCGCTCCAGCCGATGTCGTGCGTCTGGTAGTCGCCTCGGAAGTGCTCGTACAGCTGGCGGGGACTCATGAGCAGGAAGGTGCTCTGCAGGGCCTCTGCCCTGGCGGGGGTGGGGGGGTAGGAGTGGAGGAGAGTCAGGGGTCAGAGTGGGCTGGAGCACCCAGTGGGGGGCTGAATGGGGGCGGGTTTCTGCTGGAGCTGCTGGGAATCAGAGTATGGATTCCCACGCCTGGGATCCCCTTGCCAGCCCCAGGGGGGCCTTACCTCAGCAGCTGTCCTTGGGGGTCTCTGGCGATGCCCCCCAGCAGCAATTCCTCCTGCCAGTGCATGAATTTGTGGGAAAAGCCATGGCAGCCCCCACTCAGCTCCTGAGCCACCTTGGGAGCCTAGAGGGGAACAGGAGAGGCCTTGGTGGCGGGTAACTGAGGGCCCCTGGGCTCATACCTCCAGGAACCATGCCCGCCATGGGGCTCCGTTGCCAGCAGTGGAGACAGCTATTCTCCAGAGCCTCTCGCCCACCCTGAAAGTGAACAGCTATTGTCCTGCAGAGAGGAGCCTACTAGAGGAAGCAGAGGCCTGGAAATAGGCTTCTGGGAAGAGCTGGAGTAACTCTGGTGGGTTTTGGGAAAAGGTTAACATTCACAGGGCTACAGAGACACTCAGGAAACTAGGTATGGCACTTGTGCTTAGCTGGTGTGCCCTCAGTTTCTCTGTACAAGTCTGTTTGGATAAAGTCTGGTGTCTCTGGCCTTAGAAAAGCACAAAGGGGTTCATATATCACCTGAGGGTTCCTTTTTTTAAAATTTAAGATTTTATTTATTTATTTGACAGAGATCACAAGCAGGCAGAGAGGCAGGCAGAGAGAGAGAAGGCAAGCAGGCTCCCTGCTGATACGGGGCTGGATCCCAGGACCCTGAGATGAATGAGCTGAGCTGAAGGCAGAGGCTTAACCCACTGAGCCACCCAGGCGCCCCGCGTGAGGGTTCCTTAGAAGAACTGAATGGGAAAGGGAAAGCCTAGGTATTTGGCGCAGTAGGGGCAGGGTGACAATGTCTAGGGAACGGAAGGCAGAGCACAGAGCACAGTTTGCTCTCTCCCAGAAGAGAGGAACATCTGAGGAGGGGAAAGGGAAGGAAAATAGCCTTTCTCCAGCTGGCAGACCCGGCTGGCACCCACCTGCTTGCTGTGATGGTTAGGGGCACTAGGTGGGCAGTGGAGGTCATCAGGGTGCAGGCAGGGACGCCCCACATAGGCCTGGCCCACCTGTGCCTTGTCTAGCAGCTCCCGGAAGCCCTCGAGGGAGGCAAAGGGGCCCAGTTCCTCCAGCAGCTGCTCTGGGTCTAGGTTGGTCCACTGGATGTCAGGGCGGCCGCTGAGGGGAGAGCCCGTAGTTGGTGAGGGTAAAGAATCAATTCCCACCCTCCAAAAGGCTGCTGGGGACCCCCTGCTGTCTCTCATTCTCCTCCTAGCGGCTCATGCATCTGCCCGACCATAGGAAAGGTCTGCAGTGCTCAGCTTCCCAGAACTCCCAGGCTACACCAGCCCACCAGGTGGCTGCCCTGATATGGACAGGAGGACGGACAGAACTTAATACAAGGAAAAGGCCCAGAAAAGCCCCACAGAGTCCCTTCCCAAGCCGGCTACCTTTGACTCTAACACATTACCGGTGGACACCTGCCTCTAACAGGTTTTCTTTCCGGCCTGCGGCAACAGCTTAGCCCCTACCTAGCTAACTCTCTTGGGCAAGGTCGCTTTCTGGGGATCTTTTTTTCCTCTTTGTTCTGTCTAAATTAGACAGTCTTCCTTTCCTTCAGAGGCCAGGAGATGGGGGATGTGGAGAGACCCATGGGGCAGCCTGTGCTCAGGCCTGAGCCTCACAGGTGCTTTGGGCCCTTGGTACGGTTTCGAGCATCCTCTGTCCTCCCTGCCTCTCTTCTGCAGGGGAAGTCCCCGAGCTCGCTGAAGCAGGGCACTCACGGCAAGTAGGCAGAGCCCCCTTGGAGTTTGGCTCCTTCCCAGAAGCAGTCGAGGGGGGTGAGGATCACGCACGGAAACAGCTTCTCAATCATCTGCCACGGACACCCCAGGCCACATCAGTCCCATCCCTGGGCTCCTTTCTCCACAGTCTCTGCAGGATGCCCTCTGTAACCCCCACCTCCCAACTCTTAACCTCCCCGTCTCTCACAGCCCTCCCCTACTTGCAGAAAAGGTTCCCCCAGACCCAGGCTCAAAGAACAGCTCTAGACACTCACCCGCTCAATCATTCCATTTTCAATTAGGGGAATTCCTGACTTGTAGCAGATTTTGTTCAAGTCCCAGGACCTGAAATGGCCGGGGCACAAGAGATCAGCAGAAGAGGGGAATTCCCACGCCAGCCCGGCCGCACAGGCCTCGCTCCCAGCTGCTCAGGGACTCAGCCAGACTCACTTTCCATAGAGTGATACTTGCACTTTACTGGCGGTGAGGGCTGCCTGGAGGTGGAGGTCCAGAGCCTCAGGTGTGAGGACATTCTCCCCTTCCTGGCGCGGGGTCTGTATCAGCATCTGGGAGGTGTAGGCAGCCTCCTCTCCCAGCTTCTCCTTGGTGTAATGCAACTCTTGGCTCACCCGGCTGCCCACTGCCAGAGCATAGAGAAAAAGTGGAGGGAAGAGAGCCTCGGTGGATCAGAGCTCTGGGGGTGTGGGACCCTAGTCGGCTGAGACTTCCCAGGACAGGGAGGAGGAGTGCTCTGAGAGGAGCCCCTGTTTTTTTCCTCGATGGTCATGCTGACTCCCCAAGCTCCTGGCGCTCTGCTTAAATCTGGAGCTTGGTGTGGAAGTGAGAGACCTCAGCTGGATGGCCTTGTGGAATTCTTGTGTGGTCTAAGATTTCCCCATGAATCAGGATGGCTCAGTGTGGGGCAAACTACTTCAGAATGAGAGGTCAGTATGAGTTGGGGCAGGGCTGGGGTTAGGGAGGTATCCCGGTATGGGAGCCCTCACTTAGCCCTTTTGTGCTCTGGTGAGGAAGACAAGGAGGGACAAAAGGAATCAATAGGGAGACTGCCACCGGGAGGGTCTCTTCGAAGAACAGGCCTAGCGCTGTGGCTGGTTCCCAGGTCAGCTGGTCTCAGGCAGTGCTTTCTAGAAATACGTCTTTTTGCAGATTGTTATGCTAAAGAGGGCAGGGATAGGAGCAGCTGGTCATAATGGGCCTGTGGTGGCACAGATGAGGGGGACGATCAGACTGCCTTCAGTGTGATGGGTGGGGTCAGCACACTGCTTCTCCTCATGTAGGAAGTACCCAGGATCACCTGGCAGAGGTGACATGGGGACCAACATGGGCCAAGGGGAAGAAAAGTTCCAGATCCCAGATCTCACTGTCCAGGCAGCAGGAGGCCCAGAGCCAGGCCTGCCTCAGTCTCCTTGATCTCGGCACCGCTCCAATCCTGCATTGTGCTGACCACAGAGTCACGCTCTGTAACTGGGGCCTGGGGCATGGGTGGGCAGCGGTGCTGCCAGGGGATATGGCCTGACTGGGGTTTGGAGGAGGGCAAGGGCCAAACCACTGCTGAGGCTTTACAGCCTTGGGTGGTCTCAGGCTCAGTTCTGCTGCCACCTGTCCGGGGCCTCTTCCTGTTGGGTCCCTGTCACCTCTGGGGCCCATATGTTCACCTTCTGTGAGACTCCAGCCCCACCTGCGATCGTCGTGCTCCCCAGTCTCTTTTTCAAACCCATATAATCACCTCACTCATGAGAGCCGCACACCCTGCACACAGACTTACCCATATGCTCACACCTCCCCCATTCAAACCACTTTCCTGGCCCTCCCTCACAGACACGGTCTCCCAAAGCCATGCTGGGCACATGCCCCATTTTCTTCCTTCTCTGACTCCCCACTCCTCCCCCAGGCCTGGACTACAGTGTTTATTTCACAAGGCTTAGGCCAGAGCTGCCTCAAGGAGGGACCGGAGGGGACAGAAATAAGCTCCTCATAGTAAATGACCTTGCTGAGGAGAGAGGTGCACAGGAGAAGGAAGGAACCAGAAAGAGCTATCAAGAAAGCAAGAAAGGGGAGCCTGGTTGGCTCAGTTGGTTAAGCGTCTGCTTTCGGCTCAGGTCATGATGCTGGGGTCCTAGGATTGACCTGTGCATTGGGCCCCCTGCTCAGCAGGAAGCCTGCTTCCCCCTCTCTATCTGTCCTCCTGCTTGTGTTCCCTTTCTCGCTGTGTCTCTCTCTGTCAAAAAGTTAAGTAAAATCTTGGGGGCGCCTGGGTGGCTCAGTGGGTTAAGCAGCTGCTTCTGCTCAGGTCATGATCTCAGGGTCCTGGGATGGAGCCCCCGCATCAGGCTTTCTGCTCAGCAGGGAGCCTGCTTCCTCCTCTCTCTCTGCCTACTTGTGATCTCTGTCAAATAAATAAATAAAATCTTTAAAAAAAAATTAAATAAAATCTTTAAAACAAAACAAAACAAAAAAGCAAAAGAAAGGAACACTGAAAATATAAAGTATAATGTCAAAGAAAATAGAGAATACTCAGAAAAAATGAGGCAAAGAAAAAAGTAAACCTTGGCTGACAACAATGATGGTGACAGATGTGAGGACAGATGAACTGGGATGTGCTGTGTGGCCAGGGAGAGACAGTGGGTGTAAGGGAGAGCCTGAAGGCTCTGGACACATCTGGCTTTGAGCCTGGGCTCTAACACTTGGTCTGTGCTTGGGGCAAATGACCCAGTCTCTCTGCCCTCAATTTCCTCATCTGTCAAATGGGGAATGTGCCTATCTTGGCAGAATTAGAATCAATGCAGGCAAAGTACTTAGGAAACTGCCCAACACAAAGTAGGGATAAGGAATTATTATTTAATGGTTGCTGAGAAAGAGACTGTGGGACAGAAAAATGAGAAAGAACTGGAGTTAAAACGATTGAACGGCGCGGGGGAGGAGGAGAACAGGGGAAGGAGACATCAATACCAACAAGTCTGTTAAAAACTTCTGTACCTATACAAAAGGGAGACTCTGAGTTGTTAGCCAGCATGGAAAATGAACCCACCTTATAGATAATCCTACAATGGTAATACATATAATCCTATATTATAGGCAATATGATTTAAAACAGCAATAAATTACCATCTATCAATTTAACAAAAATAAAAATAATGATAGCCCTCACTGCTGGCTTACAGGAGTGCACTCTAACCTACCATCAGAGTATAGGCTGGTATGATATTTGGAGGGAAGCAATATTGGAATATATATCAGACCCTGAGAAATGTCCATAATCTTTGGTCCAGAAATTTCACATATTAGGGCCTGTAAGCTACTGTAGTGATACAGACTTTCTCAGAGTGAATTGGGAGCCATGGTAGGTTTTGAGCAGAGGAATGAGATGACCCGACTTTTTCATCACCTAACAACACATTCTGGAGCTCAGCTGTGAGTGAACAGAGTTTGGCCAAGGGAAGAAGTTGCGAAAAGATGTTCTGGACCAAGTAGGTCTAGGGAACTGCCAAAGGCTCAACATTGTCGAGTGAGGCAGAGACAATTCTGGAGCAGAAATCAAGAGTTAGGTTTCGGAGGGCCTAACATGTGTGCTAAGGAGGCTGAACTTGATTCTGGAGACTCCCCAGAACCTCACAGAAAGTCGTGGAAGGGCTCTAAGCAGGGGACCGACTTGGACAGAACTAGACACACCACAGGAGGGCAGTGTGGAGGCAGATTAGAAGGCAAGTCCTGCAGAAGATTGGTCACTTTTCTAATAGACTTGATTTTGTTGGCCATCCTCTGAAAGGCCCAGTGATTCAGGGAAGCTAGATCCCTCCCCAGCCTCAGGGGTGAGATCTGATTAGTCAATCACAGTAATTCCACTGCCTTTGCCAAGTGAAGGGTTTAGGCATCGGCCGCTCCACAGTTCTTGCCCAAGTGACCAAATGGGAAGTCAGCTGGGGGGAGGGGGGAGGGCTTCTGGTAAATTCTCCCTCATTTCCAAAAAGGGACCATTGCAGTAGCCACTTGGGACAAGGAGGTGATAAGCACAGGACAAAAGCCCAACATGCTGAAGAAGGGTTAGGAGAAAGATAGAAAGAACCTGGGTCTTTGCTGATGTCCTTAGGTGGCTGAATTAACCATCCAGGAACGGCTCTACTGTCTACTACTGGATTTCCTGTTCTTCTTTCTTTCCTTCTGCCCCCTTTCCTTTTTTCTCTTTCATGTGGCCAAAAGCATATTAAATGATACAATCAGTTGAGTACTACCAGAGACTGGAGAAAGGCCTCAACTAGAACAACAGCCACAAGGGTGGAAAGGAGAGGTCTGTTATGAAAGAAGTTAAGAGAGAAGAATTTGCTGGTTTAGTAACCAGTTAGGTAAGCAAGAAGAACTGAGCCTGACTCCCAAGGTTTCAGCCTTGCAGTTTTGCGTGGATAGTGGGTCCACCAACTTGTCCTGCCTTCTAGATACATGTCCCTTGTTTACAGGGACAGCTCCCATTTCAAGCCAACTCTATCACTGTTCCTCTAAGTACCAACTAGGGTCTAATGTTGTATATATTTTATATCTAATGTTATATATATTTTTATTTTAGAGATCAATCTATCTCTGAGCCTTTTAGCTTTAAAATTGATCAGCAAGGGTGAGTCACAGCCTGTCTCTCACCATGGCAAAGCTGGAGGGGACCCTAACTCTGATAGCCAGTGTCCTGCTCCTTTCTTTGCTTTCTATATTCGCAAAACAGGAAAGGAATAGAGAATAACTCTTTGGTCTTCACCTTGATCAGCCCCTCATTGCCTAGGGCACTGCTGGGAGAAGCCTTAGCTACGGATGTACAGAGATGTACAGAGATCAGGTCAGGATCACTTTTATCTCACCCCAGTTCTGGCTGATATGGGACACAGCAGTGTTCTGAAATAAAGGAAGCAGCCCTAGGAATTGGCCACCAGCCTTTTACATCACCCCTCCACAAACAGCAGCAAAGATCTGGTGGGATCTAGCCTGTCCTGTGCTAGGGTGTAGGAGAGAGGATGAGGAACATGGAGGTTCAAGCAGTGTTTAGATGGGAAAGATCTGGGAAATGAAGGAGGAGGAAGGTGGTGGTGGGGAAACAGCTTCTATTGTGGCAGGAAATCCAACAGTCATCTGGGACCACCCAGGCAGCCGTGGTGTGGGTGGGGTATGTGTATGTGCATGTATGCACATGTGTGTCCCGGGGCTGGGAGTAGGCAGCAGGCAGGCACAGAGAAACATCTGCTCTGGACCCCAGGGCTGGCCTAGAGTGCGTACGTATCTGTGAGGCTGCAGAGCACTGGGGCAGGGTGGGGATGGGGTGTGGGAGCCCAACAGGCAGGCGTGCAGGCTCCAAGAAACATCTGCTCTGCATCCTCAGGCTTGCCAGCATTTGAAATAACTCAAGGGTGTGAGACTCTAACCTGGGCCTGCCTTTGGGTGTCGGCCAGGTCTGGGGGAGGTTTGAGGGGGACCCACTAATGCAAATTTCCCAGGAAAGAACAGAGGAGAGTTTGACTCTACTGAAGTCTAGTATAGGAAAGGCCCCAGGAAAGGAGAGTTATGCCAAAATTATTAATAAGAAATCATTTTTAGCTAATGCTTCCACCAGGAAGTGAGGATGTGGTTGTGTCTGACCTCGCTGTTGCCTCAAAGTGTAGACCCTGCGCCACTTTTTTTCTACTGAGTGGTTGCAGGAGGTCTCAGTGCATGGGACTCCAGGGATGGGACCTCTGCGTGGAGGCCTGCTAGATGATTTACTCGGTTTCCCGAGCCCAGGTGTTAATTTTCTTGATTCTCCTGGTCAGGTGTGATCTCTCCCTGCCTTCTCTTATTCCAATCATCATACTATATATTCTATTGTATATTATATCCCAGCATATATTTTATTCTCCTTGCTACTGAAAGATTTTGGTTGCCTTTGCTAACCCTGCCATGCAGTAAAAAATACCCATAAAAAGTAGGTAGTAATTGCTACACACACAGACACACACAAACTCACAGATAACTATTCTGCATACCTATTCACAGGGGCCCATCATCTGCAGATGTCCATTTACTGCTCCTAGCCGCCCAGGCTCTGGCAGGCAGGTACCCTCTCCAGACCCAGGGTGGAACCCATGAGAACTCAGTAGCTAGCTCCTCACCCTGTTCTTATCTTGGGGTCACCATACCCAAGCAGCTCTGACTAGTGTCCACAACTCACCTTCCACCCAGAGCTGTTCCAGGTCTGTCTCAATGATGGCCACACGGAGACCCAGTGCCAGGGCTCCAAAGGCCAGCAGGCCCAGGAAGAGCACCTTGCCACAGTGTCTCTGGATCCCGCAGCCCAGTGAGAAAAGGAGGCCCTGGAAGTAAGCACGAAGCCAGAGTGGAGACTTCAGGCTCCCAGCTAGGATCTGGGATGGAAAAGAGAAGGGTCAGCCAGACATTACTGCAACAGTGCAAGAATTCCTCCCCTTTCCTCCTTATGTGCACCCCCTGCCAAGCCCCAGGTTCTTGGTTTCTGGGATGCAGGACAGGTAGAACCTACACAGACACAAGGCCCAAAGGTGGAAAAGATAGAACTGTTTCTTGTTCCCCCATCTTCCCACCCCAATATATACCCGATTCTTTTCTGAGAGTAGGACATATATGCACACATCTGTTCTCAGGTGGTCAGAGGGGAAAACCAGACACACTCTCACCGGCCAGATGAGAAGATGCAGAAACACACACACACACACACACACACACGCTATAACCCTTCGCTATAGCGACATTACACCTTGCAGAGTGGCAAACCTGGGGAATCTCTAGATCTGCTCCCAATCTTTCTCCCTCCGGCTTCCTCCACTCACCTGGGGTGATGCGGCTCGAGCTGGGGGTGTATAGCCAGGGGGCAGCTCTTGGAGTGGCGGCGGCCGAGCCATGCCGGCGGGGATGGGGGGCGTGGGCGCCCCCAACCCGCGTTATCTGGGATTCTCCATAAGCTGGCCTGGTACCCAGGTACCGCGGAGCCCCGCGTCGGGACTCAGTGGGGCAGCTTAGGCGCGGCGTGCGTGAAGGTGGGGTGCTGGGGTGCCGCGGCGGCTGCGATCGGGGGCGAGCGCAGCGCGGGTGCGGGAGTCGGTCCCGCGTGCAGGCAGAGCGACCCGCCCGCGACGCCCCGCGCGGCTAGAGGTGGAGAGCGCAGTGAGGAGGAGGCGTCCTTAGCTCCAGAAAAAGGGAGCGGGCCGGGACGACGCCCTCCCATTGGCTGAGGGGTCCGCAAATTACCCGGAGCCGCGCAGCCGGATCCGCTGCTAGGCGACGGCGCCGCGGGTGGGGGCGGGGCAGGAGACCACCCAGGCAGGGCCACCCCACGCCTCGCTTCCCCCGCCGCCCGCGGGGCCCTGGGGGAGGAGCAGGGAGGGAGATCCCGGGGAGGCACCGCGCTGGCCAAGCGTAAGCCAGGAGACGCCAATGCTGAGAAAGGGTATCTGCTGGCCGGCCCAGCCACGACCCAAAGACTTCACTCTTTGCTGCCTCCATTCTTGCCCCTTTCAGTCCACTCTCCACCGAGGCCAGAGTCATCTCTCTAAAATGCAAATCTAATGATCGCTCCAAAACACAAAGCCCATCTGGAGCACGGAGCCCTGCACAATCTAACTAAAGCCTTCTCTCCCATAATTCCTTCACATCCACTCAATGTTCCTTCCAGCCCTGGGGAGTTAGATGTAATTTCTTAAAAGCACCATGCTATTCCCGTCGTTTCTGCCTTTGGACGTGTTGTGGCCTTGTTGTCTTAGAAGACAACCCTCAAAACCAACCCGAGCCAATCACACTTCCTTGAAGCCTTCCTTGATTCACACCTCCCTCCTGATAAGCGCTTCCTTCCTTCATTGTGCTCCTTGTAACACACTATTTATGGATTTGAAAGTCTGTCTCTCTCACTGACAGTTAGTTGGTGCTCAGTAATGGTTGAATGAGTCACTGAGAGTTGCAGAAACCAGGGTGGAAAGGACTGGAAACAGGGAATAATTCCTTTATTCAATTTATTAAATTGTTCTGAGTGTTCTTTCTGCCAGGTTTCTGAATGATTAACCCTGAGTGTCAGAGGAGGGTAAAATCAATACTCTAACATATAAGGTTTGGGAAAGAGAAAAAAAATCTCCAATAAATTCATTACTCTAACACAACTACTACTATCTCTGGCCAATTTCTTGGTCAGTTCCTCCAGACTTGTTTACCATTACATCATTAACATTTCATGTTACCACATAGTCTTTGTATCAATTATTTGGAGAATGTCCTTAGGACAGATTCCCAGAAGTGAGGGTGTTGGGTCAAAAAGTATGAACATTTTTATGGCTCTTGCTACACATTCCCGAATTGCTTTTTGAGAACGTGTCAATTAACAGTATTTCCAGAGTCTCCGTCCTGTGGAAAGGGAAACTTTAGGCTGCGGGGTTGAACACCTAACAGGTTTGCCTCATCCCTTGGTCCATTCATACAGCAAAATGTCCATGGAAGAATTAATTCATGCATGATGCTTTTGGCCTAGTAACTACACATTAAAACATTAAAAGTAGCATATGTGCATAGCACTTTCTTCTTCCTTGTTAACCTGTTGTGGATAAAGAAAGTGTACCTCGGCCTCTGAGGAAGATGGAGGAATAGGAGGATTCAAGAAAGTGCACCCTCAGGGGCGCCTGGGTGGCTCAGTTGGTTAAGTGTCTGCCTTTGGCTCAGGCCATGATCCCGGGGTCCTGGGATTGAACGCCGTACCCCACCATGGGGTTCCCTGCTCAGTGGGGAGCCTGCTTCTCCCTCTCCCTCTGCTGCTCCCCTTGCTTATGCTTTCTTTCCCTGTCTCTCCTGCTCTCTATTGAATAAATAAATACAATCTTTAGGGGAAAAAAAAAAGAAAGTGTACCCTCAGCAATTCTCTGGTTATAGAAATTGCCTCTAAACTAGCTGTAAGGGCCCCTGGATTGCTCTTGGGGCCATAGCGGAGTATGGCTGGCTATCCAAGCAGACAGACTTTGCTCTCAGTAGCTCGAGACCTCCTTCCCTCTCACCAGACTCTGCAAGACAAAGTCCATGCAGAAGGATTTCTAATCATCCGGGCCTTGGGACTCTGCTTCTACCACAGGCCCACCATTGCTAATAACTGTGGTCAGGTCCAGCATTTCTGTGGATGCTTCCAGGGTAGGGCTTGCCTGCTGGGAAAATTTCATGCCAAAGTCCAAAGGCCCAGTGTGGGAGAAACTGGTCTGCAGTTCTAACCATTCCAACCCAGGGCCTAGTGCCCTCTGGCTTCTCCAAGCTCCACGATGACCTTTCTTTTCCCCAGCAAAGTGATTTCCTGAGTGTAGCTGAGCTCAGCTAGGGCAAGCTGAAGCCACAGACCCCAGGGAACAGGAAGGGGAGTAGACTGCTTCACTGTGGAACAGCCTGCTTCAGTGTCACTTCCACTGGATCTGGAAATGTGTTTTGGACTCAAACCAGAGAAGTTCTCCAAAGAATAAGAGAAAAGAGAAAAGCAATCTAATTAATTCATTATCACCAAGGAGTAAATCTAATTACTGATTGAGACAAATAGCCCTTAAGGTCTGTTATGTGTCTACTCCTTTGCTAAGCTCTGAGATTTGCAGGGTACCTGCTTTTAAGAAGTTCATAGCCTAAGGGAGAGCACAGAGACCACAGGGGAAACCACTGTGAGCTGGGATACTCGGGGGAGTTAGAGGGATTGGATGGGAGCGGTGGGAGGATGACCAAATCCAAAAGGAGAAGACTTGGTTCAAGGTCTGCTTATGAGAGCGTGGGCAAGTCACATGATCTTTGGCATTGACATAAGGATTAAATGAGATAATATATGTGGCTGAGGAACGGTGTCAGGAAAAGTGAGGTGAAACACACACACACACACACACACACACACACACACACACACACACAGAGTGTTGGAAAGTGACCAGCCTGGCTTCAGGGTAGGGTCCATGTGGAAGCAACTAGGAGGGCAGACCCTCTTTCCTTGGCATTTTCCTAGGCTTCTCACTCATGTTTTGGGCTGGCTTCTGTTATCTGGGCCCAGTCAAGTCAGTAACCCTGAGATGTAGAAGAGGGAAGCAGGGAGCCCTGGCACCACTAACACCCCCCAGACCCCCTACTATCCAATATGTTTAATGGCCAAGCCTGGGACTATATACCCACTTCCCTGCGGGCAGCTTTAGGCCAATAGCACCTGTCAGGTTTCTAGTGTCAGAGGCAGCAACCAGAGATCAGAAGATGGCCTTTTACCTTGAAGGTGGAGTAAAAAGAGCAGCTGAGAATCAAAGCAGAGCCTCGCTATTTATCTCTAGCAGAAAAGCCCCTGATGTAGTCCTTCTGGGGGGTGGCAGATGGTTCAGGTCAAGGACAAATCATCCTGGCTTCAAGTAGAATGTGTTCTCCTGCCCAGCTCCTTTCTTTCCCTGTGAGCTCCATCAGAGCGAAGCCTTCTAGACCTTGTGTCTGGGTGGTCCTTCCCACACCCACTTCCCCTTCCTCAGACACATTTAACTACTTAGAAAGCAGCATACAAAGGCCTGGCTTCTGTACTCCTTAGGGGTAGAGATGGCTGTGGATAAGGAAAGTATGCTCTCTGCTGTTCTCTAGAAATAGAAACAGCTTATAAAATGGACCCTGTAGGCCCCTAGATTGCTTTTGGGGCTCCAGCTAAAGACAATTCCCCACGATCCCCCTCCCCGCCACCTCCATGGATGGGGGCAGGGTAAGAAGAGTAATGTGGTGAGGGACTGGGAAGAAGTTCGGCCTCTGGCCTTGGGAAAACGCTTGGAGGGCAGCCTTGGCAGTCAGTCCCCCTACTGGCTCAGGAGCTCCTGGTGGCAGGTGGGGGTGAGGTGTTAGTCGGGGAGGGGTTCCCGGAGTAGTAGACACCACATTTTGTGTGACCTGGCGAGCTCCCAGAACTCTAGGCGTAGTTGCTCAACACCTCCCCAGAGTCCTCCGTGATCCACCGAAAGTCCCCTTCCTTCTCTCCTTCAGTTCCCTCATGGAGCATCCCTGGGAAAGGGGGCCAGGGGACTCCTTTACCTGCCTGGTTCTTCTGGCTTCTTTCCCCACGGACAGGCGGCTAGCCAGTGGACATTCAGTTGCTCACTCTATCTTTGGTATATTCACACTCTCTGTAGCTGTTGCCAAAAGGAAACAAAAACGGTCCCTGCCTTCTGGCAAACAAATAGAGCAAAGAGAAAAGAAATTAAAGCATCTTGGGCACCCAGTCAATCCCGGTGCTGCTGGAGACAATCGCAGCAGTGTCCTGGGCCGGGGGCTGTTCCGGGCTGGGACTTACACTTAGCAAGGCCTTCCCCTGGGAAACCCCTACCTTGTCCTCTTTTCTCCAGCTCCCTCTTTTTCTTGGAGCAGGGCTGCTCACGGGCTTGTGCAAGTAAAGTTAGAGGAGACGTCTTTCTTCTACCTGACTGTCAGTGATTCCAAGGGCTCCGTGGGAAAGATCAGGAAGGGGTATAGGAAGGTTCTGGAACAGCTTAATCAATCCTTTCTTGTTCCTTGCCTACTTCCTTCCAAACCTATCCAGCTCCATCCCCTTTCTGTTGACAAGGAGTAGTCTTCTGGCCTCTTGGGCCACCCAGACCCCAAGGGTCAGAAAGCACTGAGAGTGGGACAGAATTTGAGAATAGGAAGGGGCTTTAAAAGTTATCCAGTGCGACTTTCCCATTTTGCAGATGTGGAAACACAGGGACAGAAGTGAGGCAGTGAATCGGCCAAAGCCAAGCAACACTGGGGAGGGCAGGTCTTCTTCCACCTGGAGTCGTCTGGAATCTCCACAGATTTCACTGCATTGCCAAAGGGGGACCCCCCCGACCCCGCCCGGGCACTGCCCCATCTCTTTACTCCCTCCTTCTCCGAAGTCCTGTCTCTTTCAAGCACTTCTGCTGGCCCATTTCAGCTCCTGTCTGATGAGAGCAAACCTTTGAGAACCTTGTCCCCACCAGTGGTAGGAATGTGGAGCTTGAGAGCTCCCAAGAAGGCTGGTGGAGGTGGAGATCCCCCAGGGTAGGAATGCTCACCCAGTCTCTCTCAAGTTCAATGAGAGCAGCGCTAAGATTCAGGCAAGATTACTCCAATGAACTTTAGAGACTTTGGATTTTTAAAGCAACGTGGAAACCAGTATTTCAAATCATTCTTTATAATTACTGCCACCCACAGTGAACACATCAAGGGAAACCTTTACTTTGATAATTCTAGGAGGTGAAATTTCACCCCAGGAACCACTTTTATCTTCCACCAGACACCTGCAGGTTGTAAAGTAGTGCAGGGACAGGCAAGAGCCGAGGGTACGTGTGTTTGGGAGTGGGGGTGGTAGAGGGAAGATGGACAGGATTCCAGAAGGGCTGTGAGTATGGAAGTCTCACTTCTTAATTATCTCAAGCAGGAGAGGCAGTATAATTAGGACATAAAGGAGTGCAGCTGGAGAAGAGTCAGAAAGAATTTCAAATCATGATATGGGCTCCTGGCTCTTACTTACCAGGTTAAATAGACCTTAGACTCCTCATTAAGGGAGGTGAGAAGGAGTCTGTCTGGCTTCATAGATCACGGCTCTTTTATTTTTATTTATTTATTTAAAAAAAGATTTTATTTACCTATCAGAGAGAAAGAGCACACGCATAGGCAGGCAGAGCAGCAGGCAGATGGAGAGGGGGAAACAGGCTCCCTGCTCAGCAGGGCTCACTCCCAGGACCCTGGGATCATGACGTGAACTGAAGGCAGACACCTAACCGACTAAGCCACCCAGGGGCCCCATGGCTTTCTCTTATTGTTCTTGCCTCCACCGAGATCAGTGGAATTAGGCTTGATGCCCAGGCCAAGGCAGCCTCCTGCATGTTTTAAGTCTCCAAAAGACAGCAGCTGACCTGGAAAAGCTGACTAGTGACTGGGAAGTAGGGAGTGAATGGCGGGTGAGGGAGATGAGCGGGTGGGGTGGTGGCAGGGGCTCGGAATCCGTGTGGCAGGTATGGGGAACACAGTATAAGTCCTGGACTAAGGACTGGGGGCCAGGCTGCCCAAACTGGTAGCTGTAGGCAGCAGCTGCCAGCAGCTAGGCTTGTGGGTTTAGAAAGCCTGATCAGGGGCAGGAATTGAAGTACCTCTGGGTCCTTTTGGGTGGAAGATGCTTTTATGGACTAGGCTTGGCCAGGCAGTCAGCGGTCTTCTGAAGAGCTTTACCCTGCTGCCTATGCCTGTACGCAAGAGCCAGGCCATTGTGTCTTATCCTGTTCTACACACTGGCTCTAGACGGTTTTTACCATGTGACTCAAGCCCACACTGTGTATCCTTGGAGCCCACCACATCGGTGGAGCCTGGGACTACTCCACAAGTCTCTGGCATACCTTTGGGAGTGCTCCTCCCCGCCCCCCCTTTTCAAGTTTATTTAAACAAATTTTACACCCAATGTGGGGCTCAAATTCACAAGATCAAGAGCCTCATGCTCTACTGACTGAGCCAGCCAGGTGCCCCATGGGAGCCCCTCTTTATTGGGAAATAAATACACAGTCAAACAGGTGGGCCAGCCAACATCTGTAGTTCTGAAGGCCAAGAGAAAGGAGTCTGACTTGCTCAGAGCTCAGATCTCCATGAGCTGGTCACTCCCCATGATCACCTCGTTCACTCGTTTGGCTACAAAAGAAAAGAAAAAAGTTGTTTGAGAACTGGCAATAAAGGTGTCCTTTCAAACCAAAATATTTCTAACTTCTGTGCTCGTAAACATTTATTTGTCTCCTATGTGGCTCTGCCCTTGAGACGGGCTTGGGAATACACCTTGCCAAAGGGATTACAGGAGAGGCAGCATTTTCCAACACAGGAGGGAAAGACTCACTCTTTCAAAAAGATTTTTATTTATTTATTTGACAGAGAGATAGAGAGAGCATAAATGGGCAGAGCGGAAGGCACACGAAGAGGGAGAAGCAGGCTCTCCACTGAGCAGGGAACCTGACACAGGGCTTGATCCCAGGACCCTGGGGATCATGACCAGAGCGGAAGGCAGCTGCTTAACCAACTGAGCCACCAGGCGCCTGTGGACTCATTCTTTCTAAACCTAGCTTCCAGGACACTTCACACAGGAGGGAAACTGGATGGATCTTTTTTTTTTTTAAGATTTTATTTATCTATTTCACAGAGAGAGAGATCACAAGTAGGCAGAGAGGCAGGCAGAGAGAGAAAGGAGGAAGCAGGCTCTCCGAGGAGCAGAGAGCCCAATGCGGGGCTTGATCCCAGGACCTGAGCCAAAGGCAGAGGCTTTAACCCACTAAGCCATCCAGGCTCCCCTGGATGGGTCTTAAAGGATGAATATAGTTTTTTCAGGCAGTGAATCAAAGGGAAGGCATTCTAGGTTGCTGGAACAACATGAGCAAAGGTATAAAGATACAAGGAAGGGGAGCATGAAATACTGTGGTGTGGCCAAATGGTAGGGGATGAAGGGGAAAGGGTGAGAAGCAGTGACACCCAACAGTTAAATGGAGATATAAAAAGGAGAGGGAGGATGCTCACATGAAAATACGACTACCTACTGCATAGAGCTGTTGTGAGATTTCAGTGACTTAAGGAATCCTGAAGTGCCGGATAAGCAGTGGCCATTGTTTTGCCAAATCCAAAATATGGCCCTCCCTGACCTGATCCTTGCCTGCCGCTACAGCTTCACATTCCATCATTGTGCAAGTATACCTACCAGCCATACTATTTTGTAGCTCTAGACCTTTGCTCAGTCTAGAATGCCTTTCTTGGCCCTCATCTCATCACACTTTTGCCCTAAATGCCCTAATCCTGCAGCTTCACTATTAGTGGCACCTTCCCTTCCAAACTGTCCATTTCCTGCTCTGTGAAAACACTACCTGATACATATCTCTGTCTCTACATCATTATCTCATTCTCCTACACTTACCTATAAGACTCTCAAGGGTAGGGCCGGTGTATTTATGTTCTTACCCTAGTGTCTACCACAGCTACTGGCACAGGAAAGATTTCGGAGGTCCTGGGTAGTGATGAAGATAGGGTATGATTATCAAGTGGAGAGCAAAAGTTGAAAGGAGATGAGGGCTGGTTAGAGTATAGAGAATCTCA
The DNA here is from genome assembly GCF_022355385.1 of Mustela nigripes. Taxonomy (NCBI): domain Eukaryota; kingdom Metazoa; phylum Chordata; class Mammalia; order Carnivora; family Mustelidae; genus Mustela; species Mustela nigripes. The sequence goes on from NC_081570.1 coordinate 34,794,309, forward strand.
GAGAATTGTAAAGCTGAGTGTAAGTAGTCTAAGATGTTTAGAAGAGAAGGAGCGAAGAGGAAGACTATGAGCCTTCAATACATTTAAGGGCGCACCCTGGAAGATGACCAGTGATGGGGTGGAAGGTAAGAGTTAGTTGGAAGGTGGAAGGAACAAGAGTTGGAGAATGGAGGCAGTGAACCAATAGTCTGGAAGGGGTAGGGGGAACCAGGGGCATGTTATCTACTTCTTGCCTGGAGTTATGAGGCACAAGCAGGAGACAGGAGAGTTTTCCTGCCCTCTATTGGCTCAGACAGAAAAAGCTGACCAGCTGGCTGAAAATCGGTTCTTTCTGGGCAAGCTTCCCGTGGCTTCTAGGGATCCAATGTTTCTTGTCATAATTTGGGAGGCTGAATGTGACCCTGATAGGTAAGGCAGAAATTTTGGCTTTCCTGACGCTCTCCTTCAGTCTTCGAAGGGGCTGGTGCAGCAAGATGAAGATCCTTGATGATGGGACTGAGATTGACAGAAACATGTTTGGGTTTGTTCTTATTTTCCATAGGCTGGAACTTCTAAGGGGGTTTCTGACTGCAGCTTTAGAGATCTTAAGAATTCAGACATGTCTTGGGTGCCTGGGTGGCTCAGTGGGTTAAAGCCTCTGCCTTAGGCTCAGGTCATGACCTCGAGAGAGCGCGCCCTGCATTGGGCTCTCTGCTCAGCAGGGGGCCTTCTTCCACCTCTCTCTCTGCCTGCCTCTCTGCCTACTTGTGATCTCTGCCTATCGAATAAATAAATAAAATTTAAAAACAAAACAAAACAACAGTTCTTAAAAAAAAAAAAAAAAAGAATTCAGACATGTCTTCTGTTCTACCCAACTTTTCCACTTTGTTTCTTGCTATATCTCCCTTGTACCCCATATTCAAGATTTTGCAAATGATCTGCAGTTTCCAACACATTGTTTTTGCCTTCAAGTACTTGCTTACACGGTTCCCCTTTGCTTGAGAGGGTCTTCCCTTTGTGTATATGATAAATAGCCCCAAAGTTCAAGATTTAGCGTTAATTCCTTCCTTGGGCCAGAACTGACCGATTTCTCTTTTATGTCCTTAATTAACCCTGACCATCTCCTGCCATCACACCTGAGAAACTTTTCTGTAATTATTTCCTTACTTGCCTGTTTCTGTACTGGGGGCAAATGGATAGGAAGAGGCAAATCTTACTCATCTTTACACCTTTAGCCTAGAATATAGGAGGAAGTAATAGTTTGTTGAATGTGTGTGTGTTTGGGGGTTACGTGACAGTACAGGTACATGACAGAGGTAGGAAACGAAGCATATACAGAAGAGAAGGCCCAACCTCCGTCGGGAGTATAATTGACACTTTTGGAGCGTTAGGGCAAGGGTGCTTAGAGAAGAGCATCCTCAGGCCCACTTCTCTAACTTTCCCCATAGGAAGAGAAAGCTAGGTCTCGGCTTTTCATAAAGTCTGCTATTACAGCATCATGCTGCACAGCGGCAAACGCAGAGAAGAAAAGGATAGGAGAGCTAGGAAGAAAAGATGACAATGCCGGAAAGGAAAGACCTTCTGAGTCAAAAGGACTTGAGTTGTGTTTTGTTTTTTTTATTTTTTATTTTGTTAAGACTTTATTTATTTATTTGACAGAGATCACAAGTAGGCAGAGAGGCAGGCAGAGAGAGGAGGAAGTAGGCTCCCTGCCAAGCAGAGCCCGATGTGGGGCTCGATCCCAGGACCCTGAGATCATGACCTGAGCCGAAGGCAGAGGCTTTAACCCACTGAGCCACCCAGGCGGCCCATTTTTTTTTTTTTTTTTTAAGATTTTATTTATTTGACAGAGTGAGAGTATAAGCAGGGGAGGGGGAGTGCCAGGCAGAGGGAGATGCGGGACTCCGCCCCAGGACCCTGAGATTGTGACCTGAGCCAGAGGCACACACTTAACCAACAGAGCCACCCAGGTGTCCAAAAAGAGTTGTAATTGGACTCTGAGCAGATTCTTTCCTGTCTTTAGGCTTTAGTTCCCTCGTCAAGTGGGGATTCTATGAGATGAATGGACAGAAAGTGCCCAGCACCGGGCTTTTATAAGTATTAAACGTTAAGTTATAGAACGGGGCTGGGGCTGGCCTGGAGTCCCGCCCTCGGAACTGCTCGTTTTTCTGCTTCATAACCATCTGTTTTCTTCAGTGAAAGGAATGGGAAGGAGGCCCAGATACTGCTCAGGCTGCTACATTCCCTAGGGCTGGGGATGGTCCTGGAGTGTGACTGTCAATTAGGATCTACCCTTGAGATAAGAATGACCGGGAAAGAGTAAAGGAAATACTACTTTGGCTAGACTCTCAGGGTTTGTCCCAAAGCTCCTTGTTACCCTTTGTCTCTCTACAGCCATGAGTCAGCCTCCTCATCTCCTTTCTAGAGCCCAACATTTATTCTTCCTTCACCAGTCTCTCCCTCGTTTCCAGAGATACTGGACTGTACTGCAGACAGTCTTAGTTCTTATTAACATTCTCTGTGGCCCTCAGTGCTCCAGACCAGAAGGGCAAATGAGTCTGGGTGGGGCAGACAAGGCTTTCTTTCTGCCAGGTTCCAAAGAAACACTTAAACCTTCTTTGGCCAGCCCTACCCATTCCCACCCCCCCCCCCCCACCCCCACCTACCCTCTGGTCTGCTCTGGGACTGGGGGTGGGAGAAGACTTGCTCTTTTGATTCAGGGAAGACAGACTAGATCTGGTGTTTGGGGGATGGATCTATTTTCCCCGGGGATTCTGTACGGTGGAGGAAACCTCGAGGGTAGCAACAAGCAGTACTCATTTTGCTTGGCCAGGGTTGGAAGCAGGTTCCAATGAACACTCAAAAAGTTCTGGGCTGGAAACAGATCCTAAGGATCCCTTCCCTGAGAGTACAAACAGAGGCTGGTAAGTTGAGGAGAAACCAGTGGGAGGAAGGGAAGGACAAGCTGCGTATGAAAAGCATGCCCTGCTGGGAAGCTGGGAAGGATTCCTGCCAGCCAGGACTTGACCTTCATGCCCGTCCCGTCTACTTTCAGGGGCACAGGATTGATCACTGGGGTCACAGGGAAGAGATCCAAGTCATCTCACTGACCATGAGAAGAGACTCACATGAAGTCTCCAACCGGAGTCTCCAGGTTTTTACATTGCCAGCTGTGGCTCTTCCACTGGCTTGAGCGGGAGGTCAAACTTGACCACCAGGATTTTTTTTTTTTTTTTTTTTTTTTTTTTTAATATTTTTTTTTTTATTTGACAGAGAGAGATTACAAGTAGG
>NC_081570.1:34797588-34798910 GCF_022355385.1 Mustela nigripes
CAGAGAGGCAGACAGAGAGAGAGAGGAGGAAGCAGGCTCCCTGCTGAGCAGAGAGCCCGATGCGGGACTCGATCCCAGGACCCTGGGATCATGACCTGAGCCGAAGGCAGCGGCTTAACCCACTGAGCCACCCAGGCGCCCCGACCACCAGGATTTTTGCCAGAGATAATCTCATTAACTGAGTATGCTGGGGTGCGGGTGAGAAGACCTAGAGAGTTCTGTTAGAAAATGGCTCATACTGCTGCTGGTGTTAGAAGAGGGCATAGAGGGCTACACTGGCTTGTAAGAATCACATTTTGGGGGTATAAGACTCATATGGACAGAGTGACTCTCTGATATGCAAATGACTGAAATCTGGAGAGGGAACGGCACCTCTTCTGAGGATGAATATTTTTTCCTGAAATCTCTCCAGGTGAGGAAGACTGACTGGGGACTCGGCCATCTACTGAGCTGTTCGCTGCGGAGGATCTGAGGTGTTGGTGCTTGCGTGGCTCATCCATGGTACAGCTCTGAAGGGCTGCACTAATGGCTGGGAATTTGCTTTTGCATAATGCTCAGCTGCAAAGACAGGTGACAGTGGGAACAGGAAGTGTTGGGATTTTCCAGTTTACAGTCCAGATGATACTTCCCTGGCAACCTCTCTTTTAGGAGGACCATTAAAGGGTCTCCTTCTAAAATAGGGACACATGGTGTTAGAGCCAGAAGTCCATGAAATGCTAAAGCCTATGACATCTTAGGGGTTTGGCTAGCCCAGTCTTGTGCTCCCTGATGGGAGATGCCATGACTCAAAGCCCCAATATCTGGCATTCCATTGTCGTGTATGCATTCTGCACACAGAATGGAAAGGGTCCTCGCAAAGTAAAAGGAAGGAGCACCATGACTTTATTGGAAATGGGGAGGAGAAGCAGCAGAAGCTGTGAGGTTCCGGGTCCCAGCACACAAGAAAGGAGGGATCCTCTAGGGCAGTGGCAAAAGTTCATGCATTCAAATATGCCTGTGGAGTCTAAACTCTTAAAAACCACAAAAGGAAGCAGCTCCTGGCTCCAGGAGGGACTAAAAGGAGAAAGCACTGGAGGATGCTTCTACTTGCTGCTGAGCAGGAGAGAATGTACAGAGACAAAGAGGTAGGAAGGAGGTGGAAGAAACACTGTTTGGGGTCACAAACCCAAAAAGTAGAGAACAAAGGGGGGGTGCCTGGGTGGCTCAGTAGGTTAAGCCTCTGCATTCAGCTCAGGTCACAATCTCGGGGTCCTGGGATGGAGCCCTGCATCGGGCTCTCTGCTCAGCCTGCTTCCTCCTCTCTCTCTCTGCCTGCCTCTCTG
>NC_081570.1:34799010-34828662 GCF_022355385.1 Mustela nigripes
AAAAAAAAAAAAAAAAAAAAAGAAAACAAAGAAGGACTGCCATGAGGTGACAGGGAGGGGACAGGATAAGAAAGCAGCTTCACAGACCAGCTGAGCAGCTGCTTTTGAAACTCTGGGGACCCTTTCCAAGGCCTTCCATGGGGTTAGAGAAAAGGCTGGGTGTTCTGAATCCTCTTTAAAAAATAAAAAAACTTTTTTAAAATTAAGAGTTTTATTTTTTTATTTTTTATTTTTTTAAAGATTTTATTTATTTATTTGAAAGAGAGACAGTGAGAGAGAACATGAGTGAGGAGAAGGTCAGAGGGAGAAGCAGACTTCCCATGGAGCTGGGAGCCTGATGTGGGACTCGATCCTGGGACTCCAGGATCATGACCTGAGCCGAAGGCAGTCGTCCAACCAACTGAGCCACCCAGGCGCCCAAGAGTTTTATTTTTTAATTTAAAAAATTTTTAAATTTTTTAACCTTTAAAAAATTTTAAATTTTTTAGCCTTTAAAAATTTAAAATTTTTTTTAAATTTTTTAAGAAGATTTTATTTATTTATTTGACAGACAGAGAGCACAAGTAGGCAGAGAGGCAGGCAGAGAGAGAGAAGGGGAAGCAGGCTCCCCGTGGAGCAGAGAGCCCGGTGCCGGGCTCGATCCCAGGACCCTGGGATCATGACCTGAGCTGAAAGCAGAGGCTTTAACCCACTGAGCCACCCCTATTTTTTAATTTTTTTAAAGTAAGCTCTAGACCCAGCATGGGTCTTGAACTCACAACCCCAAGATCAAGAGTTGTATGTTTTATAGACTAAGCCAGCTAGGCACTCTAACTGAACCCCATTTTATTTGTTTGTTTGTTTATCTATCTATTTGATGGAGAGAGAGAGAGAGCAGCAAAAGCAGGGGGAGTAGAAGGGGGAGAAGCAGGCTGCCCACTGTGCGGCACTCAATCCCAGCACCCTGCTAGGCTCATGATCTGAGCTGAAGGAAGATGCTCAACCAACTGAGCCACTCAGGTACCCCTGAATCCCATTTTAAAGAAATTACCAACAGGCTCCGGGTGCCCAAGAAAAAAGTTTCTCTGTAACCCAAGGGTAGGCCTGGGTAAGCTGGATATTCAGTAGGAGAGAGACAACCAAGACCTGGGGTTCCTATAGATCAGCGAGAGCTGGGATATAGAGGCCAAATATATTTTCCCAACTGGTCTGGGGAAGATGGACTAAATGGAGAAAAGGTCTATCACTGATCAAATTCTGCTGGCCAAGCCAGGAGTGGTTTCTTCCTCTGGTCTTTCAGGAGGCTGTCTTGCAGTAATTCGGGCTGAAGACTCAATTTTGTTATTTCCTAGCTATGTACCTTGGGTAAATTTCAACTTTTTTTTTTAAGATTTTATTTATTTATTTGACATACGGAGATCACAAGTAGGCAGAGAGAGGAGGAAGCAGACTCCCTGCTGAGCAGAAAGCCCGATGTGGGGCTCGATCCCAGGACTCTGAGATCATGACCTGAGCCAAAAGCAGAGGCTTTAACCCACTGAGCCATCCAGGTGCCCCCAAATTTCAACTTTTTAAAGTCTCAGTTTCGACTTCACCAGATGGGTCAGTAATGGATCCCTATCTACCTCAGAGGGTTTTTATGAGAATCCAATAAGATAGTATATTTGAGAACATTTTATTTTATTGTTTTTTTTAAAAAGATTTTATTTATTTATTTATTTGACAGATAGAGATCACAAGTAGGCAGAGAGGCAGACAGAGAGAGTGGAGGAAGCAGGCTCCCCGCTGAGCAGAGAGCCTGATGCAGGGCTCCAGCCCAGGACTCTGAGATCATGACCTGAGCTGAAGGCAGGGGCTTTAACCCACTGAGCCACCCAGGTGCCCCCGAGAACATTTTAAAGTTATAAACAATAGGGGCACCTGGGTGGCACAGTTGGTTAAGCATCTGACTCTTGGTTTCGGCTTAGGTTGTAATCTCAGGATGGTGAGTCGGCTTGTCCCTCTCCCACTGTCCCTCCCACCTCTCGTGTGTGTGTGTGTGTGTGTGTGTGTGTGTGTGTGTATGTATGTGTGTGCTTGTGCGCATACTCTCTTGCTCTCTAAAAAGAAATGAATTTTCAAAGCTACAAACAACTGGAAGCCAATGGCATTCCAGGAGGGGGAGTGCTGTCCACGTGGCCAGTGCTGGGAGTTTCAGTTGGTGTGCCGGCCCTTGCATGCGGGCACCATCACCGAAGAAAACACCAAAGGCTGCAATGCTGCTGTTGACCAACGCTCCTGCTTGAAAGTTCTCTGGTGAGGCACTGGGTGGAATGTGTCTGCCACTCATTAAAAATGCCAGCCTTGGGCGCCTTCTCTCTCTCTGCCTGCCTCTCTGCCTGCTTGTGGTCTGTCAAATAAATAAAAATCTTAAAAAAAAAAAAAAAATGCCAGCCTTAGGGCACCTGGGTGGCTCAGTGGGTTAAAGCCTCTGCCTTCAGCTCAGGTCATGATCCCAGGGTCCTGGGATCCAGCCCCACATCGGGCTCTCTGCTCTGCAGCCAGCCTGCTTCCCTTCCTCTCTCTCTGCCTACTTGTGATCTCTGTCAAATAAATAATAAATTTTTAAAAAATGCCAGCCTTCCTTGTAACAAAGGCATGGATGTCTGACCAGGCTTCACCTCCAGATGCAGCCACCCCAGACTCTGGGCTGAGAACTAGTGATACAAAGAAGCAGGAACCAGAGAGAACCCACTTTGGGCTTGCTGGGTGGCGGAAGCAGCAGTGCAAGCCGGGGTATCCTGTGGTCAGTGAGGATGGCAGTGGGGTCCTCGGCACAATGGTTTGGCGCATACATCTTGGCTATAACCCAGTTTTTAAGCTTGATTCTGCAGCCATCGTAGAACTGTGGGCTTGGATTTTTTTTTATTGGCTTAAATCAGCCAGAGTTTGTTATGATGCTTCGTTATAATGCTTACCTTACTGGTAAACTAGTGACACTTGGGAAAGGCTTCTCAGAAATGACCATTTCTCACATAGAGGAAGAAAGTGGTTAAAATGTGAGAAGAAAGGAATTGCAGAGGAAGGCTGCATCTGTCTCAGGTAGAGAAATTAAGGTGAAGGATGGTTTCAGGCCAAGGCCACACCTCCCCAATTCATTTACCAATATTACATGTGGTTCTTGTGGAAGTGTAAGTTTAAAAAAAAAGTCAGGAGAGATCTCATGGTAATAGCAACCATCTCACATATGGCTTTCTTGGAACCCTGTTTCTGCACTGAAATTTCAGAAAGTAGGTTCTATGGATCCAAAATTCATTCACTCATTCCTTCCCTCACTCATTCCCGCCCGTCACTATAAACTATAAACCAGTTTTTTTTTTTTTTTTAAGATTTCATTTATTTATTTGACAGAGAGAGACACAGAGAGAGAGGGAACACAAGCAGGGGGAGTGGGAAAAGCAGGCTTCCTGCTGAATGGGGAGCCCAATGCGGGACTCGATCCCATAAGCCCGGAATCATGACTTGAGCTGAAGGCAGACACTTAACTACCGAGACACCCAGGTGCCCCTAAACCTGTTCTGAGAGCTAGGGATGCATACTAGGTCAATCCCTGGCCTTAAGGATCTCAGTCAGTAGAGAAGGCACAGTCATAGGTAACCCCCGTAACCTGTGACTGTATTTTAATAAAGGTGCTAACAAAGTTCTAGGGTTCAGAGGAAGAAGGAATGCTTAGGTTGGCTGTAGGGAGTCATGGGAAGAGTCAGGGAAGGTTCTGCAGAGGAGAAAACACTTGGGCAGAGTCTTCAAAAGAGGGATTCCAGACAGAGAGGGCATGTACAGGGCGTGGAGTGGCACAGCAGGACTGTGTGGACAGGACACCCTAGGGCCCTTGTGTGCTCCCGGAGCTGCGTGTGCACCTCACAACATTTAATGACATTTAATTTTCACAACAGTTCTCCAAGATGATTATTATTGTCTCAATTTTTCTAGTTTCGAAAATCTAAGGTCTAGGGAGGAAAAATCTAACCAGTGAGCTGCACAGCTGAGACGTGAATCCAGGTCTGTTTCATTCTAAACTCTGAAGGGAGGTATGTAGCTTTTAAAAAAAGGGAAGGAAAGGGACGCTTGAGTGGCTCAGTGGGTTGAGCCGCTGCCTTCAGCATGATCCCAGGGTCCTGGGATTGAGTCCCGTGTGGGGCTCCCTGCTCAGCGGGCAGCCTGCTGCTCCTCCTGCCTGTGCTCGTTCTCTCTTGGGTTGACTGACTGATAGGAAGATAGGTAGATAAATAAATAAATAAAATCTTTAAAAAAAAAAATAAAAAGGAAAAGAAAAAAACTGAAGAAGTTCTCTGTTTGCTTGGGGAGAAGGAAAATGATGTGGTTTCTACCAGTTAACTCCTTCAGCAGCTCTCTTACTCTACTATATTCTAGATGTAGAAATAATCTCAAAAAGAATAGCCATTCTTATTGATCTTGAGCTTTTTGTCTATTTTCTGTATAAAAACACCTAGCCAGGGGTGCCTGGGTGGCTCAGTCTTAAGCGTCTGCCTTCAGCTCAGGTCATGATCCCAGGGTCCTGGGATTGAGCCTGCATTGGGCTCCCCACTCGCCAGGAAGCCTGCTTCTCCCTCTCCCACTCCCCATGCTTGTGATCCCTCTCTGCTGTGTCTCTCTCTGTCAAATAAATAAATAAATAAAATCTTAAAAAAAAAAAAAAACAAAAAAAAACCACTCAGCAGCCAAAGTGTGGAACCATTCAGATTCTCAGCCCATCAGAGAAGCCCTGATACTTGTGTGTCTCTCATGCACTACACAGAGGCAAACCTCAGAGATAGTGTATGTTTGGTTCCACTGCAATAAAGTGAATATTACACTAAAGCAAGTTAAATGAATTTTTTGGTTTCCCAGTGCATATAAAAGTTATGTTTACACTATACAGTAGTCCATGAATTGTGCAATAGCATTATGTCTAAATAAATAAATATAAATAATTTATTGCTAAAAAAGGCTATCATCTGAGTTTTCAGCGAGTCCTAATCTTTTCGCTGGTGAAGGGTCTGGCCTCGCTGTTGATGGCTGCTCACCGGTCAGGTTGGTGGGTGCTGAAGGCTGGGGTGGCGGTGGTGGTTTCTTAAAATAAGACAACAAGGAAGTCTGCTGCACTGATTGGCTCTTCCTTTTGGAAACGATTTCCCTGTAGCACGTGATGCTGTTTGATAGCATTTTACCCAGAGCAGAACTTCTTTCAAAATGGGAACTTAGTCCTCTCGACCCTAAAGCTGCTTCAGCAACTAAGTTTACAGAATGTCCTAAATCCTTTACTGTCATCTCCATGATCTTCACGGCGTCTTCACTGGGAGCAGGTTCCATCTCCAGGAACCACTGTCTTTGCTCTTCCGTAAGCTGTAACTCCTCACCTGTTCAGGTTTTCTCAAGAGATGGCCGCACTTCAGCCGCTCCTTCAGGCACCTCTTCTGACTCTCGTTCTCTTGCTCTTTCCACCCCATCTGCGGTCACTTCCTCCACTCAAGTGCTCAGCCGGTCACAGTCACCCGTGAGAGCTGGCGCCCCCTTCTTCCGAAGTCCTGCTCATGATAGTATTTTGACCTCTTCCTGTGGATCACAAATGCCCTTCCTTCCTTCCTTCCTTCCTTTCTTTCTTTCTTTCTTTCTTTTTTTTATATTTTAGAGAGGCGGAGAGCATAAGCATGTGGGGAAGGGGTACATGGAAGGGGAGAGAGAGGATCTCAAGCAGACTCCCCACTGAGCACAGAGTCCTACACTGGCTCAGTCTCCCAATCCTGAGATTATGACCTGAGCTGAAACCAGCTGAAACAGATGGAGCATCCCAGGTGCCCCTCTAGAAGGTTTTCAGTTATTCCATCAGAGGAATAACTATGGCAGCTACAGCCTTAATAAATATATTTCTTTTATTAGAGAGAGAGAGAGAACACAAGCAAGTGGGGCAGGGGGTAGGTCTGTAGGGAAGGGGCAGAGGGAGAGGGGGACCTTGTACTTCTATGTTACGAATATGGGCCTCTTTCCTCAAACCTCAGGAACCCACCTCTGCTAGCTTCTGACTTTTCTTCTACAGCTTCCTCTCCTCTCTCAACCTTTGCAGAATTGAAGAGAGTGAGGGCCTGCTCTGGTGAGGCTTTGGTTTAAGGGAATATCGTGGCAGGCTTGATCTTCTATTCTGACCACTAAAACTTTCTCCATATCAGCAATAAGTTTGTTTTGCTTATCATCTGTGTGCTCACTACAGTGGCACTTTTAATTTCCTTCAAGAACTTTTCCTTTCAATTCACAACTTGTCTATTTGATGCAGAAGGCCCAGCTTTCAGCCTATCTCGGCTTTTAACATGTCTCCCTCACTTAAAAGTTTACTCATTTCTAGCTTTTGATTTAAAGTAAGGCGTTAAAAAAAAAAAAAAAGTGAGAGATGTGCAATTCTTCCTTTCACTTGAACACTTAAGAGGCCATTGCAGGGTTATTAACTGGTCTAATTTCATTTTTAAAATAAATTTTAAAAGATTTTATTTATTTGAGAGAGAGAGCGAGTGCACAAGCTGTGGGAGGGGCAGAGGGAGAGGAATAAGCAGACTCCCCACTGAGAATGGAGCCCAATGTGGTCTTGATCCCAGGATCTGGGATCATGACCAGAGCCAAAGGTAGAGGCTTAACTGACTGAGCCACCCAGGTGCCCCAACTGGCCTAATTTCAATATTGCCTCTCAAGGAATAGGGAGACCAGAGGATAGGAAAGAGATGGGAATGACTGGTTGGTCGAGCAGCTAGAACACACACAAAGTTTATCAATTAAGATAAATTAAGGGGCACCTGGGTGGCTCAGTGGGTTAAAGTTTCTGCCTTTGGCTCAGCTCATGATCCCAGGGTCCTGGGATCAAGCCCCAAATTGGGCTTTCTGCTCAGCAGGGAGCCTGCTTCCTCCTCTCTCTCTGCCTGCCTTTCTGTCTACTTGTGATCTCTGTCTGTCAAATAAATAAATAAAATCTTAAAAAACCCCACAAAACTTTAAAAAAAGATAAATGAAGATGCAGTCTGTGGAGCCCCTGCCCATTACAACAGTAACATCAAAAATCACTGACCACAGATCACCAGAACAAATATGATAACAATGAAAAAGTCTGAAATATTTTGCAAAAATTACCAAGATGTGACACAGAGACATGAAGTGAGCAAATATTGTTGGAAAAATGGTACGCAGAGACTTGCTCAACACAGGGTCGCAACAAACGCTCAGTTTGTAAAAGAAATGCAGTATCTGTGCAGTGCAGTAAAACGAGGCATGCCTGTACAGTTCTTCTCCAGTGGCAGAGCAGAGTGAGCTAACACTGCACCTCCAAGACAGGAGCTCGGAGTGAATGGTTTCCGAAGAAACTGCTAATCCTCCCCCAGGCCAGGAACCTACGAGACTACCTCTCTTCAACAGCAGGTGAGACAAGGTGCTCACGGAGTCTAGGAGGTCAAAAGCAGGTTTCAACACTTTTGCTGGATTACTGGCCCTTCTCACATAGGTCCAAGAGCCACTGTAAAGTTGTTAATCTGGGCCATTAGATCTTTTTGGTTATGTTTTAAAATTTTTGATAATAAGGCTGTATATATTTATGAGCTTATCTGTAAGATACATTCCTAAAAATGGAACTGCTAAGTCAAAATTAACAGGTTTGACAATGTTGTCAATTCTCCTCCAAAGACGGCTTTATCAATTCATGGTCTCACCCACAGAGAATGCATGTGCTGGTCCCCTAATCGTCACCAGCACTGAGCACCAACTGTACTACCGTGCTAGGAAAAAAATGGCATCTGTGATTGTAATTTGGTTTACCTTTGGCTTCAATCCTTTGGCCACTTCCAATTAGGCAGTTCTTGATGTCCGCTCCTTTCTCTATCACAGCATTGTTGCAGATAACGCTGTCTTGGATGTTGCATCTGGAACACAATAAACAGCCAGGTTACAGAATGCCCGTGGCTCCCATCCGCATCCTCACTGCTATGGGTTGGGGGTTCTGGCTCCTCCACAGGCTAGGAATAGCTACTCCATCCAGTTAATGGCTACATGCCTCAAATTATCACTGGGAGACAGAATGGCTCAGCCAGCCCAAGGGTGGACCTGGTTTTAGCGAAGTCCAGACTTCAGACAGGCTCCTAATGATCTTTCCCGCCAAGGCTTGAAAACTGCAGACCCCATGACTTCAGTTCTTTAGGTACCCATCCCTGCTGCACTGACCCATCACTCAGCTGCTCACCTGGGAATATATCTCAAATTTCATTTAAGGCTTAAGTCCCATGAATCTCCCTAGGAGATCAGCTATGGGAACAACAGGTGCCCCACAGCTCTCACTACAGACTTTTGGTTAATCAAAACCAAACTCGTTTAGAAAACAAAAACAAGAAACAAAACCCAGTGTTTTTTAAACTAGCTCCAGGCTACATCAAAAACTACTCCGGGGGGCGCCTGGGTGGCTCAGTAGGTTAAGCTTCTGCCTTCTGCTCAGGTCATGATCTTAGGGTCTGGGGATTGAGCCCCACATCGGGCTCTTTGCCCAATGGGGAGCCTGCTTCCCCCTCTCTGTCTTGTGATCTCTCTTTTTAAAAGGCTTTATTTATTTATTTGACAGAGAGAGATCACAAGCAGGCAGAGTGGCAGGCAGAGGGAGAGAGAGAAGCAGACTCCCCACCAAGCAAGGAGCCCGATGTGGGACTTGATTCCAGAACCCTGGGATCATGACCTGAGCCAAAGGCAGCTGTTTAACTAACTAAGCCACCCAGGCATCCCAATAAATAAAAATCTTAAAAAAAAAAAAGAAGAAAGAAAGACTACCCTAGATCCTACATTCTCAAGAATAGCACCTCTTGCTCTTGGCATTTTAATGTGTTTAAAGAGCACATTTCTGGCTCTTGAAGACTGGTAGGTGAGAAGACAGGTCCTTTTGAAAACCTTCACTAGCACCCACTGCCTACCTACTCTATGCTAGATGTCGTGCAAATAAATACTCTAGGTACGTTACAGGAGTGACTTACAAATCCAGCCATTTAATCAGAAAAATCACTTGGGCAGTGCAAAAAAATAAACAAAAACACCCTCATTGTCTTGGCTTCCATCAATCCTTGTGGTAGGTCTGAGATGGGGGCCTCATATATTTAGAAAAAAAGAGCTTCCTAGATGATTCTGGGAGTATCATTTTTGCCTCTGATGCAGTAAAAAATAACAACCACAGATGAGGTAACAAACAGATTTAGGGAAGTTAAACCATTTGCCCCAAACCACATAATTGCCAAGCAGCAGATTCAAATCTAGGTCTGCCTGACTCCAGAATCCATACATTTAATCATAATGCCATATAAAGAAATCAAGAGAAGGAAAGACTGGAGGAAGCTTGCTTGGAATTGCCAAGCTGCTCTTGAGAGCCGAGTGGCTCTGTGGAGGGAAGGGTTCGGCCCTAACAGGGAAATATTCGCTACCTTTAAGAGTCAGAAGTGGGCAGCTAAAGCGGAGAAGGAAGGTGAGTAGGAAGGGTGTGAGCATCCATTTAAACAAAACAAAACAAAACACCAATTAAGGAAAAATCCTCAGGCAACCCAGGAGGCATGGGGGATGGCGAGGAGGACATTCCAAAGCCTGAAAACTATTTGTGCAGAGGCTATTAAAAAAGATTCTTCCCAAACACCAAGACTTTTTAGTAAAATGCAGAAAAGGAATTCTAGCCTGCTATACCATTCCAGAGTCGTCTTTATCTCTATTCTTCTGGAAGGTTAAGCCAGTCGGAAAGCAGCAAAAGGCAAAAGCCACAGCACCTCTGTGGTGTGGGCTGGAGAATTAGTTTGTTTTTTGGCTCAGATTCAGAATATACACACAAAAAATCGGGATACACAGTGGGTGGGAATTAAGGGACCTTCCAGAACTTTCCAACTTGTCTTCTGCTTTAGGCAAAGCAGTTCAGTTAGCAGCTAGAGTGGCTCCTGCTTCTTGATGAAAATTCCCCCAAGAAGAGTAGTAAGGAAGTATATAGAAAGCCTCAGAAATAGATTCCTGGGACAAAGCAGGCTTACAATTGGCTACTAGGTTCTCACTGAAAAGTCTTTCTTTTTCCAGAGTGGGAGTAGGAGGATACCTCCTGCTCAGTAGTTTAAGAGCCTGAGAACACAGGCTCTGGAGCTACTGACCACCCGCAGGCGCCTGCGTAACAATAAAGAACCTCTTGCTGATTGCATCCAGTGGCAGTGTTGGATTCTTGGGTAAGGGGATCCACGGGTCTTTCACTAGGAAAGGGGTAAACATAGTCGGCATAGATCAAAACAGCCAAGAGGAACTCAAGAGGCCATAATTAGAGACTACTACATGGCTATTTTGGGATTTGGGATATAAGTGGGAACCATTTCTGGAAGGAAGAGGCTAGACTGATTGAGGTCAGAATTCCATAGGAATGGATAGCCTGGGTTCTCCTTCTGTCTAGCCAGTCTGATTGAGGTGTTCAGGAAACTTGTCTCATTTAGTTTCTGTGTAATTCCCTCTGAGACCCATAAACTAGCAATGCAGAATCTGCAGATATGATGGGGAAAAAGTAGGTTGACTGAAAAGAAACTGGGGCTCTCCTGAAGCTCTTGGTCAGTGGATCTGCGGAAGGCTTTGAGATGAACACCTGACAAAATGCTTAGTGAGTGTGAATCTCTTTTCTGCCATTTGGTTCTTCATTGTTCCCTATAACCACTGCTATGGTCACAAGTCACCTCCATGAGCAAGGCCGAGGTATTCTGGAAAAATGTCAAGCCAATATAGAGCTTTCCGTCTCTCCAGAAAGAAATTCCAAGATTAAGGATTTTACTGGATGTGTTTGTGTGTGCTCACACTGGAGAGGAAGGATGATAGTACGGTATCAAGTAAGCTCTTTCCAGGTTGCCAATCTGTAATAATGGCTTTGCCTTTTCTATTTTTTTTTTTAAGATTTTATTTATTTGACACACAGAGAGAGAGAGATCACAAGAAGGCAGAGAAGTAGGCAGAGAGAGGCGGTGTGTGTGTGTGGGCGGGGGAGCAAGCTCCTTGCTGAGCAGAGAGCCCAATGTGGGGCTCAGTCCCAGGACCCTGAGATCATGACCTGAGCCAAAGGCAGAGGCTTAACTCAATAGCCACCCAGGTGCCCCTGCTTTGCGTTTTCTGGTTAGTGCATAAAGCTGAGGGAAGGGGACTTCTCTACAGCTCAAACAAAAAACTGACCCAGTGCCAAAACTATGTTTTTTGCCATGTAGTTTTAACTCTTAGCTCAGTACTAAGGACTCTGCTGTGCTAATACTGGTTGTTTTTCTAAGAAGCTGCTGAGAGATGGCTAAGATTAATGGGTTTCAGTCATCATTTCTACTTGGTGGGGTTAAATTATTTTTGGGGGGCAAGGGAAGAGGGAGAGAGAATCTTAACCACCCTTCACGCTCAGCTCAGAGCTGAGCAGAAGGCTGGGCTCCTTCACAACCCTGAGATCATGCCCTGAGCCAAAATCAAGAATTGGATGTTTAACTGACTGAGCCACACAGGTGCTCCTTGGTGTGGTTAAATTTTAAGCAAAACTGCAGGCTTTGGGAAACTACCCTGAAAATCCTAATGCTTCAGTGGAGAAGAGACTATGAGAAAGACCATCCACTGCTTGGCCAGGCATACTATACCACATGATGTTCCCAGGCCTAGGATACAAGGAAGAAGCCCTGGGGGCACCTGGGTGGCTCAGTTGGTTAAGCCTCTGCTTCCAGGATGGGGAATAATCCTGGGGAGCCCTTTTCTCTTCTCTCTCCTTCTGTCCCTCCCCACCACTCTCTCTCAAATAAATAAATCTTTTTTTTACAAGGTTTTATTCATTTTTTTTTGACAGAGAGAGACATATAGCAAGAGAGGGAACATAAGCAGGGGAGTGGGAGAGGGAGAAGCAGACTTCCTAATGAGCAGGGAGCCAGATGTGGGGCTCGATCCCAGGACCCTGGGATCACGACCTGAGCCAAAGGCAGATGCTTAATGACTGAGCCATTCAGGCACCCCAATAAACAAAATCTTAAAAAAAAAAAATGAAGAACCCCTGGCCAGGGAAGCAAAAGGGCCTCCAAATTTTAGTTGCTCCTCTGGCTTTGGTTAGAACTTTCTTCAGTTTATTACAGAAGAAAAGGGAACTCACATAACTCTGATGTCAACTCACATAACTCTCAGTCATTACACAAAGCATTTTAAGTTCATTATGTAACTTAATCCTTTTGGCAAGCCTGCAGGGATGGTGGTATTTATTCTAATTTTTACAGAGAAATTTGAGGCTTGCAGTGGTTAAGCAATGTGCCCAAGCATACATAGTGGTAAGTGACTCTCCTTTGTGTGAGGGACTTGGACTCAGCCGGTGACTGGGCAGTATTTGGCAAAGAGCCATCAATCTGTTTGGTAACCCTGAGGACAAGTAGGTTCTTCTCTGGAAGGAGCTGGTAGGTTTTCTAAACTTACTCATAACCTTGGGTAAGGAAAGAGTATGGAGCTGGAGATACACATAGTTTTTCTAGGTTTATGACTAAAGGCCTACTTTAGGTCTGCTCACTACTTCAGCCCCAAGATTATGGTTGATTCACCCAGATCTCCTCAGAGGCAAGAGTCTCCTGAGCTTAGCCCAAGGGATCCTTGTCCAGGAGTCCCTCTAGATGAAGAACCATGTATTATTATTATTATTATTATTAAAGATTTTCTGTATTTATTTGTCAAAGAATGAGAGAGAGAGAGAGAGAATGAGCACAAAAGCAGGGGTTGCAGCAGGCAGAGGGAGAAGTAGGCTCTCCACTGAATAAGGAGCCCATTGCAGGACTCGATCCAGGACCCTGGGATCATGACCTGAGCAGAAGATAGAGGCTTAACCAACTGATCCACCCAGGTATCCTCCATGTATTAATTTTAATGAAATATTTCAGGCACAGAGGTGCCTGGCGGCTCAGTGGGTTAAGACTCTGTCTTCGGCTCAGGTTATGTTCCCAGGGTCCTGGGATTGAGCCCCGCATCGGGCTCTCTGCGCAGTGGGGAACCTGCTTCCCCTTCTCCCTCTGCTTGCCTCTCTGCCTACTTGTGATCTCTCTCTCTGTCAAGTAAATAGATAAAGTATTTTTTTTTTTAAAGAAATATGTCAGGCACAGAAAAAAGTATATAGGGCGCCTGGGTGGCTCAGTGGGTTAAGCCGCTGCCTTCGGCTCAGGTCATGATCTCAGGTTCCTGGGATCGAGTCCCGCATCGGGCTCTCTGCTCGGCAGGGGGCCTGCTTCCCTCTCTCTCTATCTGACTGCCTCTGTCTACTTGTGTTCTCTGTCTGTCAAATAAATAAATAAAATCTTTAAAAAAAAAAAAAAAAGAAAAGAAAAAAGTATATATTAGTAGACAACATGTAGTATTGTTTTCCATGTTTCAAAATTTTATATAAATGCTATAATTCTCTATGTTTCCCTCTGCAACTTGTTTTTTTCTCCTTCAACATTATTATTTATGGTATTCGTCCAGGTTGATTCAGGTAATGAGACATAATGCTTGAAGAAATATTTTACTTTTCTGTCTGGCCACTCTTGCTCTTGGTCCTCTAGATGAAAATGTATTGGCTTCAGTGAACAAGCTGAAAATTTCCTCCCTTTGGTTCACTATATAAAGGTTTAGTGGTGAGAAATGTCTCCCTCCTAAGAAATCTAAGTCCTTATATTCCCTAAAGAGAGGCTAAGAAAAAGAAGGCCTTGGAGGGAATCAAAGTAATGAAGTAACAACCTCAAAGAATTCAGCAGTAGTATTCTCCACCTAAGAAGATGGGTTTAGTGTAAAGGCAAAAAATGAGTCAAAAGTCCTAAGGAGCTCCTTTAAGTCCAGGGGATCTTTCCAAAATTTCATAATTTGGTATTTTCAAGAGTGTTACTGAAGAAACATGGACAAAATTCTTCCAATAATCATGGTCCTTTTGCAACGCTAATTACCACATACTTAATTTTATGTTTAAGGGAGTTCACTTTTATACACAACCAACCCATTAATCAGTATTTTGTTTCATTTCTTACTTGGCTCTATTATTATTATTTTTTTTTAAGATTTTACTTATTTATTTGACACAGAGAGAGAGACAGTGAGAGAGGGAATACACGCAGGGGGAGTGGGAGAGGGAGAAGCAGGCCTCCTGCTGAGCATGGAGCCCACCTGACATGGGCCCCAATCCCAGGACCCTGGAATCATGACCTGAGCCCAAGACAGTGGCTTACCGACTGAGCCACCCAGATGCCCCTCTATTATGTTTTCAAGGACAGTTTTCCAGAGGGTTCTTGGGTGACACATCTCCTGAACCCCTGGAGTATTTCTGATGATTTTATATTTCAACCATAACTTGGATTAGCTATGGGACTCTTAGGTCACAATCATTTTCCCTCTAAATTTTCTAAATGTTGTCTCACTCCTAAATGTTTGTCTTAAATGTTCTCACAGAAAAGTCTGAGGCCAGCCCTCCTATGTGCCTCAGTGGTTTTTTCTGTCAGTTCTATGTGCCTTAAGATTTTGCAAAAGTGGGGCACCTGGGGGGCTCAGTGGGTTAAGCCTCCGCCTTCAGCTCAGGTTGTGATCTCAGGGTCCTGGGATTGAGCCCCACATGGAGCTCTCTGCTGAGCGGGGAGCCTACTTCCCCTTCTCCCTCTGCCTGCCTCTCTTCCTACTTGTGATCTTTCTCTCTCTGTGTCAAATAAATAAAATCTTAAAAAAAAAAAAAGATTTTGCAAAAAGAGATGTTTGCCAATTCTTTGGTTTACCCATGCCCTTATTCTTTATGTTGGTCAAATCTTGATGTTCTTTTTGGATTTGATCTGCATTCCATTGTATCTGGAATATTCCTCAGTCTGTATACTAGTATGTGGTAGTATTATCTAGTTTTATTGTAGATAAAGTTTCCTTTTCTGGTTTTGCTTGTATGTTTTTATTCTGGTGAGTTTTAAGGAGGGAGGTACTCTACCACTTTTTCTAGTAGTACACACAGCTCTCTTGACAGATGCTCAGCCAATTATGGTAGGGAAGAATAAATCAGGGATTCCTGTTTTTCGTTCAGTAAATACTTCTTAAGATGCCTAGTATATAAAAAGTACAGTACTAGGCATTAAGAGATACAGAGATATAGGAGAACTATTTCTGTATTCAAGGAAGCTGTAGTCTATTGAGGAAAAAAAAAGATGCACTAAATGGCACATGAACATACATCAAGTGTTATGGGTGCACAGAGAACACAGAGGTGGGGGAAAGACGGCTGCATGGAGTAGCCGGAATATGTACTGGACTTTGAAGGATGAGTAGGAGGATTTCTATAGGTAAAGATCTCTAGAAAGAGGCAATTTAGGCAGACTGAATGTCAGGAATAAAGGGGAGTAGAAAAAAAAAAAAGGGGAGTAGAAAAGTAAGGGACCCAGTGAGCTGGGCAGTCAGCTGAGTGCAGGTAAAGAGGACACTCAGGGTAACAATGAGATGCAATAATATATTGTTGGGCTTTGACAGTGGGCACTTGCTGCCTACAGAAAACACAGAAAATCTAGGTGAAAACTTGGCTCCCTGGCCTGCCTGCCCACATGTGAAGGAGCTACCTTACCCACTGGGTCATTCACTGTGGACTAGGAGGAGATGCAGGAGATGTTGTTCAGGACCAGAAAGCCAAAGATGCAGAGCACAGAACTGACAATGAAGCCTTGACAATGAAGTTTTCTCCAGACTTTGAATTCTTGGGCTTCAGCTGTCATAGAACATGGAACTTCCACCAGAAACTGAAAATGAGAAAGTCAGGCAGGAGTCTTCTCTGCAGTCTGGCCTATACCTTCCCCAAGGTGGTCCTGTTAGCATCCCTCATGACCTAAGGACCTTGGGCAGATGTCCAAGTAACTGTCCAGAAAGTCTTGGCAGCTCACCACTGCTGACAGAGACAAGCAAGCCTGGAATATGAGAAACTCCCTTCTGGACAAATTCATGTTTCTACTCTACTACTCAGGTCAGATGTAACAGCAGCAGGGTAATAAAATCTCATGTGACCGCAATTTAATGACTTTTCCCAAATTTACCATAAGTAATTAAAACTAAATGACCTGAAGATAATGGGAAAAGGTTCATATGGGATGCAGGATGTCTGATCTTATCACCAGGAGCTAATTTGCCAGATTGGGTAATCCACCCTCCCTAGTCATTAGCCCCATGCGGGCTGCCTATAGCTCTCCCTCAACTTTTTTTAGTTGAAAAAATAGCAGCCACCACCATCTAAACCTTTGTTTCCTTAGCTTAAGAGGCCATCCAAGACTGTACCACCTCCAAAACAGCAACTGACTCTAGGATATTATGCTAGGCATTCTCTATGAACTTCTCTCACATGAGCAACCTGAAGTTTCTTACCAAGCCTTGGTTCCTCACCAAGTCTCTTCACTTCAATTCAGGACACAATACTGGCCTTTAAAGAGGTGCCAGAGAGCTGTTCCTTTATCAGCCCGCCCACAGGAGGGGAAGGAGACGTAGCTAATTAGAGCAAATGGGAAAGTCATGGCATTGTCTTCCCTGGAAGGTCTGAGGTAAGATGAGACAGAGTGGAAGTTACAGAGCCTCATGAACTACTCTGGAAGGAGGCGATCAAATGTGTAAAGGCAAATGTGGTTCTGGTTTTGATAGAATGGTGATGCTGTCGGTCTCGTGCATGAATCCAGAATGGGACATAGAAAAGCAAGGGTACAATGAGAAGAAAGTCTGGAATTCCATACTCTGCTCATGTATAAAAATGCAGCAGTTGAGTGGGGTGGCTTCTGAGGCCCCATCTCACTAACATTCCAGGACTCAGTGCTGGAACTAGATCATGAGGAACCTGGAAGTTCAAACTTTATTCTAAAAGTAGGGGGAAGGGGGCACCTGGGTGGCTCAGTGGGTTAAGCCTCTGCCTTCGGCCCAGGTCATGATCCCAGGTCCTGGGATCGAGCCTCGCGTCGGGCTCTCTGCTCGTCGGGAAGCCTGCTTCCCTTCCTCTCTCTCTACCTGCCTCTCTGCCTACTTGTGATTTCTGTCTGTCAAATAAATAAATAAAATCTTTAAATAAATAAATAAGTAAATAAATAAAAGTAGGGGGAAGTCTTCAAAAAAAAGTTGTTGAATAAAACAAGGACATGATCAGAGCTATCCTTCAGAGAGTAAATGTCACCTCTGTGAAATGAGATTAATGATAAACGATGATGGGGATGATAAACTAATGACAGCTAACATTCTATGTCCAAGCACTGTTCAAAGTGCTGTATGTCTATTAATTTAGTACTCCTAATAAACCTGTGAGGTAGTTCAGTTTTCACTCCATTTTACAGTGAGAAAATCAGGCACAAAGACGTAAAGTCAATTCCCTAAGTGACCAGTAAATGACAGATCCAGGATTCGGTCTGGCAGTCTGACTCCAAAGAAGTTCTAATCCGTAAGAGGAATGGCGGAAGGGCAGATTTGGAAGAATAAGAGAAATAGAGACAGCAAAAGAAGTTAGAAAACATCACAATGGTTCAGGAAGAGGTCTGTGGGTCTGACCTCTTCTTCTAACCTCCAGTCATAAGCTGGCTACTGAATACTTCCACATACTTAGATGTCCTACAGGTACTTCCAACTTCATGTGTCCCACACCGGCCTTTCATTCCCACAAATCTGCTCCTCCCTCACCCTTTCTCATCTCAGTGAGTACACCACTGTCTATCTCGTTTCCCCAACCTGGGCTTCACCTACCCCAACTGTCCTCTCCCTTACCCCTTAGATTCCTTCCTCGTCAGTCTCCTTAGATTCCTTTTCTTGTGCCTGAAATTGTTGATGTTCCCCAAGGTCTTGGTTTCTTTTAAGGCCACGCAATCTCCCTGGGTGATCTCTACTCCCACAGCTTCGGTTACCATCTCTGTGCCCACCGCTCTCCCAAACCTGTACTTCAAACACAGACTTCTTTCCCAAGCTCCATTCCTGCACGTCAAGGCCGCCTGCCAGGAACTCAACTTATCCCAAATGGAACTCATCATTTCCCTGCTTCCCACCCTGCAAATCCTCTGCTGATTTCTATCTGAGTGAATAGCACACCAGAAACTGTATTGCTTGGGCAAGAAATCTGGAAGTTTTCCCTAATTTCTCTTTCACCTCACATATCCAGCCAATCACCATGCTTTATAGTTTTTAATCAACTCATTATTTCTCTTCCCTATTGCCACTGCTACTGCCTTAATTTAGGACTTCTATTTCTTTCAGTAGTCTTCTGGCCTTCATGCTTATCCTTCTCACACCACCCTCCACAGTGTAGCCAAGATGATCTTCATAAAATGTGGATTTAATTATGTTATTCCTTTAAACTTTTAAGTTACTGTTACCTATTAAATGTCGTAGTGGATAGTCCATGATTTGGTCCTTGGCCATTGGTATAGCCTTGTCTCCTATCTATCCATTCCTCTTTGAATTCTGTATTTTGATTATGAATTATTTACCATTCTTTCATGTAACAAATCTTTATTGAGCTCCTATAGGCTCTCAAGATGTAACAGTGAAACGTGAATTTTCAAACTAACATTTACTTGTTAGAGCCAGGTAAACAAGATAAGGCCAGACCGTGATAATGCTAAGGAAATAAAACAGGGTGATGTAACAGAGAGTACTGGGATAGACTGCTCCTGCTGCTTCTTCTTCTTTTTAAAGATTTATTTATTTATTTTAGAGAGAGAGTGTGTGTGCATATGTCCAGGGAAGAAGAGGGAGAAGGAGGAAGGATTTCTTTTCTTTTTTTTTTTTTTAATTTATTTATTTGACAGACAGAGATCACAAGCAGGCAGAGAGGCAGGCAGAGAGAGAGGAGGAAGCAGGGTCCCCGCTGAGCAGAGAACCTGATGTGGGGCTCGATCCCAGGACCCTGGGACCATGACCTGAGCCGAAGGCAGAGGCTTTAGCCCATTGAATCACCCAGGCACCCCCGGGAGGGAGGATTTCAAGCAGACTCCGCAGTGGAGCACAGCACCCAACATGGGGCTTGATCTCATGACCTGAGCTGAAACCAAGAATGAGACATTTAACTGACTGAGCCACTCAGGCATCCTGGGACAGAGGATATCTGATAGGGTAGTCAGAGAAGACTCTTAAGTGATGAAATTCAAGCTAAGATCAAAATGAAGAGATGTTTCTGGAATAAGATATGCTGTCTCACACTTTACACCCTCGATGTATCTAGAACATTCCTTTCTCCAACCCGGTGGGTCTAATCATTTTTCAAGATTCAGATCAAGGATCATTTCCTTAATTTTTTCCTGATCCTTTTCCCTCTGTGACTGCACAGACTTCTACCACTGCACTCATGTAGAGTCTTCAGCCTGCCGTGGGTCTCTGTGTTTGACAAGAGAGTGAAATACTTGAGACAGCTCTCTATCATCAGTGATGCGCTGGAGCCCGACTGCTCTGCTCGGGATTGCTGACTGCTAGCATCTCTCCCCAGCTCAGAGTCTGCTGACACCACTGGTCAAAGTGGGAGAATTTACACCACGGAAACTGGCAAATGTTATAGATCAGACCACTTATTTTTCCCTCAAAGAACTGGTTGTTAACAATTTATCAGCATGCCACGGGGAGCAGTGTACCATCAAATTCTGGCCTGTTTTTGGCAATTAAATTGATATGTGCATGCATGTCTCTTTTCTTACTTTAATTATTTGAGAGAGACAGAGAAAGGGAGAGAGAAAGGAAGAAGCAGACTCCCTGCTGAGTGGGGAGCTGGATGTGGGGCTCAATTCTAGGACTCTGAGATCATGACCTGAGTTGGTAAGATGCTTAACCAACTGAGCCACCCAGGTGCCCCAATGCATGTATATATCAAAACAAATCTTTCTGAAGTTTTTTTTTTTTTTTTTTAAGATTTTATTTATTTATTTGACAGACAGAGATCATAGGTAGGCAGAGAGGCAGGCAGAGAGAGGAAGGGAAGCAGGCTCCCCGCTGAGCAGAGAGCCCGATGTGGGGCTCTATCCCGGCACTCTGGGATCATGACCTGAGCCAAAGGCAGAGGCTTTAACACACTGAGCCACCCAGGCGCCCCTGAAGGTTTTATTATGAAATACAGCAGTCTTCTCTTTCCCCTACTCATTTCCTTCTTCCCAGAAATAATTTTTGCTTTATTTTTATTTTTTATGGATTTTATTTCTTTGAGAAAGAGAGAAAGCATGAGCAGGGGAAGAAGCAGAGGAAGAAGCAAGGCTCCCCACTGAGCAAGGAGCCTGATTTGGGCTCAATCCCAGGACCCCGGGATCATGACTGGAGCCAAAGACAGATGTTTAACTGACTGAGCCACCCAGGCGTCCCCCTAGAGACAACTTTTAGACTTAGTTATGCTGAGTATTTCAGTATTTACCTCCCTATCTCTAGGGAGGGATAGAGAGGTATCACTAATAACATGCTACGTAATATCGTTCTTGATGTTTTAGTTTTAGGCATTATCAATAGACTTCCCACAATGGAAGATGAGGATTTAGCTTCCCTTTCCTGCCCCTGCTCCACCTTTCCCTTCTTATCCCTCATCCTTTCAATACTGTTACAGCAAAATTTTGGTCTGTAGTGTTTATTATGACTACATAAATTCTATTTCACAGTTGAGTTACATAGTGAACTATGATGCCTTTTCCTTTCGTGTACTTTTTAAACAGTTCATAATTGTTTTGTTTTTGTTAGATAGTATTCTATGCTATTACTAATTCAAACCGAACTTTCAGCCAGTTGTCTAAATCTTTCAAGATGTTTATATGCATCTGGTATTTTATCACATTCATCTTCCTGGGTAAGTGCTCTGTGGATTCCACTCTGGGCTAACTGCTCCCTTTATGTTTCAGGCAGTTTATAAAGTTGTCCATCCTTGGATCTGCCTTCAGTATCGTCCAACGATAATTTCTCCTTTCTTAAGAGTTGGACCTCGTGTATCTTATCTCTTTCATCTACTGCTCATTTTGGTGGAAAACATCTAGAAAAGTTTTTGAGACCTTTTCCATGGTCACACTTAACATTTTGCTGGGGTATAGAATTCTAGGTCGAAATTAGTTTTCCTTCAGAATTTTGAAGGTATTGTTCTAGTATTTTCCAGTTTCCATTGTTGCTACTGGTAAGTCTAAAACAAAGCCATTCTGGTTCCTTATTGGTTGTATAGGACTTACTATTTTTTCTTTGTAAGTTCGTAGCACATTTTATTTTCCAGCGTTCTGAAATTTCAAAATGATGGAGGTTTGTTTTTACCCATTGTACTGGGCACTTAGTAGGCCTTTTCATTCTGTAAATTCATATCTCTCACTTGTGAGACATTTTCCTGTATTCTTTTTTCTTTCTTTCTTTTTTTTTTTTTTTAAGATTTATTTATTTGACAGAGATAGAGAGATCACAAGTAGGCAGAGAGTCAGGCATGGTGGGGGGGCAGGCTCCCTGCTGAGCAGAGAGCCTGATGGGGGGCTTGATCCCAGGACCCTGAGAACATGACCTAAGCTGAAGGCAGAGGCTTAACCCACTGAGCCACCCAGGTGCCCCCCTATATTATTTCTTAAATAATTTCCTCCTCTGAAATCTGAGCTTTCTTTTTTTACAGAACTCCTATTCGGATGTTAAATATCCTGAACCGGTCCTCTCATTTCCTTATCTTTTCTCTTCCCTGCTCCATCTCTTTATCTTTTTGCTCTACTTTCTGGGAAATATGACATTTATCTTCCAATTCTTTTACTGGGGTTTTCCTTTTGTTATCACAGTTTTAATTTCCTAGAGTTCTTTTTTTGTTCTTTGAAATAAGAGGTTGTTTGAAAGTATTTCTCTCTCCCTACAGAGTCTGTTTCTTCTAAGTAGCTTTTTTCTGTTTGATTTGTGGATCTTCCATGATAAGCTCTCTTTAGATCTCTGGTAATCTTTGCTTATCTCTTCATCTTTAGGGGAGGATTCTAAAAAAGCTACTTGGAAGCTCTAAGCACATGAATGGAATTCGTCATCCCTAATTTTCACTGCAGGGTGATTTGAGTGGGCTGTTAGAAATCTCTGACGTAAATAAATTTTTCTGTTTGGGCTGGTCAGAATCTCCAGAGAAGATTCTTCCAGACTTCCTGACTAATGGCTTTATGCCTGGTTGTCAGGGCTTGGGAATCAAGTTGGGAAGTGGGCTTGGGGGAGGACAGAACTTAGTGGCCAATATCCCTGTGGTTTCCAACTTTCTTGGTTTTTAATTACGGTACTTCCTCCCTCAATACTGTCTGTTATCTTCCATGAGTCACTCTTCCTAAAGGGCAAAGGCTTAACCTTTCCCTCAACCCTTCACTGGCAGCTAGGAGAGGTAGTTCGGCTTTCACTGAACTTGCAGTCTTCTCTAACCTTCTCTCCTGTCCGTTCCTGCACAGAGACATCGACAGGTTCCGGAGCTAGAATCAAGGCTTTAGAATCAGTTCTTTATCGAGTCTAGTGTTTTTCAAAATTTGTTTATAGATCTGCTTCACGTCCTCTAAGAAGGACAAGTGTCCCTTCCCCACTGTATTGCAAACAGCTGTGCTTTTATCAGTTTTAAATACTGAGTTTCTGCATAAGATTTATCTTAACAAAAAGTAAAGTTCACTTTCTAAAAAGTCCGAAGACCACTACCTTGGTCCTTCCTCTCTTTTACTGCCTATGCTTGCATTTTATACAGGAAAAACCTGAGGTCCATACCGAGGAACAATCTTACTAAACATCATTCAAGTCTTACTCCAAGTTTAGGCTGTTTATAAACCAAGATTTTAAGATACTCTAAAGTGTCTCAAAATGGGGGAAGACTCTCCACAACTTGTAACACAGAAGCTCTCCCTTAAAAATAGTATGTGGCTTAAATGACTGCACCTCTTGGTCCTCTGCCTTCTTTCTTCAGGGCTGCTCTGGGACACCGAGAGAAGCAAGATGACCCTTAGACGTTGGTTAAGTGTCATTCCAGCACTGTCAGTGGTGCACTGTGGTGGCCATCCCATCAAGCAGCATACCAAAGCAAGAGGAGGCAGCCTCTCTCAGGACCATAAGTGTGAGAAAGTTGCTGGAAATGCTTTCTGAGACCATGTCTTTGTGGAGCCGAAACCCAAGGCCTCGAAGGGCCTAGGCACTGTTCTTTTCTTCACCTTTCCTTTTCTTCCCTTCCTCAAGGTGAGCCCTTTCCAAGGGTGGGCTGGCTCCCCAAACCTCCCAGAGATGCCAGGCCCCTAGCCTCAAGTGGGTACGGGGGGAAACATACCCTTCCTCCACGGTGACTGAGTTCATGAGAAGGCAACTGGTGATAGTCACTCTATTTCCTATAACACAGGATGAACCAATGACTGAGTGCTTAATGGATGACTTCTCTCCAACCTGCGTATCTGGCCCAATGAGGCTCTCAACTCCAACCTGCAAAAGGCAAATATAAAACCTTGTCCATCCATCTCAACCGACTGCAAACAAATCCCTCAGATCCTTTGAGTTAGGGTCCAATGCAACCTTCCCCCAGAGACACGTCAGCAGAGGGACCATCATCCTTCTGCTCTACCCCATCATGGTCACCAGCATGTGACCATATTTCTCAGGGCCACAGGTCATATAATACCTCTGAGATCAACTCAAACTTACACACTCATGCATTTGTGCATAGATGTGCTCTCTGGAAGACAGTGCTCAAATCAGGTTGAGAAGAGGGACAGAGATGGAAAGCTCCTGTGTCTGAGTCCCAAGACTATCATGGATCTTCCTTATAGAATTTGTGTGCCTGGGGTCAGCACCTGTCCAGCTTCATGAGTGTCTGGGCTAGAAGGTAGTATTTTATTAACTAGAGTCCAGTCGGGATTTCCCTAGGACTAATGAGTTTCAGGCTTAAGAACCCCAATCCATCTTCTCAAGGATATACCTCAGTGCACCCAGAGACTGTCCCATGCCCGCCCTGCCCAAGCTAGCACTTACCAGGTGTTTGCTGACAATCTGGGCTGATGAATGAATCAGTGATTCTTCTGGACAGAGAACAGACAGCAATTTGGGCACCTTAAGGAGAGAGGTTTGGTCACCAAAGTTAAGACCAGAAAATACCCCAAAGCATCTTAGGTAGAACTCAATGCCCATGGGGCGCCTGGGTGGCTCAGAGGGTTAAGCTTCTGCCTTTGGCTCAGGACATGATCTTAGGGTCCTGGGATCGAGCCCCACATCGGGCTCTCTGCTCAGCACAGAGCCTGCTTCCCCCTCGATCTCTGCCTGCCTCTCTGTCTACTTGTGATCTCTCTCTCTGTGTCAAATAAATAAAATCTTAAAAAAAAAAAAAAAAAAGAACTCAATGCCCAGTTAGAGAAGCAGGGAGTTTTCAGCCACAGCTTTCCTGTTTGGGTGAGGCAGGGCAGGAGGCTGCTGTTATTTCCCCTAGGACAAGGATTATTATTTTTTATTTTTTGAAGATTTTATTTATTTATTTGACACAGAGAGAATGAGCACAAGTAAGCAGAGCGGCAGTCAGAGGAAAGAGGGAGAAACAGGCTTTCTGCTGAAAAGGGAGCCCAGCATGGGGCTCGATCCCAGGACCTGGGGATCATGACCTGAGCCAAAGGCAGCCACTTAACTGACTGAGCCACCCAGGTGCCCCTAGCACAAGGATTATATATGTGGTAAATTCTAAGTGGTCTTATCCTTAGTTTCCTAGCTGAGCATCTCCTCCCTGATTTAATAAATTAAAATTAAAATAAAAACATTTAAATAAATTTAGATTTATTTATCTATTCAAATAAACTTAGATAATTTATTATAAATACATTTAAATAAATTTAAATATTTAAAGTAATGCCACATTCCTCAAGAGGCCTACTGAGGGCAAGAAGCATTCTGAGTCCTGACCATACTCATTCCAGGAGACTGCTCCCCTCCTAGACAGTGTGGCCATGCCTAAAGTGAAGGTAGGAACAATGTCAGACAAATTCTACAATCAGGACAGTTCCTGAGAAGTCATCCATGTTCTTCACTAGCCAAAATAAAAGGTTGAAGGTGTTCACACTATACTCTCTCCAGTACGAGAAAACTGCAAAGGTATAGATGTGGAGACTTTTAGCTCTGGACCCATTAGGAAGGCACAGGCAGTGTGCCTATTTCATTCTCCAGCATGGCCAGAGTGCTGGTCAGGGCGCTATGTGTGGGGGCCACACTGGCCGAGGGGCGCCGTGCCAGGACTGGCTGCACTGGCAGAGTGAAGGCTAATCGCTCAGCCCTTATCCCCGGGATCTCCTCCCTTCATAACATTTCAACCATAGCCTCTCCAGGCCTCTCTGCCACACAGTGCCCGGCTGGTACTTCAGAGCACTCATCCCTAGTCTTGCTTGCAGACGAGCCTGACAAACTCTAGTCACAGAAGTGAGAAATGAGACCTGAAAGTCAAATTAAGGATGGTTTCTAACAACTCTGACCCTAAACTCGGGCTAACTTTATTGAGGACTGTCCTTGGTAAACGTGGGACTGGTTATGATTTTTCATAAAGTCTCTGGCTTGGATTCTCTTGGATCTTTGCCCAATCCAGGGCAAAGCCAGCTTGAGGTCTGGGGCTGGGGCTACACCTATCATACAGTGTGGGTCCTCAAGATTTCTGAGCCAGGTCTTCTTCAGGGACTACATTCCAATCCCGATTTTCAACCATTATCATTCTACTTCACCTTCCCCCTTCACTTCTCAGCTTACACCTGCACTGAGCGTTTTCACAGAATTCTACTGGAAACCATGTCCAGAGCTAATCTTTTCATCCTCTCATCTCCATTGTCCCACATGCCACTCTAGGATAGTTCCCTCAGTCACCTAACTTGCCCTCTTCTCATCTCCACCCTTTACTGCCCGGTTTCCATTTCACGGTCTCCTCACCCCTCCCTCCTCAGGCCTTCCTCCTGTGCCCGCTACATCGTAAAGAGCTCCCCTACATCCTCAGTATCTTCACTGTCTCCTCACTCCAACCCCCTTTAGCTAAACGTGACTTATCTTTTAGAGCACTGCTTCCCCTTCAATAGAAGCTGCTCATTCTCCGTATCTCACAAACCTCAGGGTTAAAAGGAGGGGTTAGCTCTCTGATGCTATTTCCAGACACTTCCCTCTCATAGACATTCCTTCTTCGAGGCTCTACCATCTGCCTATACTTTGTTCCTTTACCTTCTTAGGAAAGCCTCCTCTCTGTGCCTATGTTTGCTTCATCACAGTAATGATTACACAGTATTTATCTGCTTGTTTATGAAATAATGCAGATCTCCTCATGACCAGAACAGGAGAAAGGTGCTAAATCCAGAGGCCAAAAGTTAGCCTTATTAGGGATCTGAGCCCTTATTTGGAGCCATATGGACTAGGCCCACCACTTTCCTTTTTGCTGCACCTGAGTGCCCAACCCAATGGTACCCTTGACATGCCAGGTCTTGCTCAACCTTGGGAATGAGAGGGATTCTGAACAAGTCACTGTGTACTTAATGAAGAAATAAGACAAAGGCTCAGTCTGTTTAGGGCAGGAGCTCCCATGATTCCTCTTCTAAGCTCTTCCTCTTACCTGCCTGTTTGCTTCCATGTAGAGTCCCAGGGTGCTTACTCGAGAGCAGAGCCCCTCTTTCATGATATGGACATAGCAGCGCACCTGTGATTTGGATAAGTCTTCACACCTGTCTCCTCGACAGATATTCCAGCAGGCATCATAGGGAGCAAAGGTCAGCGCATTGCCTTCTTTTATAAAACTGAAAATGTCTTCAGAATAAACAGAGCAAACAGAGACTCAGTCACATTTCAAAAGAGGATATAGCTCACACCTCCCTCCTTGGAACTTACCCATACAACATGAACCCTGAAGGAAATCCCGTTAAAACCTTAAAGACGAAGTTAAATTCAAAGAGGCAACATGCTTTCCTGAACTTTGGAAATACTGTATGATAAAAAAAAAAAAAGCTTTAAAAAGAGGTCTTAAAAGCCAAGTTTGACCAATAATGAAATACTACTAAGGACAATTAAATAGAGGACTCTTGTAAATCATTACATAAATTAAGCAAGGGTCCAGGCTTCAGCGACCAGCCATGTTGGCTTTGTGTTGCTAGCCTCTATGACCATATCTAGTAGTTGTGTTATGACAGAAATAGTATAGGACTTGAAGCCAGAGTTATCTGGACTCCAGTTTTTCAATTCTTAAAACAAACATGTGAGATCTTTTATTGTATGATAAGAAAACTGGGGCCCAGGAGACTGAGTAACCTGCCTCAGGTCACAGAGCTAGTAAGTGGCAGAGTGAGATTTCAAACTGAGGTCTGTCTGATGCCAAGACCTGGTATCTTAACCATCATGTTATACTGCCTCCATTTATTCACTTGATAATTACTTTTTTGGAACACCTACTATGAACCCAAGACTGGCCAAGGACTAGGCAGGGGTATGACAGCAAATAAGACAGACCTCTCCCCTACATCCCAGAAAGGAGATAGTCTGATTGGCCTCTGCTTGAACTGTAATAGTATACTCCTTCACCCTTCTTCCCTTGATAGAAGAGGCTGAATTTAGTCAGGAATGGGGCTGACCAGAGCCTAGAGAACAGGGTAACTGAGAAGTAGGAAATAGAGTTTACTCAAATCAGTCTGGTGAGAAATACAGCCAAACCATGGCTATGAATCGGAGAATGGACTTGAGGCATGATTAGCTAATCCTTGAAGAGCACAATGACAGAATCTGCTTGAGCAAGCCTACGCAGAGCTCAGGGAATAGTGTCAGCTACCTTGTTTTGTCTGGTGGTTAGACAAGAAGCTGTTGTCTTGTTGGCTAGCTACTCTTTCCAAATGTGCTGCTAACCCCTATTACTGCAGCAATCCAAGCACTGACCTAACGACTTGAGCTCCTTTTTCTTTAGATCCTCCTCTTTGTCTTCTTGTCCTTGTTGTGAGGAAGCTGAGGAGAACTGTTTTCTTATTAGGTATGGAATTAGTTCACTCCGGATGGAAGTGATTGACCTAGGAAGAAAGAGTGGTCAAATATGAGAAATCTGTCTGGATGCTATGGGGTCAAAAACTCTACATCCAAGGAAAAGCCAAATTCCCTCCTGTCATGCCACCTTGGGACTAACAGAGATCAAAAGTGGCCTGATTTGGTAGTTCTGGAGAAGTGGAGGATCTAAGTTCTCTATCACTTCAAGCTGGAGGTAGGAGTGTAGTGTAGGGATCATGACCGGAGCCAAAGGCAGAGGCTTTAACCCACTGAGCCACCCAGGCGCCCTACACACACAGTTTAAAAAAAAAAAAATATATATATATATATATATTTAAAGATTTTATTTATTTGAGAGAGAGAATGAGAGAGAGAGAGCATGATGGGGAGAGGTCAGAGGGAGAAGCAGACTCCCTGCCGAGCAGGGAGCCGGATGTGGGACTTGATCCCAGGACTCCAGGATCATGACCTGAGCTGAAGGCAGATGCTTAACTGTCTGAGCCACCCAGGCGCCCCTTGAATGTATATTTTAATATTTTATTTATGTATTTGATTTTAGTATATGTGCTGCTGAAGTAAGCACTTGTTTATTTGAGAGAGAGAGCAAGCACAAGCCAGGGGAGAGACAGAGGGAGAGAGAGAGAGAAGCAGGCTCCCCACTGAGCAGGGAGCCCAACTTGGGGCTTGATCCTAAGACCCTGGGATGATGACCTGAGCAAAAAGCAGACACTTAACCCACAGAGCCACCCAGGCACCCACAGAAAATAGTCTCTTACAACAACCAATTTACATGGTATATATGCACATGTGTTTCTGTGTGTGAGTATATTTTAACATGCTGCCTTGACTCTTAACCAGCAATAGCCTATTTGAAGGAAGAATGCTCCAGTCTTGAAAAATGTTGTTTATTTTTTTTCAAGGAGTTATCTATTTATTTTAGAGAGGAAGGGCAGAGAGAGAGAGAGCCACTCAAGCAGACTCCCCACTTGGGCCTTGATCCCCCGACCTTGGGACCATGACCTGAACTGAAACCAAGAGTCAATGCTCAACTGACTGAGCCACCCAGGTGCCCTGAGAAAAGTTGTTTATTTTTTTTATTTTTTATTTTTTATTATTATTATTTTTTAAGATTTTATTTATTTATTTGACAGAGAGATCACAGTAGGAGAGAGGAAGGGAAGAGATCACAGAGAGAGAGGAAGGGAAGCAGGCCCCCTGCTGAGCAGAGAGCCCGATGTGGGACTCGATCCCAGGACCCCGAGATCATGACCTGGGCCGAAGGCAGCGGCTTAACCCACTGAGCCACCCAGGCGCCCGAAAAGTTGTTTAAAAACATTAAAAAATTGTCTCTATAAAGGACTTGCATATCTTGTTAGATTAATCTTAAGTATCTTACATTGTTTGTTTATATTATAGCGTCTTTTATTTATTTATTTTTAAGATTCTATTTTTATTTATTTGACACAGAGATAAAGTTAGTGAGCACACAAACGGGGGGGGGGGCAGGAAGAGGGAGAAGTGGGCTCTCCACTGAGCAAGGAGCCTGATGCAGGACTCTATCCCAGGACCCTGGGATTATGACCTGAGCTGAAGGCAGACACTTACCTGACAGAGCCACTCAGGCACCCCTTAAACAATGCCTTTTAAAATCTTTTTATGTTTGTTTTGGGGCGCCTGGGTGGCTCAGTGGGTTAAGCCTCTGCCTTTGGCTCAGGTCATGATCCCAGGGTCCTGGGA
>NC_081570.1:34829062-34881655 GCF_022355385.1 Mustela nigripes
ATCCCAGGACCCTGGGATTATGACCTGAGCTGAAGGCAGACACTTACCTGACAGAGCCACTCAGGCACCCCTTAAACAATGCCTTTTAAAATCTTTTTATGTTTGTTTTGGGGCGCCTGGGTGGCTCAGTGGGTTAAGCCTCTGCCTTTGGCTCAGGTCATGATCCCAGGGTCCTGGGATCGAGCCCCGCATCGGGCTCTCTGCTCAGCGGGAAGCCTGCTTCCTCCTCTCTCTCTGCCTGCCTCTCTGCCTACTCGTGATCTCTCTCTCTGTCAAATAAATAAATAAAATCTTAAAAAAAAAAAACAAAACTTTTTTTGTTTGTTTTAAATATTTTATTTATTTGACAGAGAGAGAGAGAGAGAGATCGATCCATCACAAGTAGGCAGGCAGAGAGAGAGAGGGAAGCGGGCTCCCTGCTGAGCAGAGAGCCCCTGCATGGGGCTCGATTCTAGGACCCTGAGGTCATGACTCGGAGCTGAAGGCAGAGGCATAACACAATGAGCAATCCAGGCGCCCTAAACAGTGCCTTTTAAACAATTATTTCCTTCTTGTTGGTTTGCAGAAATTTAATTTACTCTGTATTTTAATCTCGTGGCCAATATCTCACTAAACAACTTTGCTAATTCTAATAATTTATCTGTACATTCCGACAATCATACCAACTATGAAAACAAGACTTTTTTTTCTTCCTTTCTAATCCCTGTAACAGGGAAGAAGGGACTCAATCCTTAATACAGTGAGTACGCTTTTGAAATATAAGCACAGAGACAAGCGCAAGATTTTTAGTTTTCTCTTTCACGCTGTGACCTTGTCAGAATTTTAAATCATTAATTAATTAATTTAGGATTTAACAAGCAACAGTTAATATGCCAATTACTGTGCTAGGCCTTGGAAATCTACTTTCCAACTTCAAAGAATTCATAATCCAGTGGACAGAAGCCTGATCCAGGATTTAAGGAAGAGGGGAGAAGGAGATGATTCTGATCAGGTAGGCAAGGAAGCCAAGTCATAGAAGCCTTCTGCAGCAGTCTCTAGTCAGGACTGAGACGCTAGTGGGGATTTTTAAGCAGGAAAATGTACTCACCAGTTTTATTTATTTGTAAGATAATTAATTCTGTTAGCGGTGGAAACAGGCCTGATATAAGGAGAATGAAGACAGGGAGATGAGTTACAAGACTCTTAAAGATGAGATAATATGGCCCGAGACACGGGGTGGTGGTGGTGGTGGTGGTTAAAGTACAAGCCGCCCTATAAACCCGACTGCCACAACCTACTTCACACCCCCACCCCTACTCCCATTCAGAGAAGCTCTTTAGGCTGACAAGGGACCACACAGATGGAGTGCCACAGGAAAGCAAGACAGAGGCAGAGGCCGAGGAGGGTAAGCAAAATTATGAACCCTGGAGCTACACAGTTCATGGTTTTTGTCATTTTTAAAGGATCAAGTCAGACATCTTTGAAAAATTCTGTGTAAACTGGAAGCTCTTGTACTGAATTTCAATGTGATTTTTCTCCTAATCCTTTGATGGAGATTAAAAATTTCCATATGAATACAAAGAATGAAACAACGCTTACTCTTAGCTCTTTTTCTCCCCTTTTAAGGCACAAAACCAATTGGGTAGCAAATGTTCCTTGGCCCCCTCTGGTGGAAAACAAGTCAATTCCCTTTGAAAAAATGACAAAGCATGGGCAGCTGGGGGATTTCAGAGCCATGATATTCACATTATGGGGCAAAGAGAACTGTCACTGCAGAAGCAAATAAACAAGCCTTGGCACACAGCCCCTTAGGGCAGAGCTCTTGAAGATCAGACGGTAGTTTAAAGAGAGGACTTGAAACAGTCCTGCCAGGCCCACCTGCCTCTCTGCTGGCACTCAGCGTCAGGTCCATTCACATAATGCAGTTAGCTCAGCAGCATTACAGAGGACAAAATTACTCTTCCTGCTTCCTACTCAAAGTAGAGGCAGCTCAATGCTATCCCAAGAAGTGGGATAGGCCACTGTGAACCTTTGTGAACGTCCTGACCTTGGGGCCCAAGATAAGCAGCTGGATCTACTGCCCTGGGCCTGGGCAATCACACTTTTCCCCTTTCCTTCTAGATACACCTGCCATGTCTCATGAAGGATATACACATCCTTCTAGATACACCTGCCACATCTCATGAATTATAAGCTTCCATGAAATAAGAAATCACAAAAGAGAACAACAGATTTTGGTTATTAGTTATGAACAACTCCACCAAATTAAAGACAAAATAATTGCTATCAATAGGATAAAAGATTAATACCCTAAATAGATACATGTTAAAAAATACTTTTAAATAAGTAAAAATTGGGCGCCTGGATGGCTCAGTGGGTTAAAGCCTCTGCCTTCTGCTCAGGTCATGATCCCAGGGTCCTGGGATCGAGCCTTACATCGGGCTCTCTGCTGAGCGTGGAGCCTGCTTCCTCCTCTCTCTGTCTCTGCCTGCCTCTCTGCCTACTTCTGATCTCTGTCTGTCAAATAAATAAATAAAATCTTTAAAAAAAAAAAAAAAGAAGTAAAAATTAAAACAAGATGCGATTTCTCCCCCAATCAAACTAGCAGATTAAAAACAATTTTTTTTAGGGGTGCCTGGGTGGTTCAGTCAGTTAAGCAACTGCTCAAGTCATGTTCTCAGGGTCCTGGGATCAGCCCCACCACCCCTTCCATCGGGCATCCTCCTGGTTCATGACCTGAACCCAAGGCAGATGCTTAGCCAACGGAACCACAAATAAACTTTTTTTTTTTTAAAGATTTTATTTATTTAAAAATGAATAAATAGACAGACAGAGAGATAGAGAGCACAAGTAGGCAGAGCAGCAGGCAGAGGGACAGGGAGAAGCAAACTCCCTGCTGAGCAGGGAGCCTGATTCAGGACTTGATCCCAGAACCCTGGCAGCCACTTAACTGACTGAGCCACTCAGGTGTCCCCAAATAAGTAAAATCTTAAAAAAAAAAAAAATTTTTTTTTAAAGACTTTATGTATTTATTTGAAAGAGTGAGTGAAGGCTGTGGGGTGAGTCTATGTTGGGGGAGGGAAGAGCAGACTCTGCACTGAGCCCAGGAGCCCAACCTGGTGCTCAATTCCAGGACCCTGAGATCACAACAAGATCACTACCTTGAGCTGAAACCAAGAGTCAGATACTCAAATGACTAAGTCACCCAGGTGCCCCTCAAATGAACAGATTTAAAATAATTCTCATTACCGATAAGGATGTTTTGAGACAGTTACTCTCAAACTATGGGAGTTAGAGTATAAACTAGTAAAATCTTTTCTGAAAAGAAACTAGCAATACATAGAAAAAGTGTTCAAGATATTCATATTATTTGACTCTGTAATTCTATTTCTATAAAGCTATCCAAGGAAAACACATTATGCTCAATAAATATTTGCTGAATACATGAATGAAAATTTCAGATTATAAAAAGGATCTTTGAGGGGCACCTGGGTGGCACGGTTGGTTGAGTGCCCCACTCTTGGTTTTGGCTCAGGTTATGATCTCAGGGTCGTGAGACTGAGCCCCATGTTGGGCTCTGCGCTGGGTGTGGGAGTCTTTCTCCCTCTCCCTAGTCTCCCTCTTCCTTGTTCTCTCTCTCTCTAAAATAAATAAAGAAATAAATCTTAAAAAAAACCTTTGGGGAAAAAAGTCATTCCTCTTAAGGTTATTTATAAAAATAGGGAACAACCAAATATTCAACAATGGAAGAAGAATAACAATACATCTATGTAACAGAATATCATACAGGCAAAACTCTGATTGTAAAGAACATTTTAATGACACAGGAAAATGCTCATGAAATAGTACTGAATAAAGAAAATGAAATGCTCATGTAATAATACTGAATAAAGAAAAAAACAAATTATTTTTATAGAATGATTTCAAGTATGTATATGTATATATAAAAATAAAATAATGGGAAGAAATACACTAAAATGCTCTTAGTTATCACACAGTAGAATTATGGGTAATATTTTGTTTTGATATTTTTTGAATTTTCCAAATCCATAGTCATAAGCCATTCCTTATTTCTTCTTCCCTTACCTTCTGTGGCATCACTCTCTTGATCTGCTCCTATTTCTGATAATTCCTTCCCCTAAAATAGTGGGTGTTTCTTAGTATTTTTCTTTTTTCTTTTTTTTTAAAGATTTTATTTATTTTTTTGACAGAGAGAGAGAGATCATGAGTAGGCAGAGAGACAAGCAGAGAGGGAGGGGGAAGCAGGCCCCCTGCTGAGTAGAGAGCCCGATGCAGGACTCTGAGACCATGACCCGAGCCGAAGGCAGAGGCTTAACCCACTGAGCCACCCAGGCGCCCAGTATTTTTCTTTTTGTCTACCATTTTTCTCATGCTATTTATCTCCCTGAGACTGATCATCACTTTGCTGCTTATTCCCAAATGTGGACCCATAGCCAAGACCTCTTCTCCTTTACTTTAGTCTCACAATTCCAACTGTTGGATGGACCCTGCCATTTGGATGACCCAGATACCGTAATTTCAATGTCTAAAACCGAATGCATCATTTCCCCAAATCTCTCCTCACCAACATTTGTTATCTTGCTTAGTGATATGAAGATTCATTTAGTCACACAAGCAAGAAATCTAGTAACCACCTGACTCTTCCTTCTTCCTGCACGCTTCACATAACCGTTCACCAAACACTGCTGACTTTTATGCCCTAAATCTCTTTTCAAAAACTGTCAATTTCTTTCTATCTCTATTGCCACAGCTTAGTCTAAGCCGCTGTCATCATTTGTTTGGATTGCTTCAACTGCTTTGAATTGGTCTTCCTCCCTCCAGTCTTACCTCTTGAAATCTGTCCTTCATATTGTAGACAGAATACTCTCTCTAAAGTATAATCTGATCATGTGTCTTATTTCTTCTATCTAACCCTCCATATTGTGGTTTTCCTAAAGTACAAATCTGATCTTACCTCCTTAAATTGAATGTTTAGGATAGTGGTTACTTCTGTGTGTTGTGGGGGATAGTTACTGTCTGGTAGGTAGCATCAGGAGAGCTCCTGGAAATCTGGTAATGTTGTTTCTTGACTAGAGTAGTAGTTATAAGGATGGGTTCACTGCTCTCAAATATCATTTCGCCTTAGAAGTCTTTCATAACACTTCTAGCTTCTGAACTCTCACAGCAAAGAGAATTATATACTATTTTCAAATCCATATCATTTTTTTAAAAGATTTTATTTATTTATTTGACAGAGAGAAATTACAAGTACACTGAGAGGCAGGCAGAGAGAGAGAGAAGGAAGAAGCAGGCTCCCTGCTGAGCAGAGAGCCTGATGCGGGACTCGATCCAGGACCCTGAGATATGACCTGAGCCGAAGGCAGCGGCTTAACCCACTGAGCCACCCAGGCGCCCCTAAATCCATATCATTTTTGAGTGTAATGTTAGGAAATTAATAGACATCATCTCAAATTCTTACAGCAATCCTCATGGTAGGTATTACTGTCCTTATTTTATAAGAGAGGTAATATGAGCTTAGAAAGAGTAATTTCCTTTCTTTTTTGAGAAATATTTTATTTATTTACTTGTCAGAGAGAGAGAGTGAGCGAGCGAGCATACAGGCAGGCAGAGTGGCAGGCAGAGGCAGAGGGGAAGCAGGCTCCCCACCGAGCAAGGAGACTGATATGGGTCTCAATACCAAGACGCTGGGATCATGACCTGAGCCGAAGGCAGTCGCTTAACCGACTGAGCCATCCAGGCATACCTAAGTATCTTTCTTAAGGTTACTACAGCTTTATAATTGGCAGAGCTGAGACATACTTCGTATCTATCCCAAAGACCATGACTCTTTCCACTACGCCATAGTAATTAGTACCCTGTTTATTGCAACCGTAGCACTTTCCATAGGATTTATAATTTTTTGCTTATTGTTTATACAGATAGATAGACATGTAGGAAGTGCTAAATAAATATTTATTTGAATGAGTGAATTAGTAAATGTGTAAATGACTGTCATCCCTCTAGGCCAGACAGCTGCCAATACTTTATTCTTCTGATTTTTGGACACTGAAAGTAGAGCTTTCCTTATCTGGAACTGTAATAAACTCTAAATATGTTTTTCTATTATTAATATTACTACCATTAAAAATCCAACATTTGAAAAAACATATGATTATTAGTTCTGCTGAAATCTGATATTTTAGCATTTTGCCTTGGTCTCTGATCAAGTCTTCCCTGTGGCTTCAAGCTTGCAGGGAAGGACTAAAAATTATGTCCATGGCAAAGGAAAACATTTGGCTACTTTTCATTCTGGCTTTTCTGTCTCTGTAAGCAAATCACAAGAACAAATCCTCTAAATATCTTTTACTTCAAGTCAGTCCTTTGAAATATTAGTTAGGAAAGAGGTAGAAGAGGAAACCTACTTTTATAGGGCCTGGAACTCAAGTCTACAGAACACAGTATTAAGGGCTTGGGTTTTCTTGCCTCTTCTTTCAGCTCTTGAAGCAGAGCTCTAATTGGGAGGATATGGTGATTGCTAAGTTAACTCTGTGCTTTGTTTTCAGGCTCCCCCCAACCCCACAAAGTAAATAGATACAATGTGAAATAGTAAACAGGAAATTATTTTAGATTAAAAGGTACTGATTTTATTATTATTTTTTAAAGATTTTATTAATTTATTTGACAGGCAGAGATCACAAGTAAGCAGAGAGGCAGGCAGAGAGAGAGGAAGGGAAGCAGGTTCCCCGTAGAGCAGAGAGCCCGACACGGGGCTCTCCCAGGATCCCAGGACCCTGGGACCATGATTCGAGGGGAAGGCAGAGGCTTTAACCTACTGTGCCACCCAGGCATCCCAAAGGTACTGACTTTAAAGCTAGGTATTTGGCATACAGTATTCTGTGATACCATTTTCCTTTTTAACAAAAACAATGAAAATGGCTATGAGAATAAATTTTCAGTGTGGTGCTAATGGCTTGAGAAAGAAAAACATGTTCACATCCTATAGGATGGAGAGATTGTTTAGGGTTATGTCAATCGAATAAGTACTCAAAGAATATACTTGGGTACTTATTGATGTTTGTTGCTTTGAGTTTTTAAAAATTTATGGTAAGTCCAACTCGTTTTTTAAAAATGTAAAAATGTAAAAACTATTTTTTGAAATGTATATTTAATAAAATACATTAATTTTAAATGTACAGTTTGATGAGTTTTGTCAAATGTATACTACTATAACTGTTACCCCAAAGGAAGATATCAACCACCCCAGTTCCCTTATGCTTATACCATTATACTACTCTACTATACTCTAATACTACTTACCACATTTTATTGTAATAATTTGTTTAACCTATCCCCCCTCACCCTAAACTGTGAGGAACCTGAAGCAGAAACTTCATGTTTTTATCTTTACTACCTAGCAAGGCAGTGCCTGAAACACCGTGGGTGATCAATTAAAAGTTAATTTGAGTTCTTAGTGTGCACCAACTACTGCTCTCAGCTCTTTTTCTAATTTCAATTTTATTTTTTAATTTAATTAATTTTTTAAAAAGAGATTTTATTTATTTATTTGACAGAGACAGACACACCAAGAGAGGGAACACAAGCAGGGGGAGTGGCAGAGGAAGAAGCAGGCTACCCGCTGAGCAGGGAGCCCCATATGGGACTCGATCCCAGGACCCTGGGATCATGACCTGAGCTGAAGGCAGACGATTAACGACTGAGTCACCCAAGTGCCCCTCAATTTTATTTTTTTAAGTAGCCTCCACACCCAGGGTAGAGCCCAACATGGGACTTGAACTTATGACCCCGAGATCAAGACCTAAGCTGAGATCAAGAGCTGGACGCTTAACCAACTGACCCACGGAGGTGCCCCTGCTCTCAGCTCTTTACAAGTATTTTCAACAACAACCATATGGGTCAGGTACTATTATTCCCAATTTTCAGATGAGAAAAGTGAGGTTTAGAAAATCAGACACCCATCCAAGGTCACACAGCTCAGTTACTAAACTTCTCTTGTCAAAGGCAATGCAGGTTTTCTTTTCTCCATAGCTTTCCCTATAGCTTTTCTACTTGGTCAACTACAGAAAACCTCATCTCTCCTCCACTACTGGTATTACTGATATATTTATCACATTTCTTTGGTTGTCTGAACTATCATCACATCTCTTCTCACACCATTCACCAAGCATATATTAAGTGAGTTAGCAGCAATCCAGGTAGGTATCTAATCTCAAAAGAATTTGGGTAGAAGACATTAACATGTAAACATCTGAAAAATAAAAATGATCCCCTGCCCCAAAAAACCACAGGGCAAATACGTTGTCGTCTACAAGTTAAAGACAGTGGGGGATTGCTAAAGTGTCCTTTCTTGAAGTAGTGCCTGCCACGTTTACTCTTCCCTTCCATCCCTAAAGGAGTCATCATTTTATAACCAGATAATTATAAGCTTCCTAGTTACCTTGAAGGAGTCTCCTTCTCATCCAGCATGGTCTATGTTCTCCTGCCAGGTAGTACCACTGCTCATTCCAAAAAGGACTATTCTGTTTGAAGATCTGTATCTCCCTGTTAAGCTTTCAAAGCATTCTACATGCTGCTCCCACCAAACTATTCAATCCCATGTCCCACAACTTTGAGACAAGACCTCCACTATTCCAGCTAGGAAGGAATAAAGAATATCTTGAGTACTATTCTCATTTGTCCTGTTTTTTTCCTAATACATTGAACTTTATCACTTTTCAATACAATGCCTTTAATCCCAATGATTCTGACAGGTGTAGGGTAGATGGGGGTAATGAAGAGATAAGGGTCTCTTTAACAGATCCTGAGATGGGGAGGTTGTCTGAGCAGAGGCTCTGTACCATTCTCTGTTGCAGCAGGCTCTGGGAAAGTCCCATTCGAAAGAGCTTCTGGCTATGAGCCACAGACTCACCAAATTAAGGCTTGTCCTTAAGGCACAGAGCACTGCACTACACTTGCCAGGTGTGGGAACAGCTACCTGGTGGCCAGATGAGTTACAAAGGAGCTACAGCAGCGAGGATGAAGCTAGCTCTGGTGCAAAATTGTCTACATATCCCAGCATCAAAAGCTAAAATCCCATTAGGTAGTATTAAGGAGCACTGTTAGTTGTTTCTTTTTAAGGTGTGATAATGGCATTGAGGTATTTGATTAAAAGATAAAAAGACTTTATATTCTACAGATACATACACAGATATTTATAGATAATAACAATTGAAATAATTACATATGAAATTACATCATAATGACCTGCTTTAAAATAATCTGGCATGACAGTGAAGAGATGGGTGGTAGCACATACAAAACAAGACTGGCCATGAACTGATACTTGTCAAAGCTGTGTGGTGGATACAGGGGACTTCATGACTTTCTCTACTTTTTCTACCACCACTGCATTCTCTCCCAACACACCACAGGGCCTACTTCACAGGGCTTTGTTTTCACTTGAGAAAAAACATGCCCTTAAAGGCCAAGAGTGAACTTCATTTTTGGAATACAGATAGCCCAGACTAGTGACTCGAAAACAGGTCCCGGAATTAATGTCTAATCTTGGTGCAAGTTTCCTTGCTATTTAAAAAGCAAAGTCCCGGGACGCCTGGGTGGCTCAGTTGGTTGAGCAGCTGCCTTTGGCTCAGGTCATGATCCCGGCGTCCTGGGATCGAGTCCCACATCAGGCTCCTTGCTCAGCAGGGAGGCCTGCTTCTCCCTCTGCCTCTGCCTGCCATTCTGTCTGCCTGTGCTTGCTCTCCCCCCCCCCCTCTGATAAATAAAAAAAATAAAAAAAAAAAAAAAAAAAGCAAAGTCCAGTAATTTACCCTGGAGCTTAGGCTGCAAATTTCCTGAGGGCAGGGCCCATGTCTGCTTATTTACCATTGAGCCCGCAGCCCATCTAGAACAATGCCTGCCTCATCACAGATGCTTAATAAATATTTATTGATCAAACAATAAAACAGAATTATAAGTCAGAGGGGATCAAGGCAAAAGGGTGTCCTAGGGTGGGGAAATAGAGAAATAACAATCGCTAGAAAAGTTTTCCAGGAGTCCAAATAACTTCTTTTGCCATTGGTTCTACACGGGTCTTCGGTGGGCGGGGATGTTAGCAGGTGTAGTCAGGAGTTGAGGGTTAGGATGCTGTAAGAAATAGACTGGGGCACAGAGGAACACTTCCCCTTCCCCTATCGTAATATTCCTGTATATATCTAAGTCTATCAGCTGAGGCCATGCTAGCATTTAAACTCCGGTTCTCAGACTATCTTCCTCAGCTGATCTGAGGAACTTACTGCTGTGACACCAGCCCACTTGCTTTTCAGTCTACCAGTGCTATTCAAGGTAGAAACTTATCCAGCAGTCATCGAGGGAGACTGGCTGCTCCTCTTCTTAACCATATAGTTACTGAATCTTTTCCTACCTGTTCTTCTGAGGACTCTTGTTGTGTTTACTATAAAAAAATCCTTGAGATCAGTCTCAGAGGAGGTTTTTTCCTCTGGAAACCCAAGTCCTGTGATCTGTCAGACACAATCTCTGTAAAGTATTTAAGGCCCACAATTCTGTTCTCAAAGCAAAATCAGAGAAAGTACCAAATTTTGTTTCTCTGCATTCATTAAAGTCCATTTGGTGAGGTGGCCTTTGCCAAAATTGGAAGGAAACTTTTTTTCCCTCCTCTTGGGTAAGTCTCTGAACCTTTGCTAAGAGGGCCCACATATAAGATAATTGCTAAGGGGAGGATGCCTGCTTGGAGACAAAACAGCACTAGAGTTATTAGGG
This sequence comes from Mustela nigripes, assembly GCF_022355385.1. Lineage (NCBI taxonomy): Eukaryota > Metazoa > Chordata > Mammalia > Carnivora > Mustelidae > Mustela > Mustela nigripes. The sequence continues at coordinate 34,839,818 of NC_081570.1, forward strand.
AGCTCAACCCTGTGGAAGGAAGAAGAGCCTGGAAGAGCCTATGAAAGAGGCATCATAGTTACTATTAGTTTTACAAAAATATTTTGTTGGGTTATTACTCAAGCCCCAAAAATACAAGCAGGGGACTCTGTGATACAGACAAAGCAACAGTATGTTGGTAACACGATTTCATTTTTAAACGAAGGTGAGGACCGGCTATTATTTAATATAAACCAGCTATCTAACATGATCAAGGTTTAGAACTATTAAATAAGAACATGATTAAGGTTTAGAACTATTAAATAAGAACCAAAGTAGTTAAAACTGTGAGTTTGAATCCACCCCCTCTTTCTTACTTGTTTTCCATTAGGAAGTCCACAACGTATTTTTTCAAGCAGTAGAGATGGGCGTCCACAAGGCCTGTGTGGAAATGTATTCTAGGGTGCCTGCAAAAACAATCAGAGAGAAGGGGCTCACAATCAAGTAACATGGGTTCTATCCTATTTTTAGGTAGTAGGCATTAAAAGGTTTATAAGAGTCAAAGCCATGATCCCCCACTGATCTCCTCCTCTGGGGAGACCAAGATGGTGGATACCGGTACTGATTCTACCACAGAAAAGGTTTTTTTATAGAAACCCTACCTCATACTTTATCAGGCCTTTAGGTGAACCATCAAATCACTGAGAAGTCATCTTCTTCCATCACAAACTTCTACTCACAATTCCTTTTTTTTTTTTTAAAGATTTATTTTAGAGAAAAAGTGGGTGTGAGAGCCCAAGCTGGGGGGAAGGGTGGAACAGGAGAATCCTGAAGCAGATTCTGAGTACAGAGCGTAACACAGGACTTGATCCGAGGACCCTAAGATTATAACCTGAGCCCAAATCAAGAGTAGGCTACTTAATCCTCACAATTCTTACAACTAACATTTTCCTGCTTTTACTCTAACTGCCCTACTTCCTGCAGGCCATATACTTCAGTCATGCTTTCCTCCAGGATTTGGCATGTATCACTCCATTTTCACAGAAGATGAGGTAAAATTCTGTGAACACTTAACTCCCTACTCTTACATATTCATCAGGATTTGTCCCAGATATAGCTCCTCCAGGAAACCTTCCCTGACAATCCAAGTTTACACCCCCACAGTGCTTGGTGCCCACCTCTATCAGATAAGTTATCATCCAGTAAGTAACAGCCTACTTCTTGGTTCTCCCCGCTAGATTGGGAGTTCTCTGAGGGAGATAGCATTAGATAGCTATAAAGATAGCCTTAGCTATCTAAGGCTATCTTTATAGCCTTAGCACTTAGCATTATACCTGACACAGAGAATGTATTTAATAAATAGCTATTGAATAAACAAACACATGAATGAATCTGGCCAAATTAAGGCCTCCTGCTTAGTTGCTATCTATTTTATTTCAAGATTTTATTTATTTATTTGACAGAGATCACAAGTAGGCAGAGAGGCAGGCAGAAAGAGAAAGAGAGAGGAGGAAGCAGGCTCCCTGCCGAGCAAGAGAGCCCCATGCAGGGATCGATCCCAACACACTGGGATCGTGACCTGAGCTGAAGGCAGAGGCTTTAACCCATTGAGGCACCCAGGAGCTCCTAGATCTTTTTTTTTTTTTTTTAAGATTTTATTTATTTATTTGACAGACAGAGATCACAAGTAGGCAGAGAGGCAGGCAGAAAGAGAGGGAAGCAGGCTCCGTGCCGAGCAGAGAGCCCGATGTGGTACTCGATCCCAGGACCCTGAGATCATGACCTGAGCCGAAGGCCGAGGCTTTAACCCACTGAGCCACCCAGGCACCCTCCTAGATCTTTTTTTAAAAAGATTTTATTTATTTATTTGACAGAGAGAGATACAGCGAGAGAGGGAACACAAACAGGAGAAATGGGACAGGGAGAAGCAGGCCTACCCCGATGTGAGGCTCAATCCCAGGACCCTGGGACACAGAACTGGACCAGCCAAAGGCAGATGCTTAATGACCGAGCCACCCAGGAGAGCACCTCCCCCCGCCCCATTTTTAGGTTCTTGAGTACCAAGAAGTTCTTGAGGAAACAGAATTTTACAAATGTGAATGTGGTTACTTTGTGTTGCCAGGGTTTCACCTGAAGTCCACATCCTAGGGGTGCCTGGGTGGCTCAGTTGGTTAAATTGTCTATTTTGGGCTCCCTGTCATGATCCCAGAGTCCTGGGATTGAGCCCTCCACTGGGCTCCTTGCTCAGTGAGAAGTCTGCTTCTCTCTCTTGCCCCCTCCTCTGTGCAAGCTCTTTCTCTCTCTCAAATAAATAAATAAAATTAAAAAAAAAAAATGAAGTCCACACCTGATAATCCTTTCCCACTTGATCTAGCCAATTTATTTTTTATTTTTATTTGTTCTAAAGATTTTGTTTATTTATTTAACAGACAGAGATCACAAGTAGGCAGAGAGGCAGGCAGAGAGAGAGGAAGGGAAGCAGGCTCCCTGCTGAGCAGAAAGCCCGATGTGGAGCTCGATTTTAGGACCCTTAGATCATCCTAAGATCATGACCGAGTCAAAAGCAGAGGCTTAACCCACTGAGCCACCCAGGTGCCCCTTATCTAGCCAATTTAGAAAGTTAAACTCTCCTGTCTGTCCCTTGGTTTATGAAGTCCTTGAATCATTCAACACACTCTACCTATATTATTTAATCCTCATAACTATGTCACAAGGTAGATATTTTATCTTATTTTTATAGCTGAGATCAACTTTTATTATACACATAGGAAAGGAGTAACTTCAGAGTTTTAATAAATAGGGTGGCTCAGTTGGTTAAGCGTGTGCCTCCTGGCTGAGGTAACGATCTTGGCCTCAGGCTGGGGCCTGCTCAGCGGGGAGTCTGCACGCCCTTTACCCCTCTCCCTGCTCTGACCTCTCTCCCTCTCAAACAAACGAAATTTTAAAAAAGAAAAAATTTTAAAAAAAGAAAAAAAGTTTGATTACGGACGTCTGGGTGGCTCAGTCAGTTAAGCGGCTGCCTTCGGCTCCGGTCATGATCCCAGGGTCTTGGGATTAAGTCCTGCACTGGGGCTCCTTGCTCCTCAGGGAGTCAGAAATCACAGACAGAGATCACAAGTAGGCAGAGAGGCAGGCATAGAGAGAGGAGGAAGCAGGCTCCCTGCTGAGCAGAGAGCCCCATGCGGGGCTCGATCCCAGGACCCTGGGACCATGACCGGAAGGCAGAGGCTTTAACCCACTGAGCCACACAGGTGCCCCAATAAATAAAATCTTTTAAACAAAAGTTTGAATAATCATCTTCTAAACTGTTATCAATCTCTAGCATATATGGTAGTAACATTCATACAGCACCTTATAATTTACAAATGTTTTTTAGCTTTTTACTCTCATCCCTTAAAGGAGGTAAAACAACAACAAAAAATTCTCCCATTTCAAAGAAACATTCCAAAAATTTAGCTTGTATATTCATACTAGAGATTTAACTACAAATGTGGAATATAATGAAGGAACAGAGATGGCAGATTCAGAGATTTTTTTCTTTTCTTTCAGATTAAATTTATAGTGAATGTAAACCTTGGGACTGGAGACTAATGGCATTTAAATTGTCAAGAAGGTGGTTTCCTTACTTTATTTTATAGTCTTGAATGACAACAGAAATAAGGACTGAGTTTTTAAAATTAAATTTTATTTTATTTATTTAGTTTTAAAGATTTTATTTGACAGAGAGAAATCACAAGTAAGCAGAGAGGCAGGCAGAGAGAGAGAGAGGAGGAAGCAGGCTCCCCACTGAGCAGAGAGCCCGATGTGGGGCTCGATCCCAGGACCCTGAGATCATTACCTGAGCCGAAGGCCGAGGCTTTAACCCACTGAGCCACCCAGGCATCCCAAAAATTTACTTTATTTTTTATTTTTCGATTTACTTATTTATTTAGAGAGAGAGAGAGCATGCAAGTGAGGGGAGAGGCAGAGGGAGAGAGTGAATCTAAAGCAGATTCCCCGCTGAGTGTGGAGTCAGACACAGGGGCTAGATCTCAGGACCCTGAAACCATGACTTGAGCCAAAATCAAGAATTGACACCTGGGACGCCTGGGTGGCTCAGCATGGGGCTCCTTGCTCAGTGGGGAGCCTGTTTCTCCCTCTGCCTGCCACTTCCCCTGCTTGTGCTCTCTTTCTCTGTGACAAAATATTAAAAAAAAAAAAAAAAAAGAAAGAAAGAAGAGTTGACACTTAACCAACTCAACCCCCCACGTGCCCCCCAGAAGCACAATTTTTTGAAGTTTTTAATTTTAATTCCAGTATAGTTAACATACAGTGTTATATCATTTTCAGGTGTACAATACAGTGATTCAACAATTCTATCCATTACTCAGTGCTCCTCACAAGTGTGCTCTTTAATCCCCACCACCCATTTCACCCATCCCCCGCCCCCCAGCTCCCCTCTGGTAACCATCAGTTTGTTTACTGAAGTGTAATTTATATACCATAAAATTCACGTGTTTTGGGACGCCTGGGTGGCTCAGTTGGTTAAGCAGCTGCCTTCAGCTCAGGTCATGATCCCAGCGTCCTGGGATTGAGTCCCACATCGGGCTCCTTGCTTGGCAGGGAGCCTGCTTTTCCCTCTGCCTCTGCCTGCCACTCTGTATGCCTGTGCTCACTCTCGCTCCTCTCTCTCTGACAAATAAATAAAATCTTAAAAAAAAAAAAAAATTCACGGGGCGCCTGGGTGGCTCAGTGGTTAAGCCGCTGCCTTCGGCTCAGGTCATGATCTCGGGGTCCTGGGATCGAGTCCCGCATCGGGCTCTCTGCTCAGCAGGGAGCCTGCTTCCTCCTCTCTCTCTCTCTCTGCCTGCCTCTCTGCCTACTTGTGATTTCTCTCTGTCGAATAAATAAATAAATAAAATCTTTAAAAAAAAAAAATTCACGTTTTAGGTGTACAATTGAATTGTTTTTAGAAAATCTGTACAGCGATACAACTACCACCACAATCCAGTTACAGAACATTGCTATCATTCAAATAAAATCTTAACACGACAATACAACCAATCAATTCCCCTTTCTCACCCTCAGTTTCAGACAATCACCGATCTGCCTTTTGTTTCTACAGATCCGCCTTTTCTCTTTTTGATTATAGCCATTCTAGTGGGTGTGAAGTGGTATTTCACTACAGTTTATTATTATTATGTTTTTTTTTTAAAGATTTTATTTATTTATTTGACAGAGAGAGATCACAAGTAGGCAGAGAGGCAGAGAGAGAGGAGGAAGCAGGCTCCCTGCTGAGCAGAGAGCCCGATGCGGGACTCGATCCCAGGACCCTGAGATCATGACCTGAGCAGAAGGCAGCGGCTTAACCCACTGAGCCACCCAGGCGCCCCCAGTTTATTATTTTTTTAAAAGATTTTTTACTTATTTATTTGGGAGACAGAAATCACAAGTAGAAATCACAAGTAGGCAGAGAGAGAGAGAGAGGAGAGGAAGCAGGCTCCCTGCAGAGCAGAGAGCCTGATGTGGGGGCTCCATCCCAGGACCCTGGGATCATGACCTGAGCCGAAGGCAGAGGCTTTAACCCACTGAGCCACCCAGGCGCCTTTCACTACAGTTTAAATCTGCATTTCTCTAGTGATTAATGGCATTGAGAACTGTTTCATGTGCTTATTAGCCATTTGTACATATGTATTTATTTATAAAAATATTTTATTTATTTGTCAGAGAGAGAGAGAGAGCACAAGCAGGGAGAGCCGCAGGCAGAGCAGGCAGAAGGAGAAGCAGACTCTCCTACCCAACAAGGACTCAATCCCAGGACCCCAGGATCATGACCTGAGCAGTATGAAGACACTTGACTTGACTAAGCCACCCTGTACATCTTGTTTTAAAAAGATTGATTGATTGACTGATTTTAGAGCACAAGCTCACTTAACATTCATCAGCAGCAGGGGTGGGGGGTGAGGGTCAGGTGAGGAAGAGAGAAAATCTTAAGCTGGCTCCATGGCAAGCACAAGCCTGATATGGGGCCAGATCGCATGATCCTGAAATCACAACCTGAGCCAAAATCAAGTCAGAAGCTTAACCGACTGGGCCACCCATTTGCCCCTAGACTGGTTATCTTTGCTTTAAACATAATTATTTTTAAAAGTTCCTTTTTGGGAAGCCTAGGTGGCTCAGTCGGTTAAGCCTCTGCCTTTGGCTCAGGTCATGATCCTTTGGCTTCAAAGGCAGAGGCTTAACCGACTGAACTACCAGGTGCTCCTGCAGCAGTCTTTTCTTATTATCCCAGATTTTGTATAATGAAAATCTCTGTCACCAAATCAAGTATGGTATTTCATGACTATAAGGATGATAATCACTAGCAGAAGGATGGAGAGAAGAATTAAATCCTAACGGGATTTAAATCCTAAAGGAAAATCCTAACGGGATTCTTTTAACTTTGTAATATTTTCTTGCATGCTATCAATAATTTTATTTGCTTGATTCTGAAAATGCTTAATTTCATCATTTCTAGGTGCAAATCTTGGTCCAGATGATCCCCTGAGAAAAAAGTCCTCTTCTTCATCTGAATCATCTTCCAAAAGATTTCTCTTTTCACTTTGCACAGAACCAGTGACATCATCATCATTTAGGTGATGCTTGAACTTGGGAGGCATACTTTCCACTCGATGAGTATTCTTCTGTTTCCTGGCAGAGTAAGTATTCACCACCTGGTCCTCTGGGGAGCTCTGGGCAGTTCTTCAGGGTGGGAAGGGGAAGGAGTGGGAAGGGCAGGAAGAAAGCAAGGAAGGGAGACAGTGGGAGCAGACCTGGTGCCCACTCCACAGCAGCTATGTGCCTCATCATTACAGTTTATTTAAAAAAAAATTTTTTTTTAAAGATTTTATTTATTTATTTGTCAGAGAGAGAGAGAAAGAGAGAGAAAGATCACAAGTAGGCCAATAGGCAGCCAGAGGCAGAGGGAGAAGCAGGCTACCCGCCGAGTAAGGAGCCCGATGTGGGACTCGATCCCAGGACGCTGGGATCATGACCTGAGCCGAAGGCAGCCACTTAACCTAAACTGAGCCACCCAGGCGTCCCTAATCATTACAGTTTATTTTTAATTTTTTTTTTTTAAGGATTTTATTTATTTATTTGTCAGAGAGAGAGCGAGCGAGAGTGAGCACAGGCAGACAGAGTGGAAGGCAGAGTCAGAGGGAAAAGCAGGCTCCCTGCGGAGCAAGGAGCCCGATGTGGGACTCGATCCCAGGACGCTGGGATCATGACCTGAGCTGAAGGCAGCTGCTTAACCAACTGAGCCACCCAGGCGTCCCTAATCATTACAGTTTAAAAGAAACCAGAGACCAAGGTTGCTCAGAAGTAGCTATCTATAATTCTACCTATAATTCTAATAAGACAGATTTTGGGGCAAGCACCTGTTGGATGGGTACCTGGTAGCTATTTTATAGGAAGGCACTCACTTGCCAGACCACCCCAAATGCCTGATCTTGGTGGCACTGTAAGTGGTCATCATGTATGCACAGGGAGTTCCAAACCAAAGGTCTGCCTGCAGCAGAGTGGCTATGACACCGTTGGGGCTCAGGCCCCAACTAGGAAAAGCAGTTGTGTTGATGTTAAAGCCCTAGACTCAAAGTAGCAGCAGACAGGGACTTCCAGAGCTGGAAGAGTTCTTTGGAGTTCTAAGGACTGCTCCTCATTGTACGGATAGAAAAACAAAAGGAAATTATTTTTGTCTATGTTAAAAGCAATCCATTCACTCCTCTAGGTGACAGTCTCTAGCCTACATTCACTGAATACCTACCGTGTGCGAAACATTTGGGATACAGCACTGAATAAATTGGACATGAAAGCTGCATGAAGTGTACAGTGTAATTAGGCTAAGTGTACAACAAATGAATGGCAAGCACAGAATGCGACAGAAGTGTGTAATAAGGGACCTTGCCCAGGCTGGGAAATGATGTAAACTTACCTTTAAGCTCAGATGTATGTGAAGGACGAACAGGAGTTAGCCAGGTGAAAGGGGTGGAGAAACTGAGATGGGAACTCTGGCAGAGAAAACAGTAGGTACCAAGACTTGAGGCAGACTGGTGAGTGTGAGGAACTAAAGGTGCTCTGTACTAATAAAGCACACAAAACAGGATGGGGAGAGGCACAAGAAGCGGCTATGGAGGTGTGAGCCACATTAAGGATTTTGATCTTTATTCTAAAGGAAGGAGTCTCAGATGTCTGGCTGGCTCAGTCGGTAGAGCATGTGAATACTGATTTTGCAGTTTTCAGCTCAAGGCCCCCATTGGGCACAGAACTTACTTAAAAATAAATAAATAAAGGAAGCAGGTTTCAGGTTACATGTACAGATAAAGGCAGAGGTATATAACACAGAATCATCTCCTATGTGTCTAGCATATGCAGTATCTTGAGACTACGGACAATTTATATTCTGTAATCATACCACTGACTTAATAGTGAACTTAATCAAAGTTAAAAGGTAGTTTGGTGGAGCGCTGGGCTGAAAGGGTTCCAACTTTCTTTTTGCCACTAAAAAGGGCACAATCCTTCTTCATGCCAATCTCCTTGTTAGGAAACAAAGCATTGGACTTCATTGTTCGAAAGTTTTGTAGAGGTGTGTCAGGAAACTATGGAAACCTGAGTCAGAATAACCCCATGTTCTACATTTTATGTCTTAGGGTTCTACACAGGATTTCACTTAAAGACAAAGTTTCACTGCCACAAGAGAACGTTGGAGAACAACTGCAATTTTTAATCTTAGATAATATATTCACGAATTTTATTCAACAAACATGGAGATCGATCATTATTACCTACCCACTACAGAATTATTAGAATGACTAGAAATTACTCAAAGTACATTGCATAGTCCTTGTCAGACATTAGGCACTCGTTAATTGACAACTATTGTTGTTAATATCATGGGCCAAGTACTGTGCTTGGTAAACAGGGACAGAGTTGAAACAAACAGATGTCGCCCTTAGGAGATCACAATCTAGTAGGGAAGACTATATGTTTTTTTTGTTTGTTTGTTTTTAAAAATTTTTTTTATTTGACAGAGAGAAATCACAAGTAGATGGAGAGGCAGGCAGAGAGAGAGAGAGGGAAGCAGGCTCCCCGCTGAGCAGAGAGCCCGATGCAGGACTCGATCCCAGGACCCTGAGATCATGACCTGAGCCGAAGGCAGTGGCTTAACCCACTGAGCCACCCAGGCGCCCCGGGAAGACTATATGTTAAAAAACATTTCCTAGTATAATGTGGTCTCTGTAATAACGTAGGGAGCTGGTATAGCAGAGGATGCAATGAGCCAAGACAATGGAACATGATAAGGTTTCACAGAAATGGAGAAAGCTGGAGATTGGCTCTGAAAGATGAGGAGAAACTTATTGGGCAGGCAAAGTAGGAAGAAGATATTTTAATTGAAGGGCTAGTGACAACAAACGCAAAGAGGTATGAAAAAAAATTCCAGGACCAATGATAAAGGTTCAGGCTGGAGAGACAGCCAGAGGTCTGATCCTGAAAGCCTTCTATGATACTTTTGTGTCATATGAAAGCATGTGGATTGGGGTACCTGGGAAGCTCAGTCGGGTAAGCATCTGACTCTTGATTTCAGTTCAGGTCCTGAACTGAATTGTGAGTTCAAGCCCCATGTTTAAAAAAGAAAAAGGATTTGGATTTTCTTTCTTTTTCTTAAAAAAGATTTTATTTATTTATTTGACAGACAGAGAGAGCATGAGGTGGGAGGAGGTCAGAGGGAGAAGCAGACTCCTTGCTGAGCAGGGAGCCTGATGCAGGACTTGATCCTGGGACTCTGGGACCATGACCTGAGCCGAAAGCAATCGCTTAACCAACTGAGCCACCCAGACGTCCTGGTTTTATTTCTTAGGTGATAGAAAACTATGGAAAGTTATGGTTTTATGGAAATACATACACGCAGCATATTGGCTTTGTCTGTATTACCTAAGCTGGGCTGGAATCAGATTATGTAAAATTCTCTTCTCTGAATGATTCTCAGTAGTGAATGCCACAGAGATATTTTATGTGACCTTTCAAAGGCAGAAGGAAAGCTACAGGCACATTTGTAATGTTCTAAAGGTCAACGGATGGTGCCACATACTGTGGCAACTTGTTTGTGACATCACGGATATGCTAGACACCTAGTAGGTACGGAACAATATCCAGACTTACAGATCCTCCAGAACCTATCAGATATCTTCCTTCAGCTTCTCTTGAGTCCTGAGCCAAGGACTGTGTAGTTGTGTGGTGAAGGAAGCCAGTTTTCCCCGCAGGTCACCCACAGCAAGAAGACTGAAGGTGGTGAGAAATAGATGCGCGTTCCAGTCTGTCCTTGTGGGTCCCTGTTTGCTCTTGCTCTTGCGCACAACCAGCTCTCCTTTCTGACTGCGTCTGGCTGACTCACAGCAATCTTAACTCTGAACACTAGACACAGAAGCAATAGCATGCATACACTGCTCTACCAGTTTCCACAATTAAATAATAAATCCTCATTCTAGATCTCTCATGGGAGTTCTGATTCTCTGACTGATATAAAAATTGCTATCAGAACTGGTCCTGGAGAGGGGTGCCTGGCTGGCTCAGGTGGTAGAGCAGGCGATTCTTGATCTCAGGGTTGAGAGTTTGAGCCCCACACTAGGCACGGACCCTAGTTAAAAAAATAAATATCAAAAAGAAGTGGTCCTGGAAGAACAGAATATTAAGGATGGGTTTGTGAATTGATTCTGTATTACCTACAATTAGTTCTCTAATTTGGTTAGGTTTATTTATTTAGTTAGTTATTTTTGAAAAATATTTTATTTATTCATTTGTGTATGAGAGAGAGACGGGGGAGAGAGCATGTGTGAGCACAAGCAGGGGGGAGCTGCAGGCTGAAGGAGAAGCGGGCGCTCTGATGAGCAAGGAGCCCCATGTGGGACTTGATCCCAGGACCTTGGGGTCATGACCTGAGCTGAAGGCAGATACTTAATCAACTGAGCCACCCAGGCATCTCATTTTAACTTATTTTTTATTTATTAAGTAGTCTCAACTCCCAACATGGGGCTCAAACTCATGACTCTGAGATCAGGAGTAGTCACATGCTCTACCGAATGAGCCAAACAGGCACACTGATTAGGGTTAAAGGTTTTTCAACTGATTGGATGACTCCTACCCAGGTTAACCAGAATAGTCTCCCTCACTTAAAATCAAGAGATTTTAACTTACCACTTATAAAAATAACTATCACATAGACCAATGTCTAATGTTAACATATGAGTCATCAAAGCCTTCCTAGACAGGATCACAAGGCCACCCACCCTCCCTATCGTCCCAGCCCAGAATGCTGGAACCTGGTGAGGTCTGGAGTGTGACCCTTCCCAAGATGTGCTCTAGACAGCAAACTGCATAGCCCCGCTGACAAAGGGCTCCTACTTAAAGACAAGCCCAGGAAAGAGAGTTGTCTCTCCAGTTATTCTTCTAAGCTGCCTGATCCATTACGTCTGAAGAATTTAATAAACAAAGATTTAAACCCTCTATGGAAACTGGGTGAAAGCTGACATACTAATTTGCACTCCACTCAGTCCCCCTGACCTGGCTAATATGACCTTTTGACAGGTCTGTCTTGCAGTCCTCAGTTCTCCCAGGACACAAAGCGGAATTCCTACTGGCTTCAGATCCAATCTCAAGCTGGTTATGTACATGGCCAGAGGCAAGAGACCAGTTAAGGATCACTCGGGGGTTCATTTCTCAAAGCTTGGTTCCAGCTTTTGCATGACTAGAGTTATAACAAATTTAAAAGTAATTACAAGCCAGCCTGCTCAGGCACTTCCCCACCCTTTGAGGTTCAATAGTTAAGTAAAAAAATTTCTCTGGAGTGACAGATAGGCAGGGGCGCCTGGGTGGTTCAGTCAGTTGGGCATCTACCTTTGGATTGGGTCATGATCCCAGGGTCCTGGGATCGAGCCCCAAAGCGGGTTCTCTGCTTGGTGGGAGTCTGCTTCTCCCTCAGCCTGCCACTACCCCTGCTTGTTTTTTCTGTTAAGTAAGTAAGTAAAATCTTAAAAAAAATTAATAATCTAGTAATCACTACTCTTTGTAAACTTTTAAAGACTTCCCTTTGCCTCTTTAAATGCTTTCACATCATATTCTATGCTTCAGAGACACTAAGTGACCTAGTTATTTTGCTTTCCTTTCTCTGCGCCTTTGCTCACGTAGTTCCTTCTGGAGTGACTGCCTTTACCTATGTATACCTATTACTCCTAAAATATATAAATCCTTAAAGCTCCAGCCTCAAATGTCATTTTCTTCTTAAAACTTTTCCTGATTCTCCTAATCTAGAGAGGTTTTTTTTTTTTCTTTCTAAATACAAAATTTCATCAGAAAAATCTCTGACAATACTAATGTTTCTATATGGTGTGTAACTATCACCTCTTTCAGGGAGGAGGATGTGAGACTAGATCATATGAGCATAATGTCCAGAACAGTGCCTTAAAAGGCAGTCATGAAATAATACTTATTGAATGTCCTAAAAGAGTATACATTCTGATGAGTCTACTGACTCAAAAGAATGTTGGGAGACTTCAGGAAAAAGTCCTGATGAGTTTGGGTGTACTTCAGAATATACCCAATAGGTCCAGGGGAGCTGGTGAGCTTAGGTGCCTAACAGGGAATGGGAAGATAGGCAAAAATGGGATGGACTACTGAGTAAGACAGCTAGTTCCACTAGCTGACAGGGTAGGTCTCTGACAGGGTAGCAGCTGAGGATCTCCTTCTCTTAACCTAGCTCTCACAGAGCAGCTACAGAGACAGACTGGATGGACCCTTAAAGGCTGCCTTACGTGAAAAATTGCTTGTATAACTTTAAAGCATCTCAGTTTTTCCAAAATTAAAATATCCTTTTTCCAAACCTCCCTTCTCCTCCCTTCAGTCCTTTCTCTCTCTTATCTTTCACAGCCAAATTTTTGTTTTGAAATTTATTTATTTGACAGACAGAGATCACAAGTAGTCAGAGAGGAAGGCAGAGAGACAGAGGAGGAAGCAGGCTGCCCGCTGAGCAGAGAGCCCGATGTGGGGCTTGATCCCAGGACCTTGAGACCATGACCTGGGCTGAAGGCAGAGGCTTCAACCCACCGGGCCACCCAGGCGCCCCATCACAGTCAAATTTCTCAAAAGCATTGTTCAATGTGCTATTACCATTTCATCATCTTCCACTCTACCCACTTCAATAAGGTTACTAATGGCTTCCATTTTAGCAAAACCCAGTGATCTCTCTTAAGTTATTACCTCAAAGTTATTATCTCACTCTGAACACTAGACACAGAAGCAATAGCACGCATTCACTGCTCTACCAGTTTCCACAATTAAATAATAAGTTCTTATTCTATGTATCAACATTACTGTTACTTTTTCCCTCTGGCTCCTGTAATGTTATATTCTCTTGGGTTTTCCTTTTTTTTTTTTTTTTCTCTCTCTGCTCTAAGTTTCCTTTGGAAGCTCATGATCTTCTCTCTAGCTGGCCTAAGCTTGTTCCTAATTCTCTTTTCTCTTCCTAAGTGATTTCATCTTTGTCTCTGTCATCAGTCACCACCTATACATCAACGACTAAAACTTTTTATGTTAGGCGTCATCCTATCCTTTGAATATATAAAAACTTCTTACTGAAACATTTTCCTGAATATCATAAAAGCACCTCGAATTCAGCATAACCCAAACTGAACTTTGGATCTCACCTCTACAAACTGAGTGCTCCATCTCATTATCTATTCTGTGGCTCAAACCAGAAATGTGTCATTCCTGACACTTTTCTGCATCTTGGCCCCAAGGTTCAATCACGCACAAACACCAAGTTCTCAGTTTTTATCTGCTAAGTCCTTCTTTAATTTATCCACTTTTCTCCATTTCTACCATCAATACCCTAGTTCAAACTACCATTATTTCTCACCTGGATTACTACAATACCCTCCCTTATCTGGTCTCTCTATATTCTCTTACCAAATGCCAATTCATTTTTCACACTACATCCAAAGTTATCTTTTCAAAAGGCAAATCTGATCATGCCATTGTCCTACTTAAAACCTTTTGGTAGTTAGGACTATAGTAGATCATTTTCAAAAATGGTCATAATTATTCCCTTCCATACTCACATCCCTTTGCAAAGTGACTGCAGCAACTCCCATCAAGAGAGAGAGTTTAGGGCGCCTGGGTGGTTCAGTGGGTTAAGCCGCTGCCTTCGGCTCAGGTCATGATCTCCGGGTCCTGGGATCGAGTCCCGCATCGGGCTCTCTGCTCAGCAGGGAGCCTGCTTCCCTCTCTCTCTCTCTCTGTCTACTTGTGATCTCTGTCAAATAAATAAATAAAATCTTTAAAAAAAAAAAAAGAGAGAGAGAGAGAGAGTTTATTTTCCCATGCCATGAATCTGGGCTGGACTTGTGACTGCTTTGGTCAAAACAATGTGTTAGGAATGATGCTGTTTCAGCCCTTTCTCCCATACACAAAATTAAAGGGTCTCACTCAATTCTGCTCATAAAAATTCCATGTCAAAACACCTTCAGGGCGCCTGGGTGGCTCAGTGGGTTAAGCCGCTGCCTTCGGCTCAGGTCATGATCTCAGGGTCCTAGGATCGAGTGCCGTGTCGGGCTCTCTGCTCAGCAGGGAGCCCGTTTTCTCCTCTCTCTCTCTCTGCCTACTTGTGATCTCTCTCTGTCAAATAAATAAATAAAATCTTTAAAAAAAAAAAAACACCTTCAAACACAACTTGACACTCTGGATCTATTAATGTCCTCTTCCAACAAATTCATTGGTTCTTACTGTATGTTAGGCTATGTATTAGATACTAGGGTTACAAAGACAAAATACAATCATTGTCTTCATATAACTCATAGTCCAAAGTAATAAAGGGTTATAGACATTACTTAAAAATCTCTACAGTATATAGGAGACCACAAAGGAAAAAGAGTCAGTTTGGCCTAGTGCAAAGAGGGTCAGGAGAAGCTTCATAGAGAAGTAATATAGAACTTAGTCTTGAAAGAGCGGGTATTTCACCAGGTAGAGAAGGGTAACTGGCTGAAGGAATGCTAGGAATGATGAAAACAAAGGAACAGAGGTGTGAATAAGAATGTAGAATTCAGGGAACTACAAGCAACTCTCCATTATAGGGCAGAGTGTTGGGTAGGGGTTGTAATGGCTAAAAGGAGTATACATGGTTGGATGACAAAGGCCCTTTAGGAATTTGTGCCTTATTTTATAAGCTCTGTGTTTACAGGTGTAGAGGGAAAGTAGTAGTAGA
Source organism: Mustela nigripes (assembly GCF_022355385.1). Classification (NCBI taxonomy): domain Eukaryota; kingdom Metazoa; phylum Chordata; class Mammalia; order Carnivora; family Mustelidae; genus Mustela; species Mustela nigripes. Next base: position 34,855,044 of record NC_081570.1, read on the forward strand.
AAGCAAAGTCGAAAATTTGGGAGAGTGCTAGAAAAACTCATAGAGCAAGGTTCCAAGGGAAACAGAGTAGAATGGGGTGAAAGGCATAAGTGACTGAACCAGGAAACTTCTTCCTCTAAGGCTGGAGAAAAGAAAGTGAACGTGGGTCTAAGTAAAGATAAAATTATGGGTAGGGGTAGGTAGTAGGCTCGGGAAATCAATATCTGTTAGCCAGGATTTTCTCTCAGGAGGAGGAGGAGGTGGCAAGTACTTTTCTAAGACAGAAAGGTGGTGATGGTTGAGAGTAACTGCTAAGAGAAGTGGAAGGGTTGGTCCAGGAGAAGTGTAAAAATGCAGAGTGGTTTTTAAGGGTTCAGCTAAGATTGGAACCACGAATTTACAGTGAGGCCAATTTACAACACTGCATAGTATTTTTCCTGAAGACCTGAATGAAACAGATGTAGGAACAGACAAAACAGAGAGTTATGAGGGCAGATATAGCAAAAGGACAGTGAGTGAGCATATGGAGGGAAATGCCTAAAGTTGCACACCACAGGATCTAGACTAGATAAAGGAGGAAATGAGGGAGAGAAGGAGGAAAAAGAGAGGGAGGGAGGGAGGGAATAGAGGAACTGAAAGATATAGAGACTGAAATGAAGGAAACAGATTTCCAGGTGAAGACGGCAGAATAAACACAGGCCTTGAGTCCTAGTCCTTTTTTTTTTTTTTTTTTAAGGATTTTAAAAATTTGTTTACTTAGAGAGAGAGAGCATGAGTGGCAGGGAGGGGCAGAGGGAGAGGCGGAAAGGAGACTCCCCAATGATCCGGGAGACAGCCAATGTGGGATGTGGGATATAGGGCATAGGGCTTGGGGCTTACTCTCAGAATCCCAGGATCCCAGAATCCCAAGATCTCAGGATCATGACCTGAGCTGAAGGCAGATGCTTCACCAACTGAACTACACAGGGACTCAAGCTTTACTCCTTTCGAAAGCGCATTAAAGTGACTGTAAAGGGTTTCTGTTGTTGTCCTCATTGTTTTTTGAAAGGAATAAACTCCAAGGACAAAGATTAGGAGACGTGAATATAGTGAAACACTCTGGAAGCTGGAAAGCAGAAGGATGGCGGTGGCAGATTCAGCACATCTAAGGAAAGCTGAATCCCAAGCTAGCCATAAGGAAAGCTGCGGAGAAAGCTGATTTGTACTGCAGAAGCCCTGAAATGGTCAGGAAATGACAGCACTGCTTTTACCCACAGAGAAAGGAGCCTGGAATATTTTTCTCTGAAGCCCGTAGTCAATCCAAAAGAAAAGGCTTAAGGTTGCAGACATGAGGGTTCTTTTACAAATAACCTATCTATATCATTTTATAGAAGTGAAAGTTAAAAGTACAAAGGAGGGGGTACCTGAGTGGCTCAGTGGGTTAAGCCCCTGCTTTCGGCTCAGGTCATGATCTCAGAGTCCTGGTCCGGCTCCCTGCTCAGCGGGAAGCCTGCTTCTCCCCCTTTCTCTGCCTGCCTCTCTGCCTACTTGTGATCTCTCTTTCTCTCTGCCAAATAAATAAAAACTTTAAAAAACCCCAAAACCAAAAAACAGTACAAAGGAGTAAGACAAAGAGTCGCAGTGCCTAGGCTGGTCAAGATACCTTGGGAAAGTTTCTTGATTCTGATGTCTACAAGTCCCTCTGCAACCCTCCCCACAAAAAGCTCCAAATTAGAGAAGTACTTTAGGAATTATGACTGGCTAGTAGTGTTGGGGATACCAATTTGGATACATAGTATTTCAAGACGTTCCATACCTTTGGGAAAATAACCAAGAGCATAAACCTATTTCTCATTATCTGGAGTCCCAGAAATACAGATCTGGCCATGCATGATCGTTGAGATTTTGAAGTAAGTCCTTTTCTTCCCAGATATAAATGTCTAAACTTAAACAAGATGAATGTGTAAACATTTTATTCCATTTAAAAGATATCCTTTAGAAGCTTGCTTTAATATTATCATTACCCTTCCAGTAAAAAACCTTGACTAGTACTCAAAACAACATAACACTGGAGAAAAGCTACATGACTTTCTTATTAAATATTTGGCACAAACACCTTTTACTTATGAATTATTAAAAACACATGTCTTTCAGAAATAAAACAGGAATTTTAGAGCTTGGGGGGGTGTCTTTAAAGAAAAACTAAGCCAATTTCAGTTAGAGAAACTGAGGTTTAGAGAAGCAAAGTTACTTGCTCAATATTATATAGTTGGTTTGTCTCAAAACTAAATTCCAAAACCTCGAGACTTTTAATTTTCAGTGTATGTTCTTTCTACCAGCAACATTCTCTTCAACTAAGAGAGTGTTGTGCTGTAGATTAGTTAGGCATCAACTAATGCCTAAATCACGAATGCATCAATCTGACATGTCGGAAAGGTGTTGCGCTGTCTTCAAATCCACTGAGGCTGCAGAATCTGGGGCCACTGGAGCGAAGTTACCAGTATTGTCTGATGACCAAACAGCTTGCTGGGAGACTGTCGTGTACCTGACTACAGGGATAGCAGGAGTCCTACTTCAGCATATTTCTTATAATATTTCCCTTTTCAGTACCAAATATGCCCTAGGTTCTCAAAACAGAACACTCTCTTTGCAATCAGGGAAACACTTCCTCCTCTCTCAGAAAGGGAGAAAACAAGAGATGTACATTCCATTCCATTATCATTGTTTCTTTCTCCCAAGAGCAGTATGAAAAGTTAGAAAACTTTAAAATAAGAGGTTTCAGGCTCTCTTATATACACAAAAGTCTTTTCCAAGATAAGTTTGGGGTCTGCCCAATAGGAACCACCCCTGCCTTTGGAAATTCAGTTAAAAGAAAAAAAAAAAAAAGGAAGTATCATATTCTCGTATTCAAAAGTGCTTGAAAATCTGAATTTAATTAGTTTTTACCCACCATCTCTGAGGCCAGGAAGAGCACAATACCCTAGAGGGCCATAGGAATGGGGGCAAGAACATTTTTACTGCTCATTTATCTAGCCAGCTGCCCTATTATAACTACAAACTAAAGATCCTGAATCACTGGAGTGTTGATTACAAGTTAGAAGTTAGAAGAACGGAGGGAAAAAATCTGCCAACAACCAAAAAAAAAAAAAAAAAAATCAAAAACCAAACCACCCCACCAAATCTGCCAACCCACCCCCCAAAACCAACCAAAAGTGTTCTTGAAAACTAGTGTTAATGACCCCAGTGCTTACCCAAGGTCCCCAACTTAGCAGCTATGAGGGAAAAATAGATTGCCATCTGCTCTTCATTTTCACCTTACCTCTGGCTACTTCCTTCTTTGCTCCTATTATGCCCAAACCTTGCTCTCCGTTGGCTGAGACCACTAGGATGAGGCATTTACTAACAGTCCACCATATGGAGCCATCAGCTAATTCTCAGGGAGGTGAAGAGAAAGCAGGGGACAGTCTCCGCCTTCTAGTTGTAATTACAAAAACATATGACTAGCTTCTAAGAACTTAACGTCTTAGCCTGCCAACTCTAATATAGAGCAAAGCATAAACTTTAGTGCTTGATGGATGCGTAGATGAGTCAGGTCCCTAGTTTCACATCATAATAGATAATCACAGTTCTTTCTGCATTCCAAAGGATACAATCCCTTGACTCTTTGGAGCCTTGAGAATTTAGCAATGCAAGACTGTGATAACTTTTTAGGTCTTATACCTTAAATCTACCCTGCATACTGCTGTCAGATTATCTTTCCAGAATCCTGAATTTGTATCATTTCCCTTCACAAAAAGTCTTTAATAATTCCCCAGTGTTCAAAGCCCTCTGTTATCATACCGATGTAACTTCTCAGCCTTATCTCCTGGTATTCCCCAACCAGGGTCCTCAATTTGGGTCAGACTGTACTTAAAGAAATCCTGCACACCCTGTTTCATAGGATTCTCCTAACACAGGATCCAGCTTCCTATGTCCCTTTCCGTACCTGACCTATATCCATCTTTCAGGTCCAAATCATTCTCTTAGATTTTTCTGACCACTTTAGCCCCTAGGGATTGCTACCTCCTCTAAGTTCTTAGAACCCTGGTGCCATAACTGTTCAGTATCTGATCTAGTTTGTTATTGTTTGCTAACCTTTTTTTAAAAAAGATTTTTAGAGAAAGAATGCGCATGTGCTCCTGAATGGGGGTGAGGTGCAGAGAGAGAATCCGGCTGAGCGTGGAGCTCACTGACACAGAGCCTGATCTCATCACCCATGATCATGACCTGAGCTGAAACCAAGAACCCGATGCTCAACTGCTCAATTGAGCCACCCGGACACCCCTGTTTATTAGCCTTTTATATGCATAATCTTACCTTCCACCAAGGTGAATGAATTCTTTGAGATTGTCTCCTGTCTCCAGGATTCCCTTAAATACTAAAACAGTGATTTGACCAGAGGAGGAAACTCGATAAACATTCATCAGTTGAAAAATGTGTTCGTGAAAAATAGAAAGGATGAGCTAATGGAAAAGGCCCAGCTCTGTCCCTAATTAGATAAAGGATATGAAACAAAGCCTTCTTCTTCTGGCTTTCAGCATCGTTATCTGAAATATAGGTGACTGGACTAAATGACATTTTAGCTGTGGCAGGCTACAATGTGATCTTACAACCAAGATCATATTTTCAATGCATTAAGAGATATTGTTTAATTGTATCTTATGGTGATCTTTTCTAAAATACAAAGAACCCCCTGTTTCCTCAAAACTTAATTTTGAAAAATGAACTTAGAAAAAACAATCCATAACAAACCCCTTCTTTTTTTTAAAGAAAGAATTTCAGATTCAGTCAGCTATATCTTGACTAAGAAATAAGCTGTCTTAACAAGGTACCATCATAGCTATTCTTTATAGAGAAAAAAAGACCTCCAGTGGGCCTGGCAGATTACAGCCTGCCAGTTGGATGGCACTGATGTCTGTTTTTGCAGATGGAACACAGCCACGCTCATTTGTTACATATCTTAGGATGCTTTTGTGTTACAACAGCAGAGCTGAAGAAATGTTAACACCATATGGTCTGCAAAGTCTAAAATATTTACAATTTGCCCTTACAGAAAAAGTCTGCCAATCCTTGTTTTATACTCAACATTCATCACAAAGTGCCAAAGCCCTAGATTACAGACCCTTAATCACAATTGGTTACTAGGTGATTTCTCGCTCATTTGTTCAACAAATATTAATTGGAATTTTCAATTTCTTTTTTTTTTTTAAGATTTTATTTATTTATTTATTTGACAGAGAGAGAGAGAGAGAGAGAGAGACAGCGAGAGAGCAAACACAAGCAGGGGGAGTGACAGAGGGACAAGCAGTCTTCCTGTGGAACAGGGAGCCTGATGTGGGGCTCGATTCCAGGACCCTGGGACCATGACCCGAGCTGAAGGCAGAAGCTTAAGGATGGAGCCACCCAAGCACCCCTAGAATTCTTAATAAATTCTAAAGGTTGAATGTGAGCTGGCAAGGGAGGATACCATCCAGGAACCACTTTGCACCTATTTTTCTCACACAGAACTGCATACCACAAAGAGTAAATTTTACTGTATATAAATGACACCTCAATGAACTGAACTTAAAAAAATTAGGTTCTAGATCATTAGAAACAATCTAAATATCTAGCACTGGGTATGTTTAGATAAATGATGGTATATGTATATACTATTCATATGACAGATAATTATAAAGCTATTGAGAACCATGTTAAAAAACTAAGAGGATTGTGATAAGATAATGGCCCCTCAAAGATGTCCACTTTGGAACCTGTGAATGTATTACCTCATATGGCAAAAGAGACTTTGCAGGCACAATTAAGTTCAAAGTTCTTGAGATGGATAGGTTAGCCTAGATAATCCTGGTAGGCCCAATATAATTACCAGGGTATTTATGAGAGGAAGAAAAATAGTTGACTACTTTATTTTTTTAAGATTTTATTTATTTATTTGAGAGAGTGCACATATGGGTATGGGGGAGGAGAAGAGGGGAAGCAAGAAGCAGACAACATCCCTCCCTTTCCCCCAGCAGGGAGCCCAATGCAGGGCTTAATCCCAGGACCATGAGATCATGGTCCATAACCAACTGAGCCACCCAGGTACCCCACTGACTAAGTTCCTTTGAACTATTATGTCCAGAATCATCTAGCCCTGAGTGCTCAAATGCCAGCCACATCACTGGGTCTGACTGCAACACCACCAATCTAGTGGGCTACCATTTGACTATTCTAGGGTTTATTTGGTTCTGCAAACATGTCTACAGTGTTGGACAGATGCTGCCTACACGAGCCGGAGCCTTCTCCTTGAGGTATGGCTATGGCCTGCAGCCCCTAAAGAATGAGAATCAGCTCTAAGAAGTTTCAGGGGTTTGATTCACTTTCATAATTCTCCTATTTATTTCTGGGGTGCTGGAAAATTCCTTTAGACGCTGACGGAATGCCTATCCCTTTATCAAATATTTATGGAAAGGAGAGCAGCGCTATTGGACCACAGACTGGTAAGTTGAACAGGAGTGGGTTTTGAACGCTGGTACACTACCATCATCCAAGAAGCTTTTAAAAAATGCTTGTCCTGGGGGTGCCGGGTGGCTCAATGGGTTAAGCTCTCCCTTCGACTCAGGTCATGATCTCGGGGTCCTGAGACCAAGCCCCGTATCAGGCTCTCTGCTCAGCGGGGAGCCTGTTTCCTCCTCTTTCTCTGCCTGCCTCTCTGCCTACTTGTGATTTCTGTCTGTCAAATAAATAAATAAAATCTTTAAAAAAAAATGCTCGTCCTGGGGCGCCTGGGTGGCTCAGTGGGTTAAGCCGCTGCCTTCGGCTCAGGTCATGATCTCAGGGTCCTGGGATCGAGTCCCGCATCGGGCTCTCTGCTCAGCAGGGAGTCTGCTTCCTCCTCTCTCTTTCTGCCTGCCTCTCTGCCTACTTGTAATCTCTCTCTGTCAAATAAATAAATAAAATCTTTAAAAAAATAAAAAAAAAGCCTCTGCCTTCAGCTCAGCTCATCATCTCAGGGTCCTGGGATCGAGCCCCGCATCAGGCTCTCTGCTCCGCAAGGAGCCTGCTTCCCCCTCTCTCTGCCTGCCTCTCTGCCTACTTGTTATCTCTCTCTGTCAAATAAATAAGTAAAATCTTTAAAAAAATAAAAATAAAAATGCCTGTCCTCTGCCAGACCAATTAAGTAAGACTCTCTAGAGGTGGGTCTCAGCCATTAACATTTTAAAAAATGCTCCTCGGTTGAGAAAGATTGGTCTTGTGAGAAGAGCAGACAAAAAAATCAGTGCTTACTATAGTGAAGTTGGTACATCCTCAGTCAGAAGTTATAAGAGGCATGCATATTATTAGATAATATTCATCACAGTTTTTATACATGCAGAGGCCACTGCATCAGGTTTCCTTCCTGAGAAAGAAAACAATTTAATAATCCAGGCAGTTTAATTTTACAATTGCAAAACGATCATCGCAAGGGTGAGAAAATTTGCTTTACCAGGTGGTAGCAAATCACAGGGAAAACCATTATTGGGGGGCGCCTGGGTGGCTCAGTGGTTTAAAGCCTCTGCCTTCGGCTCAGGTCATGATCCCAGGGTCTGGGAATTGAGCCCCGCATTGGGCTCTCTGCTCGGCGGGAGCCTGCTTCCTTTCCTCTCTCTGCCTCTCTGTGATTTCTGTCTGTCAAAATAAATAAAATCTTAAAAACAAACAAACAAACATAAAAAACCATTATTGTGTGTTGAAGGTTGGATTCTCAAGAAGTGAGCTGAGACAGTATTTGGGGGGTAAGATGTTTATTAGGGATCAATTCCTATGAAAGGAAGAGGAGGAAGCAAGACTGGGCAGATGCAAACTGAACTGAGATGCAGGTTCTACAAAGCCCCAGGCCAATGGGGCAGGGAGTTCAGGAGCAAGTACTGCCTATCAGAGTGACTGGGCCTTTACGCCCATCCTTCATTTAGTCTTGGGATGCAGGCTGCCCCCAGCAAGGGTATGACCTTGGGCAATGTGGCTCTTAAAGATGAGGGAGATCCTGAAGATAACAACTAGAGGCTGTGTGCTAACTACACTCCTTGCAGATGAGCAGCAAATCCTTCTTTGTAGGGGTACCTGGGCATTTTACCTCTATGTCTATCACATACACTGTAACAATGAATACTATGGGTCAAGGGGCAGTTCCTTTTCTCAATAATTCATTCTAACCCAGGCCTCTCTCCTGTGAAACACAAGAAAGAAAATTATGAGACTGTTTGTTACCAATGTTTAAACAACAAAAACCTTACAAGTTTAGTAAGACCATAGGATGACCACCTATTTCCTTCGTTTCTAACTGAGCTGACAGTTTGTCCAAGATCTTAGCAAAGGCATCCAGCTAAGACAGGACGTATCCCACATATACAGCCACATGACTTTCCCTACTTCCAAGATACGCAGGGAACAAATTAAGGCAGAAAGGAAAGGAACTGTGCCATATAAGTACATTATTTTTTTCCCTCCAAGATGTCTTTCAACTTCATTGTTTCTGAAAGACTCCTGATCCAATGCCTAGAGATTGAGAATTTTACTGGTCATCTATAGTTATATAACAAATTACTTCAAACTCAGAGGCTTAAAATATCAAATTATTATCTCACTGTTTGGAATCAGGGAGTGGTTTCAAGGTTCTGACTCAGGTTCTCTTAAGAGGCTACAGTCAAGCTGCTGGCCAAGGGCTGCAGTCAACTCGAGGCTGACTGGAGGAGAAGCCGCTTTCAACATGGCTGCTGACAAGTCTCAGATTATCTGCTTCCAAGCTCACTAATGTGGTTGCTGGCAGTTCCTCACCACATGGGTTTCTTCATAACCTGCCTGAATGTTCTCATGACATGGCAGCTAGCTGTCAAGAAGTTATTTTTTCCCCCCAAGGAGGGCTCATAGATGCCATATTTGTGAGCCCCTTCATGTTTGAGAATGTCTTCCTGACGCCTTTATATTTATTTATCTTTTAAAAAAGATTTCGTTTATTTCAGAGAGAGAGCATGCACGTGTGCTTCTGGTCAAATTTTCTTAGAACACACAATACTCTTAAAATTTGTTGGAGATTCTTTTAAAAATATTTTATTTACTGAGAGAGAGAGAGTTAGAGAGAGCATGAGGGGGGAGAGGCAGAGGGAGAAGCAGGCTCTCTGCTGAGCAGAGAGCCCGATGCAAGGCTGGATCCCAGGACCCTGGGATCATGACCTGAGCTGAAGGCAGATGTTTAAGTGATGGAGCACCCAGGTGCCCCATAAAATTTGCAGAGTCTTAAGATCTGCAGATTTTTACTTGATTCAGGAATTTTTATTGTATTTTATCTTGTTTTTAATTTAATTAAAATTACATATGCACATACTTTAGGTAAGTAAGGTTAAATAGCTAAATAGGCTTACAATGAAAAATTTCAGTCCTCTATTTCCTCCCCTCCCCATTTTCTGTTCCCCAGAAACACCCATTTTCAATTATTTTAGTGGATCCATTTAGTATTTATATCTGTATTTCTAGTAACATTCTAATATTGATATTCCTTAGTTTTTCCATTTCAGACATTATCTGTTGATTTCCCACTATGGCAGATAAGGATTTAGCTTTTTTTCATGACTGGCCCTGCCCCTATGACATATACCCATACTTCCTTACCTTTTACCTCCCTAATTTTACTGTTTTGGTTAGTTCAATATTGAAGTTTGTTATTATGGCTATTAACTATCAAAGAGGAAGTTTATCTCTCATCTTCCCTTGTGTCTCCAATACACAAACCCTCCCTGTCATCATTCCAAAGTAATTATCGTGATTTTGGTTAGATCAAGTCAGTGATTACATTAAGATGCATATATAAACATAAGTTACAGCTGAAACATTCAGTAACTAATGGTTAATTTTTTTCCTGCATATTTTTGTTTTCCTTGGTATTACTGTTTTCTCCCATTTCTTAGTTTTCCAGATACTTATCAATAATTCAACCCCAAACTAACTACAAAGTGCTCAAAACTCCTCTCAAAATGTTGAGACACATCAAGTATTTTGTCATTTTTGTCAGAAGAAATAAGAGTATCCTGAGGAAATTATTCCCAAAGCTTTCTGACCTATTCCAATCTGGTCTGATTGCCATCTACACCTGGAGTGAAGGTGTTTTCCTGGAATCCTAGGGTTTCTTTTTCCTATAATCCTATAATTCCATTTCTTTCTTTCTTAGATTATGCCAGGGTTTTGGTGTTATAAATTCTCTAGCAGCTTTCTGAAAACAGATGTTTGGAAAGCAATTGTCTGTAAAATGCTTACTCTACTCTCATAGTTGATTGTTTGACTACATATAGATTTAAGAATTTTGAAAGCTGTCCTCCATTGTTTTATAGTTTCTAGTGCTGCTGTTAAAAGTTCAAAGCTGTTTTACTTCCTTTATGTATGATATCTCCCCTCCCATCTAGAAGCGTCTTGGATCTTCTCTTTGACATCAGTGTTATAACAGTAAAATGTTTTCACATTTCACAATGACAACCTTGGTAAGTTTCTTTTCATGCATTCTGCTGGGCACTGTTTCCTTTCAGTTTAGAAACCCAGCTCCTTTCGTTCTGAGAAATGTTTTTTATATTTCTTCATTGATGCTATCTCCCCTCTCCATTTTCTCTGTTCTCTTTTTCTGGAATTCCTAATATTAAATGTTGGACCTCCTAGGTTGCTCCTTTGGTTTTCTTATTATTTTTCATTAATCTGTTGTTTTATTTTGCTTTGTGAGACATTTTTCAAAAATTTTCCCAAAATTTTCAACCCTTCTATTGAGTTTTTCATTTTTACCAAATGCTCCCCTTAAAAAAATTTTTTTTTAGTATACTTGACCACAATGTAGTAATTCAACATCTCTATACCTTTATGCTAGCTTCACCACCAGCGCAGCTACCAAAGAATGCTATTACAGTATCATTGACTGTATATTCCCTAAGCTATACCCTTCATTTCCATGATTTATTCATTCCATAACTGGAAGCCTGTATCTCCCACTCCCCTTTACCTATTTTGCTCAACCCTTCACTCTCCTTCCCTCTGGCAACCATCAGTTTGTTCTCTGTATTTATAGCTCTGATTCTGCTTTTTTGTTTTTTATTTAATTTTTTAGATTCCATATGTAAGCAAAATATATGGCATTTGTCTTTCTCAGTCTGACTTACTTCACTTAGCATAAACCCTCTAGGTCCATTCATGGTGTTGCAAATAGCAAGCTCTCATCTTTTTAATGGCTGCATAATATTCGTGTGTGTGTGTGTGTGTGTGTGTGTGTGTGTGTGTACACACATACATACCACAACTTCTTTATACATTCATCTATTGATGGACACCTAGGTTTCTTCCATCTTCTGGCTATTGTAAATAATGCTGCAATAAACATAGGGGTGCATATGTCTTTTCAAATTAGTGTTTTCATTTTCTTTGGATAAATAGCAATATAGTACAATTACTAGATCACATGGTATTTCTATTTTTAAGTTTTTGAGGAACCTCCACCCTGTTTTTCACAGTGGCTGTACCAATTTATATCCCTACCAAAAGTACAGGAGGGTTTCTTTTTCTCCACATCCTCACCAAAACTTGTTGTTTCTTTTTTATTTTAGCCATTCTGTGTAAGATGATAGCTCATTGTGGGTTTGCTATTTTTAAAAAAGATTTTACTTATTTATTTGGGAGAGGGACGCCTGGGTGGCTCAGTTGGTTAAGCAGCTGCCTTCGGCTCAGGTCATGATCCCGGCATCCTGGGATCGAGTCCCACATCGGGCTCCTTGCTTAGCGGGGAGCCTGCTTCTCCCTCTGCCTCTGCTGCTTCTCTGCGTGCCTGTGCTCGCTCTCTCCCTCTCTCTGATAAATAAATAAAATTAAAAAAAAAAAAACCTTATTTATTTATTTGGGAGAGAGAAAGAGAGAGCATGAGCAGGAGGAGCGACAGATGGAAAGGGAGAGGGACAAACAGACTCCCTACTAAATGGGGAGCCCGACATAGGCTTGATCTCAGGACTCTGAGATCAAGACCTGAGGTGAAGTCAGTCACTTAACCGACTGAGCCACCCAAGGTGCCTGCTCACTGTAGTTTTGATTTGCATTTCCCTGATGATGAGTGATGTTGAACATCTCTTTATGTGTCTGTTGGCTCTCTGTCTGTCTTCTTTGGAAATATGTCTATTCAGGTCTTCTGTTCACTTTTAAGTCAGATTTTTTTTTCTTTTTTTGTGTTGAGTTGTCTAGTTCTTTTTAAAGATTTGTTTATTTGAGAGAGAGTGAGAGCAAGCATGTACACATGTTGGGTCAGGGGTAGAGGGAGAGAATCTCAAGCAGATTCCCTCCTGAGCATGGAGCCCAACATGGGGCTTGATCACACGAAACATGAGATCACGACCTGAGCAGAAACCAAGAGTTGGACGCTTAACTGACTGAGCCACCCAGGCACCCCGGGTAAGTTCTTTATATATATATTTTGGATATTAACCTCTTATTGGATATATCGTTTACAAATATCTTCTCCCATTCAGTGGGCTGCCTTTTTGTTTTGTTGATGGTTTTCTTTTCTGGGCAAAAGCTTTTTACTGCAATGTAGTCCAAATAGTTTATTTTTGTTCTTGTTTTCCTTGCCTTAGGAGACATATAGAAAAATGTTGTTATGATCAATGTCAGAGAAATTATTGCCTGCATTCTCTTCTAGGACTTTCATATTTTCAGGTCTCACATTTAGTCTTTAATCCACTTTGAGCTTATTTTTGTGTATGATGTTAGAAAGTGGTCCAGTTTCATTCTTTTGTATGCAGCTATCCAGTTTTCTCAGCACCATTTATCAAAGAGACCATCTTTTCTATATTATATATTCTTGGCTCCTTTGTCATAAGTTAATTGTCCATATAAATCATGGGTTTATTTCTGGGCTCTCTATTTTGTTCCACTGATCTCCATGTCTATTTCTGTGCCACTAAATGCTCCCTTTTTAATATAGCATTCTGCTTTTGGGTTCATGAATGCAGTATTCTCTCATCTCTCAATGAGGGCAAGGATTTTGGTGCACTTTGTATCAGTATCTCCTAGGATACTGATATTCAGATGTTCAAATATTAGTGAATCTTTCTGAGTAATGTTACTTTTGAAGTTTTCTTCTCTCTGAACAATTTCTATTGGGCTTTCTGCTAACTTGGGTTTTTTTTTTCTGTTTGTTCTAGCCCCTACATCTTGTAATCCCTGTTTCTTTTTTATCTAAATTTAAGAATGGCACAATAAATATTTCACTGTGAACACCCAACATGTGGTGAGCTTTGTCAACTTCGAAATTCAAGGTAGGATGAACCAAGAACTGGGTTTTCCGGTGGGGATTCTCTGATGTCTATGTCTTTAGGTCTCCTCTTGGACTGTCTTTTACCACAGAGAAGAATCTTCTAATGTCCTTGCTTAACAGATACAAGCTTGGCTGCTGGTATATAGAAGCTAAGTGGGAGACAGAAGCTAAAAACCTCAGGACATACGTTCACTTTTTTTTTGTATTGTACCCCCCATTTTTTGTATGGTACCTCTAACCTCATTCATGCCTAGTGCCCCAATCCAGAGATCTACTTTACCCTCTTCCAAGAATAAATCTTATGAGGTTTGATGGGGAAGAAATCTGAGCATCTATCTACAGTTTGGACAAATTCTCAAGTAATCCAGTTTTTAGCTTCACTTTTGGATATACGTGGTACTGCTGAATCTTGACTACTTAGAGTTTTGTAGGGTGAATCAGTCTACAGTTCAACTTCGCCCACTGCTGGCTTAGCATTCAGCTTTCTCAGGTATGTTCAACTGTCCTGCTTTTCTGTTTCCAAACTGTGGTTGTTGTTTTTTCATTTTTAATCTTCTTTAGTCTTCTGGATTTATCCCTCTCTAAAATCTCCATCTTGCTATTTTAGTGGAATTTCAGAAGTCATCATATTTACTTAGCCCTTCTATCTTTATATTAAAAGCCTTAAACTAGTTTGCCAAGAAGGCCTTATATCTTTGAATACAGCCTTTGGCCACATGTTTAGTTCTCTTTTTCAGAGATATTAATTTATTGAGTCATCTTTGTCTTTTTTTTTCCTATTAGATTTGCTATAATTTTTAATCATTTCTTTTTTCATCAAAATCTCTAAATATCTCAAGCCTTTCCTCTATGTCAATAATTTGATTTTCAGCGGTATCTGTTGTGTTCTTTGCTATTTTAATTAGTTTTCAATTTATTTTCTTAGTTCTATAATATCTTCTTTTATCTCACGTTGTTTTATCAGCCCATCACTGAAATTTTATTTATTTATTAAATTCACATTTTGATGAGTTGTTTTATAGCTGTATAGTACAGAAAATTCTAGTCATTGAATTATGTTTTTTTCAGGATACATTGTCTTTTCAAAGTATTTTTCTTGCTTTCATTTGTTTGCTGTATGTTTCCGTAGTTGAAATACTGATTCTTTTGGTCTTGTTCGTGCTTGTTTTATTTATTTTGATATGATATGGATGAGTTCTTCCCTCTCATCCACCTGTATCTGAGACCAACTACTATGTGTGGTGGTGATTTTTTTCCTTTCTGTTTATACTGAAGTATAGTTGATACACAATGTTACATTAGTTTCATGTGTACAACACTGTGATTTGACACCTTATGCTATGCTCACCAGAAGTGTAGCTACTATCTGTCACCATACAGTGCTATTATAATACTATTGACTAAACTCCCTGTGTTGAATCTTTCATACCTGTGACTCACTCATCTCATTAACTTGAGGTCTGTACCTTCTACCCTCCTTTGCCTCTTTTTGCCCGTCCCCACCTTCCTCCCCTCTGGCTACCACCAGTTTGTTCTCTTTATTTATGGGTCTGTTTCTGTTTTTTTTTTTTTTTTTTTAATTTTCTTTTAAAAAATGATTTTATTTTATTTACTAGAGAGAGAGAGAGAATGAGCAAGGAGGAGAAGCAGAGGGACAGGGAGAAGTAGACTTCCCACTAAGTAGGGAGCCCCATGTAGAGCTCGATCCCAGGCCCTGGGGATCATGACCTCAGCTGATGACAGATGCCCAACTAACTGAGCCACCCAGGTGCCCCACCATATCTTCTTTATCCATTCATCTATCAGTGGACACAGGTTGCTTCTATATCCACTTTAAATAATGCTGCAATAAACATAAATGCACATATCTTTTCAAATTTCTGTTTTTGTTTTCTTCAGACAAATGCCCAGTAGTGCTACTTATTTTATATTCTGTGTATTTTTCTATGGCTTCAGGGAATGTGGAAGGAACATAGGGAACATGGCTAAGGAACTGCAGAATCTCTATTAAAATATTTTTCTTTCCCGAGATTCTGTTCTATATTCTTCTTTCATTCCACATAATTAAGGAGTATATTCTATTCCTATGGAGGAATAGCTTTCAGCTTTATATTACTTCACCTATTCATTTGTAGGCTTGATCTTTTGTTTCTGTTAAAAGTCAGCCTCATTGTTCATTTTCTCTGCTTTATCATTTATTTGCAAGTAGTTATTCCCACTGCTCCTCAGTCAGAAGAAGACAGAAGTATAGATATGTGTTCAGTTTGCTTCTTTCCAGCTTTGGAGCTATTAGTGAGAATTTGTAGGATTTCATTAATATATCAGTATGGCTTCTGGTGAGCTGTGATACGGTGGAGTTGGGAGCCTACCTTCATTCCTTTCTGTTTCTCTCTTCTTCTTCCTTTTTTTAAAAAAAGATTTTATTTATTTATTTAATTTATTTATTACGGGGCTTGATCCCAGGACTCTGGGATTATGACCCAAGCCCTTTGGCAGAGGCCTTAACCCACTGAGCCACCCAGTGGGTGCCCCCCCCTTTTTTTTTTTTTTAAAGATTTTATTTGTTTATATAAGAGAGAGAGGGAGAGAGCATGAGCAGGGAGAGGTACAGAGGGAAAAGCAGGCTCCCTGATGAGCAGGGGGTCTGATCTAGGACCCTGGGATCATAACCTGAGCCAAAGGCAGACGTTTAACAGACTGAGTCACCCAGGAGCCCCTATTCCTTTCTGTTTTTTGTCAGAATCTTGTTTCTTTCCTTGACCAACAGTTTTTAAGCTTTAGTACATATTTTTCATATATTATATATATATTATATAAGATATATATATATAATGACCTGCCTTTGGCTCAGGTCATGATCCCAGGGTTCTGGAATCGAGCCCTGCATCGAGCTCTCTGCTTGGCATGGAGCCTCCTTCCCCTCTATCTGCCTGCCTCTCTGCCTACTTGTTATCTCTCTCTGTCAAATAAATAAATAAAATCTTTAAAAAAAAAAAAAAGGATAACAGAGAACTGTAATCTGGGACAAAACCACAGACAAGTCAAACCCAGGCTCCAAACAGTTTTCAAACTTTCCTGTGTACTGGTATCAGACAGTACAGCTCTGAGTATGGTGGCTTCTGATAAAAATGTCCATATTGGGCAAGCACTCAATAAATGCTGATTAAAGAAGATGTGTAACTGGGTTGCCTATTTGTAGCCATTATGATGGCTACTATTAAAAAACAGAAAATAACAAGTGTTGACAAGGATGTAGAGAAACTAGAATGTTTGTACACTGTTGGTGTGATTGTAAAACAGCACAGTCACTATAGAAAATAGCAGAGAGGATTCTCCAAACATTAGAACTAGAACTGTCATAGAATGTAGCATCCCACTTCTGGGTGTATATCCAGAAGAATCCAAAGCAGGATCTCAAAGGGATATGTGCACACCCATGTTCACTGCAGCATTATTCACAATAGCCAAGAGGTGGAAGTGACTCAAGTGTCTGCTGACAGATGAATACATTAAAAAAAAAAAAAAAAGTGGCATTTCCACACAATGGAATATTATGTAGCCTTACAAAGGAAGGCATTCTGACACATGCTACAACATGGATGAACCCTGAGGATTTTATACTCAGTGAAATAAACCAGTCGACAAAGGACAAATACTGCATAATTCTACTTATCTGAAGCATCTAATGTAATCAAATTCATAGAAACAGAGAATCGAATGGCAGTTACCAGGAGCTGGGGACAGGAAAAAGGGAAGAGCTATTTGTTCAACAGATGCAGAATTTTGGTTCTGCAAGATGAAAAAGTTCTGGAGATCTGTTTCACAACAATGTGAATATGTTTAACACTAGTGAACTGTACACTTAAAAGTGGATAAGATGGTAAATTTTATGTTTTGTGCTTACCACAATTAAAGAAAAGGAAGCTCCAGAACACTGTTAGAAAGACAGTCCTGTTCCCTCTTCTCCCCACAGCTGCTTTGCCCTACTGCTATGCAGGATTTGACTCTACCTTGGCAAAAAAGACACAGGGAAAAGCTAAGCTTTTGTGCAGTGAAGAAAAGCCTTCATCCTGTCTCATGGGAAAACAGTCACATACTTTTGTCAATTTCACACAGTATAATCTAGCGTTCATTCCCCTTTTCCCATCCACTGGGTGGTTTTATTTTGTTTTAAGACAAGGAGAACTGCCAGAAAGAAAACCCTAGGGCTTACTTGTGCAGGATGGATCCCTTAATGACCAGCTCTTCATCCAAGTCTGCTTCATTAGCCATGAAGAGCAGCCTCTTTCCTGTGCTGTCCACTCCGATGAAGTCACGCTGCTCCACTGGATCATACAAAAGAAGGGAAATCAAACAAAGCCACTTGCCCCGGCCTGCATGACGAAGTCAGGGGGACAGGGCACCTGCTCACAATGCTCTTGGTACTAAATACAGGATTGTCATACAGCACATACCATAATGTTTAAAACATGACTAGTCAAAATGTTTTTGTATTGTTCTAAAGGATAGTGTTAGGTTAACTGGTGAAGTCTGAATAAGATCTGTAGATTATGGGGCACCTGGGGGGCTCAGTGGGTTAAAGCCTCTGCCTTCGGCTCAGGTCATGATCCCAGAGTCCTGGGATTGAGCCCTGCATCGGGCTCTCTGCTCGGCAGGGAGCCTGCTTCCCTCTCTCTCTCTACCTGCCTCTCTTCCTACTTGTGATCTCCGTCTGTTAAAAAAAAAAAAAAAAAAAAAAAAAGATCTGTAGATTAAAGTATTGTAGCAGTGTAATTTTCTGTTTTAACAGACTGTCCTTTCTGGGTGGCAGTGAGGCGTGGGGGACAGGATATACACCAATGTATTTAAAGGCAAAGGGAATCATACCTGCAACTTATTCTCAAATAGCTGAGAAAAATAATAATAGTATATGTAATATTTTGTTTACACATATTATATATTGAAAGTATATCACAAGGAGAGCAAATGATAGAACAAATCTTAACATTTGGGGAATCTGGGTAAAGGATATATAAGTTCTCTACTAGTCTTATAATCATTCTGTAAATGTGAAATTACCCCCAAAACGAAGAGTTAAGGAGGTGGTAGTTCGACTGTGGCAATCATTTCATAATCATGTCTACATATATCAAAACATCACTGCACATTTTAAATATGCAGAATTTTTGTCAAAAATAAAAATAAAAAATAAAAAGCCAAGGGGGTTATGGAGAGGGTGGTTGGGTTATGGACACTGGGGAGGTATGTGCTGCGGTGAGTGTTGTGAAGTGTGTAAGCCTGATGATTCACAGACCTGTACCCCTGGGGCAAATAATATATTTTATGTTAATGAAAAAAAAAATAAGCCAAATAAGTGGAGGGTCCATGAACTCATTACATGGCACAGAAGAATAGTATAAAAGGAATTCTTTCTCTGCAAGTAACACCTGAAGTCTCCTCACTATGGAAGTGGGCATAACATTATTTAAGGACATGTACATTAATCAACATTAACCATATATCTATTATGCATTAGATTTTATGCTGTGTAAGAGAGCACTGAAAGAAAACAAGGTACCTATTTAATAATGTGGAGAGTTCTCTGGTAGATGGTGATGTTACAGGCTGTTGTATTATTGCTGTTTTCTCTGTTTTATTTCTTTCCCTAACCAGATTATAAATTCTTCAAAGGCAGGCTTATGATTCCTTTATATCTCCTGTAACATCTAGTATAGTGTCAGGCACTTAATAAAAACTACTAACAGTATCTATCTATAGCTTACAAAAGCATTTTCACATAGAGGAAGCATAACATCATGATAAAGAAGAGTGCCTCTGAGGCCTAACCACCTGGGTATAAATCCCACTTACTAGCTGTATGTCTTTGAGCAAGATACTTTTTTATCCCTCAGTTTCATCTGCAAAATGTGTTATCATAATAGTGTCTATCTCACACAGGCTTATTATGAGGACTAAATCAGTTAATATTTGCAAAGCTCTTATAACCTGTATAAGAGCTTAACTCAAACATTAAATAAAACGTTCATGTTTAAAAAAACTAAGCAAAATGCATATTCTCATTTGGTCCTCACAGCAATCAAATAAAGGAAGAAGGATTTAATGCCTCTTTGAAAAAGAAAAAAATAGTTGAGCTCTAGGAAAATAATATTGCTTTTTTCTTCCTTTCTTTTTTAAAGCAGGCTCCACGCACAGTGTGGATCCCAATGTGGGATTGAACTCATGACCCTGAGATCAAGAGCCCGACGCTTAATCAACCAGGCCACTCAGGAGCCTCTAGAACCTCTAGTATTTCTAAAGATGAATTTGTCTGCCTCCTACTGACAGACAACAGGTACTACATAACTGAACATGCTTCATTGTTGGCTGCAACTGCCTGTATACCTAGAACCAAATGTATTACTCAAGTGTATAATGTGTTTAGCCCAGGTGCTTGAAAGCATTCTCTCCTTCAGATGATTTCTGGTCATCTATTCATCTGTAGCATCTGAATCTAAATAGGGAAAAACTATCATAAAAAGTTATATGTTGGGAGCACCTGGGTGGCTCAGTGCGTTAAAGCCTCTGCCTTTGGCTCAGGTCATGATCCCAGGGTCCTGGGATGGAGCCCCGCATCGGGCTCTCTGCTCGGCGGGAAGCCTGCTTCCTCCTCTCTCTGCCTGCCTCTCCACCTGTATGATCTCTCTCTCTCTGTCAAATAAATAAATAAATAAAATCTTAAAAAAAAAAAAAGTTGTATGTTGGGGCACATGGCTGGCTCATCAGAAAAGTATGTGACTTTTTTTTTTTTTTAAGATTTTATTTATTTATTTGACAGAGAGAGCTCACAAGCAGGCAGAGAGGCAGACAGAGAGAGAGAGAGGAGGAAGCAGGCCCCCCGCCGAGCAGAGAGCCCGACGCGGGACTCGATCCCAGGACCCCGAGATCATGACCCGAGCCGAAGGCAGCGGCCTAACCCACTGAGCCACCCAGGCACCCGAGTAGGTGACTCTTGATCTCACGCCCATGAATTTGAGCCCCGCACTAGGTGTAGAGATTACTTAAATAAATAAATAAACAAACTAAAAAAACCCCAACAAGCTATATGTTGGGGGTTTCCCCCCCCCAATAACCAAAATTAGTGAACTCCCAAGAAGGAAGGGTAAATAATACCAATTACCAATTTGAAGGTAAGTTTTACAGGAAATTTTAGTTGAAGTGAATTTTGCAGAGAATTTCAAATGTCACACAGTAGATATGACATATATTAATTCATCCGTTACAAGGAAACTTGAGAATATAACAGTCTGCAACAGTCTGATTATGAGCCAATATTTTAAAAAGAAACACAGAGATGTTATTTTTGGATATCATTTGGAGTGCTTCCTCTATCCAAGTCCTTCAGCCCACAAAACCTTGAATTACTTAATGTCCTGGGAGCAGTGATGTCCAAGTGCTCTGTGCTCTTTATTCACATTCCTCACTCTCAGGGTCCCCTCCCTATATTTGCTTCCTCGTAGCTACCATAGTAACTGGGACCTACGAATATGCTACAAATTATAGAAACCTGGGAAAGATTTCTTCCTGTTCTAACAATGTAAATTCCACTTTGGGAGCAGAGCAAGTAATATCAGAATGTCTATCCTAAGAAGATTACAAAAATGAGATTAAGAAAACAGTTAAAACTATGAATTTCCATTAAAAAAAAAATTCTGTCAACTACTCATAATTTTTTTCTAGTTGATTTTTACTAGTCTGCCTGACCCTTTTGTTTCTTCTATAGTCATTTACTTATCCATTCATTCATTCAACTAATAAATGTACTTGTGCACCTCCCCTATGACAGACATTATATTGGCCATTATAGTAGGGAATTTCATTTCCTCATTTTATAAGGCTAGCAGGATCTTGATGCCAATACCAGATAAAAATATGAGGCATATTAATTTATTACGTAAGTAGAGGGATCCTAAACAAAATATAGCAAATCAAAACTACAAATGTATATAGTAGCCCTTTTGCCTCATTGCAGCTGAGAGAGCAGGATGGATTACCAGCAGCTCTATGGGAGCCATCTGAGAAAATTTGGTCAGGGTTCTTGTTCTTGCCATGGCTGTTCAAACCAGCATGGTCTCATCCTGAAATCTGACCTCAATATGCTGCCAGTGTTTCTGTAAGTACGTGAAGGATATAGGCTTCATTAAGTTGGATTTAGTGAACTTCCTTGAATGGGTCCTCCAAGATACCAACCTTAACTGTGGATCTCCTAGATATCTCCCTTAATGCCAACTCACGGTACATAAAAAAAACATACTTCAGGGGCACCTGGGTGGCTCAGTGGGTTAAGCCGCTGCCTTTGGCTCAGGTCATGATCTCAGGGTCTTGGGATCGAGTCCCGCATCAGGCTCTCTGCTTAGCAGGGAGCCTGCTTCCTCCTCTCTCTCTCTCTGCCTGCCTCTCTGCCTACTTATGATCTCTCTCTGTCAAATAAATAAATAAAATCTTTAATAAATAAATAAATAAAATAAAAAAACATACTTCAATTATGGAAAAAAATGTATATAGTAGATTTTTTTTTAAAGATTTTATTTATTTATTTTACAGAAAGAGAGATCACAAGTAGGCAGAGAGGCAGGCAGAGAGAGAGGGGGAAGTAGACTCCCTGCTGAACAGAGAGCCCAATGCAGGGCTCGATGCCAGGACCCTGGAATCATGACCTCAGCTGAAGGCAGAGGCTTTAACCCACTGAGCCACCCAGGCACCCCTATATAGTAGATTTAAAAGGGTTACAAATTTGTTGTTCTTCCCTTAAAGAGGTAAGGTCTAGAATGTAAAATGGTATAGCTACAATATAAAATAGTTCCTCAAAAAATTAAAAATAGAGGGGTGCCTGGGTGCTCAGTTGGTTGCATATGCTCTTGGCTCAGGTCATGATCCCAAGGTCCTCGTATCAAGCCCCGCACTGGGCTTCCAGCTTAGCGGGGAGTTGCTTCTCCCTCTCCCACTCCCCCTGCTTGTGCTTGCTTGCTCTCTCTCTGTCAAATAAATAAATAAAATCTTAAAAAAAAAACAACCCGAAACAAACAGAATTACCGCATGATTCAGCAATTCTATTTCTGGATATACCACCCCAAAAAATGAGAGGCAGGGTTTCACAGAGACATGTGTACACCCCTGTTCATAACAGCATTATTCAGAATAGCTGAAATGTGAAAGCAACCCAAGTGTCCACTGATAAAGTAATGGATAAGCAAAACATAATATATACATACAAGAAAATATAATTCAGCTTTAAAAATGAAGGAAATTCGGGACGCCTGGGTGGCTCAGTTGGTTAAGCAGCTGCCTTCGGCTCAGGTCATGATCCCAGCGTCCTGGGATCGATTCCCACATCGGGCTCCTTGCTCAGCAGGGAGCCTGCTTCTCCCTCTGCCTCTGCCTGCCATTCTGTCTGCCTGTGCTCGCTCTCCCCCGCCCTCTGATAAATAAATAAAATCTTTAAAAAAAAAAAAAAAATGAAGGAAATTCTGCAATATGCTAAGTACAGATCAACCTCAGAGGCATTACACTATGAAATAAGCCAGTGGCAGAAAGACAAATACTGTATGATTCCACTTACATATGGTACTTAAAGTAGTCAAAATCATAGAGACAGAAAGTATCATACTGGCTTCGGGGGCGGGGGGGCTCGAGGGAGGAGGAAATGAGGAGT
Source organism: Mustela nigripes (assembly GCF_022355385.1). Taxonomy (NCBI): domain Eukaryota; kingdom Metazoa; phylum Chordata; class Mammalia; order Carnivora; family Mustelidae; genus Mustela; species Mustela nigripes. The sequence goes on from NC_081570.1 coordinate 34,878,017, forward strand.
TACTAAGTTCCAGTTTCAAAAGATGAAAAGAGTGATGGAGATGGTGGTGATGGTTGCACAGCGTTATAACTGTATTTAACACCAATGAACTGTACACTTAAAAAAAGATGGTAAATTTTACATGTATTTTATCACCATAAAAAAACAAAAAAACAAACAAACAAAAAAAACCAAAAAAAAAAAAACTGAAGGAAAAAAAGTGCTCACGGGAGGGGAAAAAAGAGGTTAAGGTCTAGTTCCCCATCCCTTATATCCAGGCTGGCCTAGCCACTAGCTTTAAAGAATGCAATGAAAGTGATACAGTGTGAGTTCCAAGCTTAGATCCAAGAGACCTTGTTTGTAGTTCTTCTCTTACTCTTTAAGAACCTGCTGCTGCCATGTGAACAAGCTTGGGCTTCCAGTATGGTAACAGAGTAGATGCAAAGAGAAATCCAACTATCACAGCTGAGGGCCTCGACATATCAGTGAGCCCAACTGTGGTAGGTCGTCTCTAAGAATGATAATTGCCTCTTGGTAGTCACAATCTTCTGTATCCCCCCCACACACACATGAATATGGGCTGGCCCAGCAGCTTGCTTCTAACCAACAGAATGTGGCAAAGGTGATGAGATACTATTTTTGTGATTTAGTCACATAACTTTATAACTTCTGTCTTGCTAGAAGGTTCTCTCCCTTGCTGGCTCTGGTGAAGCAAGTTGTTCTGCTGAAGAGGCCCAAGTAATAAGGAAATGAGGGCAGCCTCTGGCCAACATCCAGTTAGAAATTGAGGCTCTTAATCCAACAGTCCTCAGGGAACTGAATTTTTGCCAATAAACAAGTGAGCTCAGAAGCTAATCCTTTCCTAGCTGAACCTTCAGATGAAACCTCAACCCTAAATGACACATTGATTTCAGGCTTGTAAAAGACTCTGAGTCAGAGGGCCCAACTAAGTAATGCCTGGATTCCTGACCCACAGTATTGTTTTAAGATGTTAAGTTTGTGGTAATTTGTTATGCAACAATAGATAATTTATACACTAGCTGATAATCACTTGAACAGAAGTGAGCCAACTCAGTTACAACAGGCCAAACTGCCAAAGAATAATGAAGAAGCAGAATAATGAAAAGCAAATCATGCTACTTTTTTTTTGCAGGTTTTAACTTTATATTTCTAAAATTTCAATTTATTCTATTACTTTTTAAAATTTTATTTATTTATTAGAGAGAGAGAGAGCATGCATAAGTGGGGGAGGGGCAAGGGGAGAAACAGGCTCCCCACAGAGCAGGGAGCCTGATGTGGGGCTTGATTCTGGGACCCTGAATCATGATCTGAGCCGAAGGAGACACTTAACTAAGCCACCTAGGCGCCCCTAAAAAATTCAATTTATTTAAACTAATGCAAAATAAAACAAAAGCAGTTTACCTTCTCCTATCTCCTACTCCCCATCTCTGAAAACCACCAATCTATTCTCTGTATCTACGAGCTTAGTTTGTTTTCTTTAAAGGGTTTTTTTTTTTTTAATTTTTAGATTTTATTTATTTATTTGTCAGAGAGAGAGAGAGAGCCAGTGCACAAGAAGGGGAGCAGCAGGCAGAGGGAGAAGCAGGCTCCCCGCTGAGCAAGGAGCCCAGTGCAGGACTTGATCCCAGGACCCCGGGATCATGACCTGAGCTGAAGGCAGACGCTTAACCGACTGAGCCATCTAGGTGTCCCTCTATGAGCTCAGTTTAAATTTTATTATTTTTTTTTTATTCCACATGTAAGAGAGATCATATCGTATCTGTCTTTCTGTCTGATTTATTTCACTTAACATAATATCCTTGAGGTCCAACCACGTTGTTGCAAATGGCAAGATTTCATTCTTTTTTTGTGGCTGAATAATCTTCCGCTGTGTATAGACACCACAATTTCTTTATCCATTCACTTAGGTTGTTTCCATATTTTGGTCACTATAAATAAAGCTGCAAGGAACAAGGGGTTGCATATATCTTTTTGAATTAGTGTTCTCATTTTCTTTGGAAAAATACTTGGTAGTGGAATTATTGGATCATATGGTAATTCTTTTTTTAATTTTTAAAGGAATTTCCATACCCTTTTCCAAAGTGGCTGCACCAATTTACATTCCCACCAACAGTATGTGAGGGTTCCCCTTTCCATGCATCCTCACCAACACTTGTTATTTCTAATCTTTTTGATAACAGTCCTTTTTTTTTTTTTTTAAAGTAGGCTCCATGCTCCGTGTGGAGCCCAATATAGGGCTTGAACTCATGACCCCGAGATTTGAGACTTGAGCTGAGATCAAGAGTAAGACACTGGGGCGCCTGGGTGGATCAGTCCCTTAAGTATCTGTCTTTTGCTCAGGTCATGATTCCAGGGTCCTGGGATCGAGCCCTGCGTCAGGCACCCTGGTCAGTGGCGGGGTCTGCTTTTCCTTCTGACACATCCCTCTGTTGCATTTTCTCTCTCACCCTCTCAAATAAGTAAATAAAATCTTAAAACAAACAAAGAGGGATAACAACAATTTGGGGAAGGGGACTGGAAATCACGCTAGTAAAAGTTATTTTAAAGTTTGAGTTTGCTGGTGGGTTAAAAAGAAAAAAGATATTAATTTGAGAAAATTTTACCGAATTGAAGACTTGACTTTTCAGATCAAAAGGCCCATTAACATCCAACACAAGGGATGGTATCAGACTGTACTGAAAACAATCAAAGTGAAACTTAGTAACTTTGTAAATAGAAAGATCTTAGAAGCTTCCCAAAAGGGGAGAAAAAGTTTTCATGAAGAGAATGAAGAATCAGAATTGTGTTAGATTTAACAGAAAAGCTAGAAGACAGTGAGATAATACCTTCATTTTGAGGGGACTTGATCTCTCTCTCTCTCTTTTTTTAAAGATTTTATTTATTTATTTGAGAGAGAAAGAGTGAGTAAGAGAAAAAACATGAGTTGGGGGAGAGGTAGAGGGAGCAGTAAACTCCCTGCTGACCAGGGAGCCCAATGCAGGGCTCAATCCCTGGACTTCAGGATCACGATGTGAGCCAAAGGCAGATACTTAACTGACTGAGCCACCCAGGTACCGCAAAGGGACATAATTTCCAAGAGAAGATTATACCTAGCCAAAATATCAAACAACCACTGAGACAGAATGAAGACATGCAAAAGCTATAAAAATTTATTTTTCACGAACCCATCTGAGAAGGCTACCAGAGGATATGTTCCACAAAAAAGTGAGTATAAACTAAGAGGAAAATTATGAGATTGAAGTGTGAACCTAAAATGGCAGTTCTACAGAAGAGCTACTAATCCAGAAAAGTTCTAAGAGAGATATCTTCAGGAGTTTGAAACTGAGAGAACACTTAAAGTGTTAGGAAATAATGAGAAGAAATTCATACCGGTGGGGCTAAGGCTGAATTAGTAATAAATACATAGAAAATTAAGCAAATGAAAAAACAAGACAATTTTTAGGAAAATAAAAGGAGGAAAGAGAAAAGTAATCTCATATAAGGTTCAGCTGTGAATACTTAGCTGAGCCGAAGGAGAGACTTAACTAAGTATTTTAATTTTTAAAAAAATTTTATGGGACGCCTGGGTGGCTCAGTTGGTTAAGCAGCTGCCTTCGGCTCAGGTCATGATCCCAGCGTCCTGGGATCGAGTCCCACATC
>NC_081570.1:34881755-34917243 GCF_022355385.1 Mustela nigripes
AAAGCAGCTGCCTTCGGCTCAGGTCATGATCCCAGCGTCCTGGGATCGAGTCCCACATCGGGCTCCTTGCTCTGCAGGGAGCCTGCTTCTCCCTCTGACTCTGCCTTCCACTCTGCCTGTGCTCGCTCTCTCTCTGACAAATAAATAAATAAAGTCTTTAAAAAAAAAAAATTTTATGTATTTGAGAGAGAAAGAGAAAGGGAACATGAATGGTGGGGAGGAAGAGAGGAAGAGGGAAAAGGAGGCTCTCCACTGAACAGGGAATCCAGTACCATGCCCGATCCCAGGACCCAGGGATCATGACTTGAGCCAAAGGCAGACACTTAACCGACTGAGCCACTCAGCTGCCCCTTATGAATAACATTTAAACAGTTATAGTGGTGTAAACATTAAATATATGTTAATAAACACGGCAATAAATGGGGAAACTGGGAGTCTGCATGTGTGTGGTGGGGCTAGAGGATGTGGTAAAACAGAACTAAATCTTTAAATTTCTGTAGTAGGTAGTAAGTAAATAATTCCTAAAACTAAAAATACCAAGACATAGCAAACAAAAGCATGTCCTTTGAAGATATGGAGTTAAATGTGAAAAAAAATTAGCTAAATATGTTGAAAGTGGCTGCCTTTGGGTAAAAGGAGGATAGACACAGAAGGATGGCTATTTCTTATAATATACCCTGGATAATTCCATCACTCTTTAAATTACGAACATATAAAACTTTGACGAAAATAAAAACTAAATTCAAAAAGGAAAGAAAAAAAAAGCTCCGGCTATGGAGTCAGAAAGCGCAGGTTCAAGTTCTGATTCTACCACTTATTAATGATTTGATATTGAGCAACTATCTACAAAATGCTAGTATGCCATAAGTGGATATAAAACTTGGTAAATAATAAAACTACATAGCCCCATTCACTGGATTTTATTTTATTTCATAATTATTATTCTTTTTTTTTTTTTAGTTTCATGTTTTTATTTACATTCCAGTTAGTGGGGTGCCAGGGTGGCTCGGTCATGATCTCCGGGTCCTGGGATTGGCTGTGTTGGGCTCCCTGCTCAGCAGGGATTCTGCTTCTCCCTCTCCCTCTGCCCCCTCTCCCCTGTTCATGCTCTCTGCCTCTCTCTCAATTAAATAAAATCTTTAAGGAAAAAAAAAATTCCAGTTAGTTAATATATAGTGTAATATTAATTAGTTTTAGTCCATTCACCAGGTTTTATTTTGAGAGCAAATCTTGATTATTTTTGTTTCCCATATAAGCTTTAGCATAAACTTTATATATACTATGTTCTAAGTTCAATGACTACATCAAAATTCAATGCATTTGTAAGTCAGGGATCTTATCTCATACCAACTACCCTGTCTGCATATCAGTATATTGTTCACCTCCTTCTTTTTAAACATTGTGCTTTTAAATATATTTCCCTGTAACTAGGACATTAAACTGTTCTCTGTATTTTGCATATGCTATTACTGTACTTCTCACACTGTGACTTATAAATTCTAGCATATTTGAATCTACTTCTATAAGCTATTTCCTCAATCACAAGAATTTCAGTTTTGAGTATGCCGGGATTTCAAGTCACTTCTGTTAAATATAATTAGTATAAAAGGGGTGGTGGTGGTGGTTGGGATTTTTCAAAAGAGATAAAACAGAAACCCAAGCAGAAGAAGTTTTCTTGCAATACAGCTCTGAGAAATAAAGAAAGCTGAACCAAAAGAAATACAGGTTCAGAATGCCTGCCAACATTTGTTAGTGCGCAGGGAGCCACACGGATTGAGTGTTGAGTGTGATTCTGAACCACACTGATATTTACCGAATCTAGCCTAGACCAAGGCTATCTAACTCTGAGAACTGGAGAGGAGTTTGAGAAATACTACAGTGAACTGGATGGGCTAAATAAAAACTGAATCTACTTTATCTTACCTGGGCAGGGGATAGTAAGAGTCGCCTTTATAGGCAGGCTCCTCAACCATTCAGTAATATGTACTGACTTCTTAACATGGGCCATAACTGAGCCAAATGCTGAGGATAAAATGAACAAAACAGGATATGACGATCCCAGCTCTCAAAGAGCTGATAGCCAAGTAGAGGAGAGAGTAAATCAGAGAGCAGTGCCACCATATGTAGGCAAATAAGGGGGTATAACTGCATATGAGAGGGTCAAGGAAGGCTCTTCTCAGAAAAGAACTTGAAGGGTAAGTTAAATTTAGAGCACATGTGTCATAGGGAGAAGGGATGGAGAGCATTAAAAGCCTGGAGGGGGTGGGGAGGGGGGAAAGCAGTACAAAAAATCCAAACATGATTTTTCCTGCCCTCCTCAGAACAGACATCTACAAATCTGAAACAGAAGTAGCAAGACGGTGAAAGATGGCTCCTGAAACGTGTAGCCAATAGCCATTCTCCTGTAAGTCTGTAAGAACACCACTGCAAAACTTGGACACAGATCTGCTCTATTAAACAATATCTGGGAAAGTGTGGACTGCTAGTTTTTCTGGCATATAATAGCAGCCAACAGCAGACCAATATACAATCTGAGAAATTTAGGATTCCTTAACAAAAAAAAAAAAATGCTTAACATTGAAATGCATAGCATTCCATGGGAGGAATTTATTTATTATTATTATTTTTAAAAGATTTTATTTATTTATTTGACAGACAGATATCGAGAGAGGGAATACAAGCCGGGGGAGTGGAAGAGGGAGAAGCAGCCTCCCAGCTGAGCAGGGAGCCCCATGCAGGGCTTGATTCCAGGATGCTGGGATCATGACCCAAGCCAAAGGCAGACGCTTAACCAATTGGGTCATCCAGGCGCCCCCATAGGAGGAATTTAAAACTCAGTTATCTAGTGGTGCCTGGGTAGCTCAGTCGGTTAAGTGTCTTAAGTCTTGATTTTGGCTCAGGTCATGATCTCAGGATTGTGAGATCAAGCCCCACATCAGGCTCCAGGCTGGGCCCAGCGCCTGCTTAAGATTCTCTCTTTCTCCCTCTTCTGTCCCCCAACCACATCCCCCCCACCCCATGCATCCAGATGTCTCTCTTAAGAAAATAAAAGCAAAAAAGCCTCCCTCAATTATCAAGGTGAAACTTAACCTTCAAACATAACAAAATACAGATATTGAGAAATTCAAAATTTCATGTTAAGTATGAAAATATTTCAATAACACAAATCTGATTAGGACATTCTCTTGTTTAAAATTCCTCAACAACTCCCCACTGTTTTGAGGATAAAGTTCAAATGCTTTAGTTTGATCCCTGTATCCTCTCCAGTCCCATTCCCTGCTCCCTGGCCTCCATACTCACACTCCAGCTCAAGAGTAGGTTACCTATATACATCATACCTTTTCAAAGAAGAGAGAAAAGCCAGCTTATACGAACTTTCACTGGCCAAGCATCAAAACAGTTTTAAATGGATGGGTAGACAGATAATACTTATAGCTAATTTAAAATTATGAAAAGCTATGCACTTATAATGATACTTAAGAGATAACAGCTAATATGAAATGTATCAAAATACTCAAATATCAAGAAGAGTAACTCTAATAAGGTATTTGATTTTTTAATTTGTTTTAAGGAGAAGAGTATAAAAAAAGAAACAAGAAATGCTTATTTGTAAAATAAACACCTGTTTATAAGGTAGAAAAGGCTGAATACAGGGAACTGTGAATAAGCGAACCAGACCTCACAAAAGTAGAAACTACATCAAGAACAAAAGGATTGGGGCGCCTGGGTGGCTCAGTGGGTTAAGCCTCTGCCTTCAGCTCAGGTCATGATCTCAGGGTCCTGGGATCGAGCCCCACATCGGGCTCTCTGCTCTGCAGGGAGCCTGCTTCTTCCTCTCTCTCTGTCTCTGCCTGCCTCTCTGCCTACTTGTGATCTCTCTCTGTCAAATAAATAAATAAAATCTTTAAAAAAAAAAAAAAAAAAAAAAAAAGAACAAAAGGATTACTCAACATAAGGATCACAGATAGTGATAAGGTGGAAAGAGGACCCAATAATTAGTCCACACTGGTGATCACTTGAACATAAAAAGCAATTTAGAAAGTTTTAATGCTATAATCCAAAATTATAAATTAATTAAATGCCTAAGGAATAAAACTAAAAATATTATCTAGATCTCTCAAATCCTAGGAATGAAAGCTCTAGGTATCTCTACCAAAACCAGTGAGATGCTAGTAAACCATATGTAGCTTCTAATAAGTGTAACAGATTACATCAATAAATAATAATGACAGGACAATGGGTTACATAATGCTGGCTAAGCAAAACCTAAAAAACACATAATTCCAGGGAAAAACTCCAGGGGAAAAAAATACATCGTTCTAGGAAATATTAAAATCTCTATCATTCCAGGGGAAAACTCCAAGGGAAAAAAAATACATCATTCCAGGAAATACTAAAATCTATATAAAAAGGGTGATCTTACAAAGCTTTCTGGTCATTAGTTCAGCCATTAAATGCAGCACAGTCATAGGATCGGTGCCTCAGCTTTGAAATACTCTGGGAAAAGCAACCAAGAACCATGTCTTAACCAAAAATGAACAACAGATCCCTAAGCAAAGCTCTACAATCTTGGGTGGACTACAGCATTATTCCCTTTCTTTTTGGTCTGACAAGATTAATATCACTCTGAAGAGTAAAACAAGTAATAACCTGCTACTAGAATCCCAGGGAAATACCAAGATAAGAATGTTGTAATCCTAAGAAGAAAAAGCATGGTTAACAACTGTCTTGTTTATTGACTATTTAGGGTGATTGAAGCATTCAAAAAAAATCAACCATTCTACCCTTGTAATAGTAATTTTAATCGCTTAAAGGTTATCTGAAATTTGGTCTTAAATTGTAAATAGTTCTGAGTGCTCCTCTTTGCATACAAAAGCCTCTTGGATTTTCCAGAATCTAATCAAGAGCTCTAAGCCTCTTCAATCAAGTCAGGGAATGTGTCTTATTTGACTTTATACCATCAACTCTTAGCACAGTGCCTATAGTACAGTCACTTCTCAGTAAATGTTTCCTAAGTGAAAGCATGAAAGATAATAAGAATAGTTGTTATTATTATAAAAACCCACATACAAATAAATCAAACTCCTTACCTGGTTTTTTCCCCCTCTTTTGACCAGGAACTTGTTCTAAGCCATCTTGGCCTTTTCTCATTAACATGGCGAGTGAGGCATCATGAGCTCTGAACAGGTCCACAACTTCATGTAAGGCAACATCTGTGATCAGGTCACAGCTCAGGACTAGTACATCTGTCTGTCAAATGGAGAAGGGGAAAGTCAGTATCACAAAAGACAACGGATCGCACACATCACCACAGGATAAACTTACGATGGCTTGGTAGCACTCACAGACTGGACACTTGTTTTCAAACATTTTTTATAGCAGCAGAATAAGTAAAATAAATAGGGTTGCTCTAAGTAAACTATTCCAGGGGAGGTCTGGAATATCTACCTCCCTGTGTGTGTGTGTCTTATTGCTGCCCAATCTGAGGCATCACTGGAATTCTGGGCTCTAAGGAAAAGAGTCTGGAAACTACCACATTGTCTATTTCCATGACTGTGGAATTAATGATCTTAAATTTATACATCTCTTTACAATTTGAAAAGTATTTTCACATAATATGATGATTCCATTTGGTTATGAAGTCCTATAAAGCAGTCACTTTGCTACAGTACTAGAAAATAAAAGGATGAATATAATATAATGCCCATCTCTCAGGAGACCAATCTAATTCGTAAACAATTACTATAAAACCTCAAGTATGTATAAAAGCACTCATGTAATTTGAATACCAACACCATGGGGTGGGATTGTTACTGTTATTTGTTCCCATTTTTATGGATAAGAAATATAAGACTTGGGGCGCCTGGGTGGCTCAGTGGGTTAAAGCCTCTGCCTTCGGCTCAGGTCATGATCCCAGGGTCCTGGGATAGAGCCCCACATCAGGCTCTCTGCTCTGCAGGGAGCCTGCTAACTCCTCTCTCTCTCTCTGCCTGCCTCTCTGCCTACTTGTGATCTCTCTCAAATAAATAAATAAAATCTTTAAAAAAAAAAAAAAAGAAATGTAAGACTTAACTACTATGTGTCTGGCAAGTAACACGCATTTAGTAACTATTTGATGAATGAATGAGTATATCAAGGAAGTAAAAAAAATGTTGCATTTCTACTAATTCAGATTAATTACAATAATAACTAATAATAGTAATTAATGTTTATCAAATGTGTACTGTTGGCCAGGAACAGTGATAACACTTTGCATGCATTCCCAATCTTTACAAAGTTATGCCATAAGCACTATTATTATTTGTACTTTACAGACACAGAAACAAGTAGTTAGGTAACTAATCAAGATCTAACATTCTATAAGACTATTCATATAAATAAATAATCTTTACTAATGAATAGTGTTTAAAGAAATACAGCTTTGCTAGTTTGGAGACCCATATAAGGGAGTTTCTAGCATATAGCATTAGGTACCAAAAACGCCTGAATGTATATCTTAGATACTTCTAAATTTTGGTCTGTCTAGTACCCAGTACTATGGGCACTAGCTATCAACTTTGGAATATCATAGTTTTTTTATTTATTTGACAGAGATCACAAGTAGGCAGAAAGGCAGGCAGAGAGAGAGAGGAAGGGAAGCAGGCTCCCTGCTGAGCAGAGAGCCCGATTCGGGGCTCGATCCCAGGACCCTGAGACCATGTCCTGAGCCGAAGGCAGAGGCATAACCCACTGAGCAACCCAGGTGCCCCTGGAATATCATAGTTTAAGAGTAACCTTGATAAACTAAGAAAGTATCAATAAGAAGATGAATGAGAAAGGGCTAGAAACATGATAGCTTAAAGAAGAGAAGTTGTTTAGTAGGGAAAAGATTGTGTGGGGGAAACTGGGCAGGACAGGGATTATGGGGTGGGATTAAGAAAGAGATACCAGCACTCTTTAAATACTTGGCAGTCTTAAGGAAGAAAAAAATTTTGCCTGAATAGCCCAAGACAAAACTATTAACAAATAGGTAGAACATGAAAGGTTTTTGGTTTTCATATTAACTTATATCCGTCAATCAGAGCTAGTCAAAGAGAAGAATTCTGTAAGGCAATGAGTTTCCCATTATAAGAAGTGCTCAGGCAGAAACTGGATTACCACTTGCAACAATTTATTTACCTAACATTTACTGAGCATTAACTCTATGCTCAGCCAGGCCCTATTCTGAAATATAGAGGGAACTTAGACTAGAAAGTGTTAATAAAATGGGAGTGGCTAAGAAAGGCTACTTAATATTTTTTTAAACAAATGTCTACCTATACATTCTGCTATTACAGAATTTCATCATAAATGCAGAAAACAGGTTTGCCAAAACAATGTATTGAAAAACAAATCCCTTACATTGCAATTTAAACTGACTACACAGTTTCTCAATAGCACACCTGCAGTTTCCCAGAGGTGCCTCGGGTAAAACCTGGTTCCTATTGCCCTTTTTGAGTCGGCCAGGGCAACTTCTCTTTTATTAATTTTATTTTCTGTGTAAGCTTTGGTTTGGAAAACAGGTTTTGCTACTTTAAAAAGTCTGAAAAACATTTAACATTTAAATTATTCCAGGTTTAAGAATAAAATGAGTATCTACATGGAAATTTTTCTAAGTGGTTCCTACCTTTCTAAGATCTTAATTTAAAATCAAGATTCCTGTGGCAGCTGGGGGGCTCAGTCAGCTAAGTGACTGACTTCAGCTCATGTCCTGATCTCAGGGTCCTAGGAGAGAGCCCTGCATCAGGCTGTCACTCAACAGGGAGTCTGCTTCTCTCTACCCCTCCCCCGGCTCGATCCCTCTGTCTTTCTCTCTCTCTCAAATAAAATCTAAAAAAAAAAAAAAAAATAAAATCAAGATTCCTGCTTTGGGTGGGAAAAATAGATGATTTCAACTCACATTCTACTATAGTAAAAAGTCATGTTTGCTAAGAAAGTGAGTCTCAACCATAAGAATGCCTTGGCTTACTGCTTGAAATTTCTTATTTTGAATAAAGAATCAGTACCAGAACCATCATTCCTTTTTCTACATGTAACTAATCACTTAACAGCCTAAACAATTCCTTCTGACAGCCTCTTCAAGTTAAGAAGTTCAAACTTGATGGGCGCCTGGGTGGCTCAGTCCGTTAAGTGTCTGTCTTCAGCTCAGGTCCCAAGACCCTAGAATCAAGCCCTGCAAAGGGATCCTTGCTCAGTGGGGAGCCCCTGCTTCTCCCCCTCCCTCTGCCTGCAGCTCCCCCTGCTTGTGCTCTGTCAAATAAATAAATAAAATATATTTTTTAAATTTCAAATTTGGATTTTCCCCCCCTACTTTTCTGCTTAAGGCTATCTTAGTTCCTTCCGGATTTTAACTGAGTTAAAAAAAAAAATTCCTAAATTCACCATCTAGGAACCACCAAACATTAGCAAATCAGCCCATGTACCTGAAAGCTAAGGAAGAGATAGCACATTGAATCCTCCCTCTTAAAACAATGCTTAGAGGGGCACCTGGGTGGCTCAGTGGGTTAAAGCCTTTGCCTTCAGCTCAGGTCATGATCTCAGAGTCCTGGGATCGAGCCCCACATCGGGCTTTCTGCTCAGCAGGGAGCCTGCTTCCTCCTCTCTCTCTGTCTGCCTCTCTGCCTACTTGTAATCTCTGTCAAATAAATAAATAAAATCTTTAAAAAAAAAAAAACAATGCTTAGAAAGGCTGGGAACACGGGCTATTATTAAAGACATGTCACTGTAGCAGTACAGAAGCTGCCCCATTTCATTGTAGTAAAAATGACAGTTTGCTGAGGGGGAAAAAAAAAACCTCCTTTCTCTAATACACTGGCTGATTTTTGCCAACCTACTGTTCTACAGTAAATTTCAATTATCAAGTGTACTCCAAAGTGAAGAAAATGACCCCAATGCAGATGCCTCTGAAGTGGCAACAATGTTGTCTTGGAAAATAGAGGCTGTTATCATTCAGTATCTGCAAAAAATAAATCTGTCAGTATAGTGATTGCCAAACAAGTCCTGTGTAATTGGGAACAGTCGCAGCCTCATTTTTGTCTTTGCTCTTAGATGACTTTTTGCTAAGCTGAATGCAAAATCCCCAAGGAGCCCAAGAAACAGAGCCTCCCCCGACCCCCCCCAACCCCTGCCCCATCCCCATGTCTGGTTACCATATGTTCTCAGCGTGAAACGAAAGGCGTCAGTGGGAAAGGGCAGGGCCTGAGATACAGATGGAGGTGCTATTCCTTAGGCCCTCTCCTGCCTCCCTTCCAGAAAACGCACCATGGAAGACTCGCTGATGCCGAACACATTCCCATTCTCCTTGCAACCCCACCAAAGGAAAGTCTTTGCTGTTTATCAATGTACTTTGTTTCCAAAACTGGAAATCCTGGAATAAGAAACAAAAGTCTAACATCTTACATCTTCACATTACTAACTGTTTCTCTTTACATTTTTATAAACACTATTAAATGACTACTGCTTTGATTTGTATTCTAACTAGAAATGCAAATGTTCTTGCACTAACTGGAGCCCGGAGAGAAAAAGTGGAAAGGAGGTATTTCTGATCACGTGTGACCACAGCCATGAACAAACACAGACTGTGTGGACTGTGAAGCAACTGTATATATGAAGTGCAATTAACTTGAAAGCTCCCTGGACACACCAATCCTCAGCTGCCTTGTGTTTCAGGGCACTGGTTCTTTCCTAAAACCAGCAATAATGCCTCTTCTTTTGCAGAGACCAAATGGAATCTCCACAGACGGCCCAACTCACTATTCTAATATCCTCAGGATCCCTTATCCCAAGCCTGTTCCTTTTGAGGAGCCAAGGCAACATCAAGGGCAAAAAGCATGGCTCAGAAGGACAGCAAATGTGTGCAGTTTTGACAAAGTGGAAACATACAAGATCTTTAAGAGAAGATGAAGACAGCACATTAGTGTTTGGGAAAAAATCGAGATACCCAGGAATTTAAAATTCGAATTGCTGCCAGTTAGTTTTGGCTAAAGCAAACAAATTAAGCTCAGAAAACCCAATTACAAAGCTAGGGCAAAGCCCAGAAATCCCTCATTACAAGAACATTTTCAATCAAGCCAAAACCACTGAGTAAAACTAGAAGAAAAAACCAAAAGTTAAATCAGAAAACTGGATGTTATGTGTGTGTGGTGGTGGTGCTATGGTGGGAGGTGGTAAGAGCTACTGGGAACAGCCTCTCTTCTTTTCCTGGCAGCTGCTCCATGACAGATTGTTATAAATAACACAATCTGGCAAAAAATTTCCTATGGCACAGAGAAAGAAAAACACTCCCCTGGAAAAATAAAAAAACAGTCAGGGCAAGGTACCACGCTTTCACCCACCCAGCACTTTCATAAACAATGGCTATGATCCAAGTTACCACCCTGCACCCCAGCCCTGCCGTATGGAACTAATGAATTCAGCTACTTGGTGCAACTATGAATGGTCACAATTTACATTTCCTATGTGGTCCAATCCCAATCCAACCCTCAAGAGTAGTTTGGTGCTGTAAAAAATGCCAATGTCTAACTGCAGTGGAGACCTCACCATGCTTGATTTCCATTGCAAATGTTTGGAAAAGACTCCCAGTCTACAGTTCCCAAAGTGCATGGCAAAGGGCCAACTGCCATTTTGTTTTTAATGAGGCTGGGGCATTAGGTGCAGGAAAGAATGACCAACTCAATCTTTTGTGACCAACCACAAGAAATGTGGTAATCCTTAGGCTTAGAGCTAAACATCCTTCCTATGTTTCTTAGCTTAATCATAATGTCACCACCACAAGGATCTGAAGTCAGAAATCTGGCCATAGTCTAAGGCTGAAGTCCTCCCTCTCTTGCCCAGTCCACTACCCCAATATCTTACTGGCTACCAAGTCCTCCTCTTTTTTATCTTTTTTTTTTTTTAAGGATTTATTTACTTATTTTAAATGAGAGAGAGAGAGAGAGCACACATGAGGGGAGGGGCAGAGGGAGAGAATCTTTCAAGCAGACTCCCTGCTAAGTGGGGAGCCTAAAGATGCGGGGCTTGATCCTGAGACCCGTAAGATCACAACCTGAGCCAAAACCAAGAGTCAGATGCCCAACCAACTGAGCCACCCAGGTGTCCCCAAGTCCTTCTATTTTATCTCCATCGCTCTACCTTAGTTCAGGCCTCAAAATATGTTTCTAGTCTCTTAGCTAGTCTCACTCACTCCAGTTTTCCCCTATTCTAATCTATACTCCAATTTCCATTACTTATTTCACTTCCCTGCTTAAAGGCAGCCTAAAATAGTGTTCTCCAAACTTAAGAAAAAGTTGAACACTTATTCACTTATTCCCACTTTAATTTTAAAATTTATTTAAAAATACATGAATTATGATAAGTGATATAATATGCTCTTCAGATAACATACAAAAACTGATATATATATATATGTATGTATATATATATATATATATATTTATTTATTTATTTATTTTAAGATTTTATTTAGGGGCACCTGGGTGGCTCAGTGGGTTAAACCTCTGCCTTCGGCTCAGGTTGTGATCCCACAGTCCTGGGATTGAGCCCCACATGAGGCTCTCTGCTTAGCAGGGAGCCTGCTTCTTCCTCTTTCTCAGCCTGCCTCTCTGCCTGCTTGTGATCGCTCTGTCAAATAAATAAATAAAATCTTTTTTAAGAAAAGATTTTATTTATATATTTGAGAGAGAGAGAGAACGAGAACATGAGTGGGGAGGATGGGAAGAGGGAGAGGGACAGACTCCCCACTGGGCAGGGAGCCCGATGTGGGACTCCATCCCAATATCCTGGAATCAAGCCCTGTATCAGACTCTCTGCTCAGCAGGGAGCCTGCTTCCCCCTCTCTCTCTGCCTGCTGCTTTGCCTACTTGTGATCTCTCTCTCTCTCCAATAAATAAATAAAATCTTTTAAAAAATGATATTTTTAAAAGAAGAGGTAAAATTTAAAAAAAAACTAGAGATTCTAGTATCTTCCTTGAGTTCTCCATCCTAAATATCTGCTTTGTAGGACTGAGTTTAAATTCTTTGTAGGATGATATTAGCATGATTAGCATTCTTTAGCATGATATTAAAAATCTTTAAAATATGACTCCACCTACCCAATTCAGCCTTCTCTGCCCCAATTCCCCTTCCACATAGCTAATGTAAACTTGCTGGAGTAAACTGCCAATAATGTATTCCCCATTCTCTCTTCCCACCCTACCACACAGTCATCCATCAAGTTTCAGGTCCTGTCGCAGTTATTATAAAGGGCAGAGCCAGCATATTATCTCCTCTAGAGATGAAGTCTTTTCTGATCCATTGCAGACCTTAAATCACTATCGTGAATTACATAGGTTTTTTTTCTCTTCTAGACTTTGAACGTCATAAGCAGCTCTTTTATCTTTGTATCCCCGGTGTTCAACCTAGTGCTGGCAAACAAGCATCAGTAAATGTTAGCACTCTTCCTGTTACCTCCTTCTCCGTGTTTAAATGGACTCAAATGGAAACATACAATTTCAGATGTTTAGAAACAGCATGCTTTCTAACAGAGCTGAGAGCCCCCTTTGTAGAGAATGTGACTGTTCAGAGTTAGGACAGGGGCCAAAATGGTAACTCCGCAGCGTCCTAAAGCAATGAGGTAGGGAATAAATGTGCTGCTTCCAACAAGGAAAAGGGCAGGAATGTCTGAAAGTCAAGAAACCAGATGCAGCTGTCCTGGAGGGTGTAGCTGTATGCTAGATTTATAATTTTGAAATGGGGACTCAACATTTATAGTTTTAATATTTATAGTTCATTTACCTTCCTACAGAAGTTCTCTTCAGGTTAAGAATAGAGGAATTCTAGGGGCACCTGGGTGGCTCAGTGGGTTAAAGCCTCTGCCTTCAGCTCAGGTCATGATCCCAGGGTCCTGGGATTGAGCCCTGAATCAGGCTCTCTGCTCAGCAGGGAGCCTGCTTCCTCCCCTCCCTCTGCCTGCTTGCCTGCTTCTCTGCCTACTTGTGATCTCTATCTGTCAAATAAATAAATAAAATCTTAAAAAAAAAAAAAAAGAATAGAGGAATTCTACTCATGTTTCCTACATAAAGCTAATTAATTTCTAACACTGTTAAATGCATTATATGCTAATCACATCTCTTCCCAGAATTTTTTTTTGGGGGGGGGGTAATATATTTATTTATGGGACTCATCTTGTAACATTTAAGACATAGAGGTTGTTTACAAAAATACGTAAGTTGTTGGTCTTTCTTCCAGGATTTAAATATCTGCAATTTAATTTTAAAATCCAAATGCATGGACATTAATAGAGAAATACAAAGGTGGTTTTTTGTTTTGTTTTGTTTTCTCAAACCAAACCTTCACTTTGAAAGAATTTACTATTTTGAATCTATTTTAAATAATTTCGTTCTTTTTCTTCAGTTAGACACAATTACTCAACAGGATAAAAATATTATTGCTCCATTTCAAGACCATGAAACATGTTCTTAACAATTACACTACATATTTTCTGCCTGTAACTTGAATTTAAATTTGGTCCTGAAGTATGAAATACGTAGAAATATTGTCCAGTTTACTTGGAAGCCAGAAAGCTTGAGAGAGGGACAGGAGAGGGTAGTTAGGGACTGTGACAAAGGGGAGTTTATTACGAAGAAAAGACAAGTAATGAGTTTAAAAAAAAAAAAGAAAAATGAAACTAAAATCATCCTCAAAAAGCAACTCTTAAGATTAGGTATGTCTTCTTTTCTTATTAATTGTCAACATTAAATGATGTCCAGTGTTTTGCATTTAATTTTACATGTGACTTTGAAAGGGCCACTCCCTTTTGGGGCCTCAGTGTCATCTATAAAATGAGAGGGCTGTACCATCTCTGAAGTCCTTTATGGCATAAAATTCTACGACTACAAGGGTCAAGCTATTCTTACTTCTTTATCTAGAGCTATGCTCTGGGTTCCGAGGTGATTAATAATTACGGTGACCTGGGTGTTATATTAAACTGATGAATCACTGAACTCTACCTCTGAAACTAATAATACAGTATATGTTAAATAATTGAATTTAAATAAATAAATAATTAAAAATGAAAACCAAATCATGGTTTATGAAAAACTAGGTTGTATTTCAAAATAAGTTATATTTTGAAATGATACTTGAAAATTATAAAGTACTATTTAACTATACAGACTGTGCTTTTATTCAAATTAATAAATCTCTTCTAATAATACCCTCTAGGTCATAGAATGTAATAATGCCACTGTGAATTGCACTCTCCAAATCATATTTCTGTATATCACAATTTGAAAGGGAAAATGACGCATTAGAGATATCAGAGAAGTCACAAGGATGCTGAGGAGCCTGAAAACAAGGGAACTAGGGATCTTTAGACAGGAGAAGAGAACTTGGGTACCTGATAATGGAAAGGCTGCCACAGGAAGAGGAAGATAATATGTTCTGATTGCTCAAGGGCAGAATATGATTTAAAAGTAGAAATTTAAGAAGAACATTGATGAGTTTAACATTACAAAAAACTTTGTAATATCTAAAACGTCATGAGAAATCCCCACTGGAGATTCTCAAAACACAGCCTAATATGATCTTCATGGGAAATACTTAAGAAGAGATTCTTGTGGAAGTTAAGAATAGACGTCTTCATAAAATTTTTTAAAGATTTTATTTATTTGTTTGACAGAGAGATAGCACAAGTACGCAGTGGCAGGCAGAGAGAGAGAGGAGGAAGCAGGCTCCCCACCAAGCAGAGAGCCTGATGCGGGGCTCGATCCCAGGACCCCGAGATCATGACCTGAGATGAAGGCATAGGCTCAACCCACTGAGCCCACCCAGGCACCCCTTTTACTAGAGATTTTTTTCTCAAATGTTATTTCCCATTTGAAAGAGCTCTCCTTCCTCTGCCACTCATTATCTCCTTATATTGCTTTATTTTTCTTCTTAGCACCTGTTATCATCTGAAATTGCTTTCTTGTTTATTATATTATCTGTCTCTTCTTATGGAGTAGCTCTAAGAGGGATCTTGCTTATCTGGTTTACCCCTCTATTTCCAGCATAAGCAAGTGCATAAATGAAAAAGATGACTATTTTGTAGATAAATTAAATGCAAGCTTGGAAGGGACTTCTAACCTCTTTAAGGTCACAGGCTAGTGAGTGATGGAACAAGAATTAGAATCCAGGTTTACCCATTTTCCTGAAAGCCTGCATTCTTTTCAGTATGCCACTCCACCTCTTTGATAAAACAATCCTCCCTCTGGGAAAACCTGCTTGGGGAAGAGGGCCAGCCACGTCAGTAAAACTTTTTTTTTTTTTTTAAAGATTTTATTTGTTTATTTGACAGAGATCACAAGCAGGCAGAGAGGCAGGCAGAGAGAGAGTGGGAAGAAGGCTCCCCAGTGAGTAGAGAGCCCGATGCGGGGCTCGATCCCAGGACCCTGAGATCATGACGTGAGTCGAAGGCAGAGGCTTAACCCACTGAGCCACCCATGTGCCCCCATGTCAGTAGACTTAAGGCTTGATGGAAACTTATAGATACAAATAAAATGAACACCAAGCAGCCAATGCCATGATCCCTCTGGTCTACAATCACTGAAACTCAAATATAGGCACCTGTGTCTACATAAAAGGAGTAAGGAGCATGTTCCAAATGTTTACAAAGAGCCTGCCGCCATCTGTCATTCATTCAATACATACATAT
The DNA here is from genome assembly GCF_022355385.1 of Mustela nigripes. Classification (NCBI taxonomy): domain Eukaryota; kingdom Metazoa; phylum Chordata; class Mammalia; order Carnivora; family Mustelidae; genus Mustela; species Mustela nigripes. The sequence goes on from NC_081570.1 coordinate 34,897,444, forward strand.
TGAGCACCCAGAAATAGTTCCTGTCCCACAGTCTAGTGCAGGGAGATACTGATGTAACAAATCACTTTAATCCTCTGTGCAAGTACAGAAAAATGAAACCTAATCCAGTCTTAGAAAGCCAGCAAAGGCTAACTGGAGCAGATGATGTCTAAATTAAGAGCTGAAAAAAGGTTGGGTAGCTTATAGATTGCTTGAAATGAACTCCCAGGTCATGATGACAGAATGTTTACTGACTTCCCACATATAGCGTAGGTCCATTCTCCTAGTCAGAGCAGGACAGGTGGCCCTTCCAAGAGCTTCCAAAAATCGAAGCCATATGGCTGCTTATCACCCCAGGATAAAGGGAGTGTGTGATGACAGCCTGGGTGTTCTATCATAATTCCTAGCTATCATGTTTCTATCCTATTCTATAGCCCCTCATTCCATCAAGCTGTGGATATACATACTAGGTTATTAAAGTCAAGAGAAAAGCTTCACTGAGATTTCCTGGGGTGGGGGAAAATGTTAAAAAAATTCCCTCCTTCAACTTGCTAACTTGTTTCTACCATAACTCCTGGACTTTTTATTATTCCACCAGCCAGCTCAAAAAAAGGCATCGTTGGGGATATCCTGAGGCCTTCCTGGGCAACCACAGCCCACCAAGCAATCATAAGAAGAAAAGGTGCCACTTAAAAAAGTCTTTAGGCAAGTTGGGACCATGTTCTCAGATTTTCCCTTACCCAAAGCGTACTCATTCTTTTCAAGCAGATAGAAATCTGCCAGAAACAAATCCTTGGGCAAAATGAAAAGTTCCAGGAAAGAATGACAGAGATTTGTAATATGATAAAGACATCAAACAGTCAACTGAAAATAACTTGTACTTAGCTTTTTGAACATTTAAAAATAGCACATAGGCTTAATCTTTCTAACAAGCTGTCCCTAGGATGGGGATTTCATGGGTATAGTTTGCTCTTTGTTGTAACATGTTAGCTGTTTCATAAGACATATAACAATAGTTCTTTTGCTACATCAAAGAATTTAAAGAACTAAACCTCTAACTAGTGTGTTGGTATCATTACCCCTATTTTCTGGGTTGTGAAACTGAGGCAAAGGGAAAATGAGGCTTGCCTGAGGCTCAAGATTCCTGTCTAGATTAAAGAGAAAATTATCAACTCTACAATCTCTAAATTAAGAGAAGCCATTGAGACCTGCAATATAAGGTAAGTGTTTTAAACACAGGCTACAGAACTCTATTATAGATTTTGTCTGCTGAGGTCTCCTAAAGACACCTCACTACCCTGTTCTCAAAACACTTATCTAAGGAATAATCACATTGTTTTCTGAAGCACAAAAATGCCATGAATGACTGATCACCTCAGACAATCAGAGGAGCACCTAATGGGGGTCAGGCTCAATGCCCAAGGAGTCAGCAAGTTTTGCTTCACGGGCTGATCACATACATCCTTACTTATGGCCCATGAAGAAGAGCTCTTTTTGCTCCAGAAGAGCCAGAATTCTTGCTCATATGGCTCTAGACAGGATCGAAAGCTTCCCACAACATTGCATCTTCCTCTACTTAGAGAAGGATATCCTCAAACCCATGACACAAGGATACTACATAGCTCCTTGAGTCCTGGAGGAGATTTGCTGATTTTTAAGTATGTTTCACACAAAAATAATTAATTCGGAGTTTTATAGTACTAAGAACCGCTGAATTGCATACTTTAAAAGATTTCTATATTTACATATAATTACCTAATGTATACAAAAAATTCTAAACACATGGATCCCACAGACTTAAAAAGAGAAGAAAAAAGTAAATTTGAAAATTCCAGACTAACTAAACCCATTCTGAAGCCCAGGGTCTAGAGTTACAGCACATTATAAGGACAACTGATGCTTGTCTTTCGGATGCAGTATGAGTGAAAAATCATGTATATTTGAGATGCACAAATGTATCTCAAATCCAGGGCTGGGTTCTAGTCTGGCTCAGCACCTAACCAGGTGTGGGACTTGGGGGAGATTATTATTTAAACTGAGTACTGATTACTCAGAATACCATCTACCTTTCAAGGTGGATATCCACATGGTATAAGTCTGCCATTCAAGCTGGTTGTGGGGATTAGCAATCCACAGTGAATATGAAATATCTCCCTTGTGATCTTCACAGCAAACATTCTGGGTAACTCCAAAGAAAATAAATTTACACCCTCAATAATCAGCTAATAAATTAACTCTCTAGGGTAGTATCTAAGACCATAAACTAAGGTTCTAAAGTAAATTAATTTCGTGTGAATAATCAGCTGTTACTGCAAAGCAGGTCTCTGTTGCTTCTCAATCTCATTTTTCATCTGCCCTTCTATTCTCCTTCCCTCTCAATTGTTCAACTTCTAAAAAAAAAAAAAAAAAAATCAAATTAAACCTTAAATGTAGGGGCGCCTGGGTGGCTCAGTGGGTTAAGCCTCTGCCTTGAGCTCAGGTTATGATCTCAGGGTCCTGGGATCGAGCCCCACATTGGGCTCTCTGCTCAGCAGGGAGCCCACTTCCCCCACTCTCTCTCTCTCTGCCTGCCTCTCTGCCTACTTGTGATCTCTCTCTGTCAAATAAATAAATAAAATCTTAAAAAAAAACAAAACCTTATATGTATATAATTCAGGCTTATCACCCTGAATTATACCAATTAAGTTATTTAATTGGTATGTTTTCTTTTTAGTATATTTCAAAGAAATACAGACCTGGGTAAAGTTTTAAAGGTATACGCTTATACTAAGTGAGGACATCAGCTCACACAATTTGAAACTAAAAATATGCCCTTGCATCTCAGCTTTGTAGTAATTCTTCAACTGCTAAAAGCATAGGATCTACCAACATTTTCATGCTTTTCTGGAGCTATTTTATCCTCTTCACATTAGGAACATCTACCCCTACACATTGCCCCACTGTTACATATTCCTATTCTCTTCCTACGAGACTCAATTAGAAACAGACATTCATGAAGTGGTCCTTCAGTAAGTAGATCCAAACAGTGTTTGCAGGTTCTTCTCTAGACGGCACAGAGTATTCTCCTAACTCAGTTCTTTATTGTATCCGTAACCCACTCCACTACTGCATTCTCAAATAATAGTTCAATTTCCACTGAGACATGTGCCATTTGGCCACACCTAGCAGACATTATACTATTAATCCCTTATTACTTAATGCATTTACGGAGACTATGGTACCCAATGCATAGTCTTTCCTTCCACTTGAACTTTAGGCAAGTTACTCAAGCTCCCTCAGCCCTACTTTTCTCATTTGTAAGATGGGGATAAAGACAGTGACTACTGTAGAAGGTGTTAGATGATTAAATGAAATAAAGCACATTAAGTATTCAGCATGGAGGCTTCTGGCATTGGAAAGAACCCCCAAATTCTGTTACAAACCCTAAAACTTTTGGACAAGACCTAACAAAAAATTTATTCCAAATGTATTCAAACTTACAAGAAAAAAAGGGAAAATACCAAGTGCCAGAAGTGAAGAAGGAAGTGAAAACTGAACAGAAACCTTGGCTACCTTAGCTGGGGTTTTAGAGAGCTACCCTGGGCCAAAAGATATGGCTTGACAATGATATGAAGCAAGGAGTTTGAACTGAGACCCTGCATAAATGAAAATCCAGCGAAAGTATAAACTTAAAAGAAAAAAAAATCTATAGCACAAGGAACTATTAAGGAAGTTTTCCTCTCTCTGCTTGGTTTTGGAACAAAAAATTCTGAAGGACTATTATTTCTAACCTAGAATTCTTTTTTTTTTTTTTAAGATTTTTTTTTTTTTTTAATTTGACAGAGAGAGAGAGATCACAAGCCTCCTTGCTGAGCAGGGAGCTCAATGTGGGGTTCGATCCCAGGACCCTGGCATCATGACCTGAGCCAAAAGCAGACACTTAACTCACTGGGCCACCCATGCAGCTCCAGGACTTTTTAAAAATATCTGACTTCAGATCTGGATACAATGTAATATGGAGTACATATAGAAAATATTATCACAAAAAAATTTGAAATTGAATCTAATGCACATTCAGATCCAAATTACAGTTTTTATGAAAATACTGGAAAAGAGAAACAAGTTAAATGACATCAACAGAGAGCAAAGAGACACACCAGAGACAAGGGAGATTATAAATAACCTGTTTTCTTTGATTAAGTCAATGGCATAAAGAAAAAAAGTGGGTGAAAGGGAGACTGTTCTAGAGTAAAAGACTAAAGAGACATAATCAAATATAATGTGTGGGCCTTAAAAAATACCATGTTTCATAACAAAATTAGAAAGTATCTACTAATAAGTTCAATACAGGATGTATAAAACTTCTTTTTTTTTTTTTTAAAGATTTTATTTATTTATTTGACAGAGAGAGATTACAAGTAGGCTGAGAGGCAGAGAGAGAGAGAGGAGGAAGCAGGCTCCCTGCTGAGCAGAGAGCCCGATGCGGGACTCGATCCCAGGACCCTGAGATCATGACCTGAGCCGAAGGCAGCGGCTTAACCCACTGAGCCACCCAGGCGCCCTAAAACTTCTTTTTTATAGAAAAACTTCAAATCTTATTTGAAAACAACAACAACAAAATAACCTTAATAGAGATATAGTATATTTAAGGAATAAAAAGACTCAGTATTATAAAATGCCAACTCTCTCAAATTAAACTGAAAATCACTGTAATTCCAGTCAAATACCAAGAAAGATTTTTTATGGTTAATACAGAGATTCATATGTCAAATGGAAAGAAATAGTTAAGATGACTTTAAAGATAAATAATAATAATGAGAGGTAGAGTGGAATCATCCTACTACACAGAATTTCTAAAAAGCTACAGTAATTAAAACAATAGGATATTGATGAAGGAAAAGACAATGAGGCCAGTGAAAGAGAAGAGAAAGCTTAGAAATAGTCTCAGGCATATGTGGAGCTTGGTATAAACCAGAGAATAAAAGATTATTCAATAAATAGTGGGAATAACCAGCTACTCATTTGGAAAAAAGATAAATTTAGATATTTACGTCATATCATATATAAATATAAATACTGGTTTAAAGATCCAAATATAAAAAGCAAAATTGTCTAAAAGGCTATGTTTTTGTTTTTATTTTTTATTCTTATTGCCCTTCAAAGTAGTCCTGTTAGTCTATAGTCTATAGACTAACAGGACTACTTTGAAGGGCAATTTGCCTCTATCTAAATAAAGCTGGAGATGCACATACCTTATGATACACACATCACTCCTAGGTGTCTAACTTCAAAACAAGAGCACAAAGAAATTTGTACAAGGATGTATGTTGTAGCATGACACTCAGTGAAAGAAATGAAGCCAACTAACTTCCCCACAGAAGAGGAATGGATAAACTCTTACCCAGCACCCAGATCCAATCTGGAGAGACTGGGTCTGGGAGGAAAGTTTTTGCCAAGCTCATGCCAGAAAGATGAGAGGGAAGCCCTTTGCCCATCGAGTCCTTAGTCAAATCTTATTCTTCCTGGTCTCAGTTTTCCCCTGTTCAGTGGGTGCAAATATTAACCTTGCTCATAACTCTGATCAATTGAAACATATCTTCGCCTCTGTATCTAGACATCTGAGCAATGGTGAAAGATAGAAAAATAAGAAAAAAAATATCCAACCCTACAAGAGTGCTAACTGCAGTAATTATCATTTACATTCCTTTAAAAAATATTTTATTTATTTAAGCAAGAGCGAGAGTGAGAGCATGAGAGAGGAGAGGGCCAGAGGGAGAAGCAAACTCCCCACTGAGCTGGGATGTGGGACTCGATCCTGGGACTCCAGGATCACGACCTGAGCTGAAGGCAGTCACTTAACCAACTAAGCCACCTAGGGGCTCTATAATTTACATTCTTCTACCCTAGCTGCACCCCTCATGTTGCTCAGGTCTCCTTCTCAGTATCCCTACTCAGCTCTCCTATTTTCTAGTGACAGTTCTGCACTTTCACTACTCACAGGTCCCAATCCCGTTACCTTTCTCTCTCCACATTCTCACAGACAACCCTACTTTCTACTTCTTCAAGAATATAGAGGCCTCAGGAGTGAACTTTTTAAATTCCTGTCTCTCCTTTCTGATCTGCATTTGAGCTTTCCCTTTCCTCCTGTTTTCTCATTTTAGTGGAAGATATAGCCTTCCTCCTGCCCAAAGCTGCTCCTTCATTCCTTCTTTTCTCCTTGGGGACCTCATCCATCATTTGTCTCCTTTCTTCTACACCTCTCCACTGGCTCTTCAGCTCTCATATAAAAATGTTCAAGTTGCTTCCATCTTAAAAACACCCTCAAGAAAAAACAAAACAAAACAAAAAACACCCTCAAATCTCTCTTTTTTTTTTTTTTTTTAAGATTTTATGTATTTATTTGACAGAGGGAAATCACAAGTAGATGGAGAGGCAGGCAGAGAGAGAGAGGGAAGCAGGCTCCCTGCTGAGCAGAGAGCCGGATGCGGGACTCGATCCCAGGACCCTGAGATCATGACCTGAGCCGAAGGCAGTGGCTTACCCACTGAGCCACCCAGGCGCCCCAAAAAACACCCTCAAATTTTAATCTCACAAAACAAACTGAGGGTTGCTGGAGGGTGGGGAGGGTGGTGGGGTTATGGACACTGGGGAGGGTGTGTGCTATGGTGAGTGCTGTGAAGTGTGTAAACCTGGCAATTCACAGACCTGTACCCCTGGGGCTAATAATACAGTATATGTTTATTAAAAAATAAAAAAAAATTATTTAAAAAAACACCCTCAAAGTAGAAGAAACTAGTAACAGTGGTTGCTAACAGGGAAACCAGGTGGATAAGGAAGGAAGGGAAACATTTTACCATAAACATTTTTATACTTTTTGAACCCTGTGTATGTATTAGTTATAATTACTTTAAAATATCCATGGTTGCATCTCTCTTCCTCTTTCAGAAGGTCCTCTCTTTCTACATGTCTGTTAAGTACTGGTGTTTCCTTAGGCCCCCTGTATCCTGTCCTTTTCTTTATTTACTCTAATATTCTTGTGGGAAAGATGGTTCACATTCATAGCAAAATCTATTTAGTGAGCTAAATGTACTTACACATCTTATTTCTCCTATAAACCCGTTCCTTATCCCGTAGCCTCTAAATTTGTGAATGCCATCACCATCCACACAGTTGTTCTTGCTAGAAACCTTCGAGTCATGCTTGATCTCTCCTTCTCTTTATCCTCCCACATTCAGTTAATTAACCACCAAGTTCTAAATATTCTCCAACTTATCCCCATCTCTTTTTACCACTGTCACTGTCTTGGTTTGGTTCTTCATCATTTCTTACTAGGATTACTACAACAGCCTCCCAGTGGTCTCTCTGGATCTCATTCATGAGGTCATATTTCTCAAATATTAATCTGTTAATGAGCCTTCAAAGTATCCCTACTGGATAAAGCATATATTTGATTTTCACCTCTATCTCAGACTGTATAGACAGCATAGTACAGGAGTTAAGAGCATAGGCTTTGAAGTGAAGGACCTAAGTTTAATCACTAACTCTTTCATTAAACTTACCCAAGATTCAATCTCCTTATCTATTCTCAGTAAGGTCTGAAGGGGCTGGAGCAGTCCTTTGAACTCTTGAAACTAGCAAACTAATACTCATTTTAAAAATGAAGCCCTGAGAATATGCTGGAATCCAAATTGAGCAGGATAAGGATAATCAGTGCAAAGCAAAGAGAAAGGCCAGATAAAATGGAGATAATGGAGCAGAGGAGAAAGATCTCAAAGGAGGGGACTCTATAGCTATCCTGAGTTATCCTTCCCTTCTAAAATTTTAGGAAAATTAAATTTGGGTAAAATCAGCAATACAAAGAATTATAGTCACCCCAATATTTATAGCAGCAATGTCCATAATAGCTAAACTATGGAAAGAGCCTAGATGTCCATCAACAGATGAATGGATAAAGAATATGTGGTGTATATATATACAACGGAATATTATGCAGCCATCAAAAACTGAAATCTTGCCATTTGCAATGACATAGATGAAACTAGAGGCTATTATGCTAAGCAAAATAAGTCAATCAGAGAAAGACAATTATCATATGATCTCACTGATATAAAGAATTTGAGAAACAAGACAGAGGATCATAGGGAGGGGAGGGAAAAATGAAACAAGACAAAACCAGAGAGGGAGACAAACCATAAGAGACTCTTAATCTCAGGAAACAAACTGAGGGCTGCTGGAGTAGAGGGGGCTGTGAGAGATGGGTGGCTAGGTGAAGGACAATGGGGAGGTTATGTGCTATGGTGAGCATTATGAATTGTGTAAGACTGATGAATCACAGACCTGTACCCCTGAAACAAATAATACATTATATGTTAATTTTTTAAAAAATTTTTTTAAAGGAAAGGATTATAGTTAAATCCCGTACAAAGTTATTATAGAAAAAGATCATAGTAAGGGTTAGAGTAACATCTCTACAATGAACCACATGTCAGAAAGACATGCTCATGAAAAAGGTTAAACCTGTAGGCGAATTATTTAAAAATAACCTAATATAAGAAAATAATAGATGAGGTCAAAATAAATCTGAATTAGAAAAATTAGAAATTAGATGACAAAACTTAAGAAAGAGTTAGAAATCAAAGAAAAAAGATCATTTCAGAAACAACAGCTAAACTAGAAAGGACACAAAAGTGAATAAAACACAACGCAATGCATAATACCTCGAGGGAAACAAGCATAAAAAAAGACAAAAATCCTACAATCTAAGAAGAAACAGATAAAAAGTTGAGGCAAAATAACTGAAAGTGAAGAAAAGCAACAAAAATCCAACATCTGTGTAAGAATTCCAAAGACTAGGGGCTTAGTAGGTTAAGTGTCTACCTTCCACTTCAATTATGATCTCAAAGTCCTGGAGATCACCCCTATGGGCTCTCTGCTCAGTGAGGAGCCTGCTGCTCCCTCACCCTCTGCCCACCCCGACCCCCGGCTCATGCACCCACTCTCTCTCAAACAAAATCTTAAAAAAAAAAAAACAATCCCAAGGACTAAAACCTAGGTAATGAAATAGAACAAAAACCTAAATTTATAATTCCAGAAGACTTATCTGAAACAATAAAAAAGACCAAAACTTCACATGAAAAGGACATACTACATATCTAGAAAATATGATTCAGATCAATAGGATATATTACATGGTAAAACCAGAAAAGTTTAAAGAAAGATAAAAACTTGGGGTGACTAGCTGGCTCAGTTGATACAGCATGTGACTCTTGATCCTGGGGTCATGTGTTCAAGGCTTATGTTGTACACAGAACTTAAAAAAAAAAAATTAAAATGGGGGGGCATCTGGGTGGCACACTCGGTTAAGCATCTGACTCTTGGTCTCAGCTCAGGTCGTGATTTTGGGGTCATGGGATCGAGCCCTACCTCAGGCTCCATGCTTAGCACGGAGTCTGCTTGAGATTCTCTTTCCTCTCCCTCTGCACCTCTCACTTGTGTTCTCTCTCCCTCTAAAATAAATAAATCAATCTTTAAAAAAATAAAATAGGGGTACCTGGCTGGCTCAGTCAGTGGAGCATGCAACTCTTGATCTTGGGGTTGTAAGTTTGAGCCCCAAATTGGGTGTAGAGATTACTTAAAAATAAAATCTTTTTTTTTCAGTGTCTGGTTAAAGCCTTTTGGCTCTGGTCATGGTTCCAGGGTCCTGGGATCGAACCCCACATCGGGCTCTCTGCTCAGCAGGGAGCCTGCTTTCCCCTCTCTCTCTGCCTGTGTCTCTGCCTACTTGTGATCTCTGTCAAATAAATAAATAAAATCTTAAAAAAAAAAAATCTTTAAATAAATAATTAAAAAACACCTTTGGGAATCCAGAAATAAGACCAACTCACTCATAAGGCAAAGAAAGATTTTCACTGTTTGGACAGCAACACTTTATAAGAGAATCAATGAGGGAATTTAAGATATTCAAGGAAAAAATGTGAGTCAAGGATTTTATATCCATATAAATTGTCTTTCAAATATGAAGGCTGCAGCTAATCCACCTAGCATCGATATCATGAAGACTTTTTAAAGACGCTATTAGAAGTAAGCTTCAGGTAGCCAAAGACTAGAGAAAAAAGGACCAGGGCCTTGTGGCAGTGATTCACTTGCAGCTACTACATCCCAAAGAGACAACCAAAAGCTTATGTGCCTCCAGACAGAAGAACGCACTATCACCTATGAAAGTCTTGTCCCTAAATTCAAAACCTGAATTTAATGGAGCTTCTAGGTCCAACTACCAATACCAATATAAAGAGAGGGATACTTATTAGACAACACCACAGGGTCGCAATCAACAAAATGCAGACTGTGAGGGAAAATGTATGAGAAAATGAATGGCCCAGTTTCTCCAACAAATAAATTATAAGAAAAAGAAGAGACAGAGGGAAAATCTATATATTAAAAGAGACATTTCAACCAATTGTATAGTCTTTATTTGCCTCCTGATTTAAATAAACACACTAAAACATTTTAAAATTATATTTATGAGGCAACTGGAAACTTATTCACTGTTTGGATATTTGATAATAAAGAATTATTAATTTTTTTAGGTGTTATAATGGTCTTACAGTTTTATTTTTATTTTTTAAAGAGCTCTTATCTTAGTAATATATACTTACAGATGAAGTAATAGGATTTCTGAGATTTATTTCAAAAGAATATGAGAGGGAGCAAGACGGGTGGGGATATAGATGAAATAAGATTATCTAGGTTGATCTGTGATGACGTGGATGGAACTAGAGGGTATTATGCTTAGCAAAATAAGTCAATCGGAAAAAGACAACTATCATATGATCTCCCTGATATGATGGAAGTGGAGATGCAACGTTGGGGGTTTGGGGGTAGTTGGGAGGAAGACAAACCATAAGAGACTCTTAATCTCACAAAACAAACTGAGGGTTGCTGGGGGGAGGAGGGGAGGGAGGGGGGGTGGGGTTATGGACATTGGGGAGGGTATATGCTATGATGAGTGCTGTGAAGAGTGTAAGCCTGGCGATTCACAGACCTGTACCCCGGGGCTAATAATACATTATATGCTTACAAAAAAATTAAAAAATAAAAAAAAGATTATCTGGGTTGATAACTACTAAAGTTGGGTGACAGATACTCGAGCAATGTTCCATTTTTGTACGTTTGAAGTTTTCCCTGATAAATAGTTAAAAAGAACAAACAAACTATGTATGGTCCATAATTGGTTATTTAATAAATTAAGCAATTATAATCATTATTATAGCCTCAATACATATTTGGTAAATGAATGAGTTCGGACATAGATAAGAATGAATCATTCATCAACAAATATGAAACACTATTGTGGAGAAGACTGAAAATCTAAGAACTTCCATGTTATCAACACTAGTTATAAGAATGGAGCTCACTCACCCAGGGCGTGGGAGAATGAATGAGCCAGTAACCTTTCTTGAAAAGTCAGGGAAAGAGGGTAGGCAGCTGAAATAAAAAGTGAGAAGCCAGTAAGTCGGCAAAAATTGTGGCATGAGATAAGGTAAAATGAAGTAGAAAACAGTGCCAGGAGAATAAAACCAAATAAAATATGTATGTCAGCTGAAAAAACACACAGCAAGTATGATGTCCAACTTCAATATCCTATAAGCACACATGATGGAAGTTTCCAAATATAAAGAGAACTGCAATATATTTAGCAAATGCAATGCAAATGAGAAACATTATAAACTAAAATGGTGAAACATATTTTAAACAAAAAAGCCAAATAAAGCTAATATACTGTTGTGGTCTTTCTCTAGAAAAGCAGAAGTCACATGGGATAACCTCAAAGTAATATTTGGGGAACTCAATCCGAAGGAAGTGGGTAAAGATAAAAGAATCAAAAGCTCATAAACCCCCAAATCTCAAAGGCAATAATCTTACCTAAAATCTTACTTAAAAAAAGACTAAAATAGTCGCCAAATGTTTAGGAAGCTGCTTTGTGGGATCAAGGTAAGAGAAATACATTGGCTCAAAGGGGGCACTGCTTTTAAACCCTGGCACAGCCTGGGGCTACAACTTTCTACTTCAGAGAGGTACATGACATCTCTTAGCAAACACCAACAAACTGCCCTTCTCAGGCTGTTTCACTTTCCTCAACTGTTTACGTGTATTTCCATTACCTTTCCTACAAGTGTGTTGATCCCACCCAGATGGTTCTGAATTTTGGCTTAGCTCAAACTTCGGCGATTTAGGAGTCTGCTAAGTTCCTCCACAGGTTAGCTTAGTTGCCTCTGCTCCAGGCTGGAATGCAAGTTGACATGAAGCCAAGTATCAGGAGCCATTGGTGGAGGAGGAATCAAGCAGAAACAGCAAAGACAGCAGAGACCTGCTAGCCCTAGTCTCAGCTCAAGAAAAGGCACAGAGGCAGGATTATATGTAAAAGGTGCTGTGATGTCAATTATGTAAAAACAAAGTGGGATGAAAGGAGGAAAAGAAATGAGACTGTAAGAATGACTTAATGAGGACTCTTACCTTTAGGTTCTAAAATAAGGATTCAATGGTTAAAACCATAAGCAGCAGCAGGAACTTGGAAGTACAGTGTCCTACTGGCATTTACTTTACTTGCTTCACATGCCTATTCCTATTTATAGTTGTTACTACTATTTCTCAGGCCCCTAATTGTTACAAGCCTCACATGAGACTTCTAGAACTGCCAGTTCCAGGTTCAAGTAAAAGTAACATTTCTAGGAGTTAGAAACTAGGGAGCGAAGAGATTACACCTCCATCCTAAATGATTAGACTGTAGCTAAAACAGCCCCTGGGAAGTCCACCAAGCACCCTAAGCTTCTTAGTAAACCTGGTATCTGTTCCTATGAGAGACCAGAACTATCATTTCATTTTCTTAGTGAAATTCCCAGTATCTTCCCTAAGGAAATAAGCAGCTGCCGTCCAGAAAGTAACACATCCAACGTTATGGTATTGGAAATCTCTCTAGTCAGAAACACCAAAATCTACTTGGATGGAAGCACAGGAAAACGAAAAGGCCAAAAGTGAATGGAAATGCCTATAATACATTGCACTGGCAGTCCTAGCCAGGGCAAGATTAAAAACAAAAACAAAAACAAAAACAAAAAAAAGCATAAAGATTAAAAAGGAGTCTACAATTTGATAAGGCCAATCTTCAAAAAGCAATTTTATGTCTATACACAAGCAACAAACAATTGAAAAATAGAGTAAAAAGCACCAGTTACAATACCATTAAAAACATCTACCTAGGAATAATTTACCAAGAGATGTTCAAAACTTCTACATTGAAAATTATAAAACACTATGAGAGAAATTAAAAGAAACCTAAATAAATAGATGTTCAAGACTGGAAGAATCAATATTAACTAATTATAACTAATTAGTTGTTATTAACTAATTAGTTAACTAATCTCTAGGTCCAGTTCAATTCCTACTACAAAGCTAAAATAATCAAGACATTATTCAATGTGCTTTGAAGACTCGACAAATAGACCAATGAAACAAAATAGAGAAAACCGAAAGACCACACATATACAGTCAGTTGATTTTCAATGAAGGCACCAGTCCAATTCAATGGGGAAAGTAAAATCTTTCTAACAAATCGTGCTGGAGTGGTGCCTGGGTTAAAGCCCCTGGCTTCGGCTCAGGTCATGATCCCAGGGTCCTGTGATAGAGACCCGCATGGAACTCTCTGCTCAGCAGGGAGCCTGCTTCCCTTTCTCTCTCTGCCTGCTTCTCTGCCTACTTGTGATCTTGGTCTGTCAAATAAATAAATAAAATCTTTTTTTAAAAAATGGTGCTGGAATAAATATCCATATAGAAAAAAAGAAAATTTACCCCTACCTCACGCCGCATACAAAATTAAATCAAGATGGGGTAAACATTAAAGAGTATCTTTATTGGGGTACCTGAATGGCTCAGTTGATTAAGTGTCTAGCTCTTGGTTTTGGCTCAGGTCATGATCTCAGGGGCATGAGACTGAGTTCCATGTGGGGCTCCACACTCAGTGGGAAGCCTGTTTGGGATTCTCTCCCTCTCTCTCTGACCCTTCCCCCACTCATGTGCTCCCTTTTTCTCTCTCAAATAAATAAATCTCTTTTTTGTAAGGTTTTCATTTATTTATTTGACAGAGAGAGACACAGTGAGAGAGGGAACACAAGCAGGGGAAGTGGGAGAGGGAGAAGCAAGTTTCCTACCAAGCAAGGAACCTGAGGCGGGGCTCGATCCCAGGACTCTGGGATCATGACCTGAGCCGAAGGCAGACACTTAACGACTGAGCCACCCAAGTACCCCTCAAATAAATAAATCTTAAAAAAGAAAAAAAAGGAATATATTCACAAGCTTGGGATAGGCAAAGATTTCTTAGAGAGGACACAAAAAATATATTAACCACAAAGGAAAAAAAAGCAATAATCTGAATTTCATCAACATCAAAAAATTCTGGTCATGAAAAGACACCATTAAAAAAGTAAAAAGGCAAGCCAGAGACTGGCAGAAGATAGTTACAACACATTTGGCAAAAGGCTTGCACCTAGAATACATACGGAATTTCTATAATCAATAAAAAAAGGTAAACAACTCAATTTAAAAATAGGCAAATGCTTCGAACCCTCCATAAATATAAACAAATGGCCAGTAACCACATGGACAGGTAGTTAGCATCACTATTATCAGAGAAATGCAAATTAAAACCACAAGATACTACTACATTTATATCCACTAGAATAGTTAAAATGTAAAAGTACAATTGACAATATTAGGTGTTGATGAAGACATGAAGCAAATGTAATCCTTACACATTGTTGATGGAAGTATAAAATGGTATAACCACTTGGAAACCTATATGGCAGTTTCTAATACAGTAAACCCTACAAACTAGAATATTTTCACAAAAAGATTTGCAGAACAATATTCGTAACAGCTTTATTAATGATATCTCAAAATCAGAAACAACCCAAATGACCCAACAGAGAAATGAGTAAATAGTGGTATATTTATTCAATGGAATAAAAAAAAAACTAGTTATATCTGCAACAATATGAGTCTGAAAAATATTACATTGAACCAAAGAAACTAGAATAAAATGGTATGATTCCATTTATATCTAGTTCATGAACAAGCAAAGTTAACATATGAATTATTCTTATGAAATTGTTCATATGAAAATGTTCTTCATTTGGGTAGTGGTGTTTAGGGTGTATGTATCTGTCAAAACTCACTGAACTGTATACTTAATATCTTTGTATTTTACTGTGTGTAAATTATTCCCCTATAATGGTAGGATGGAGAGTAAGACCATATATATTTCATTTTTTTAAAAAGATTTTTATTTATTTGATAGAGAGAGAGATCACAAGCAGGCAGAGAGAGCGGGGAAGCAGGCTTCCTGCTAAAAAGAGAGCCCTGATCCCAGGACCCTGAGACCATGACCTGAGCTGAAGGCAAAGGCTTAACCCTCTGACCCACCCAGGTACCCCGGCCATATACATTTCTGCATTAATTTTTTGTTCTTTAGTGCATAGGCAGGTTGAATATATTAATACATCTGTTTACAGTTACCAGAAATACCAGGAGAGACTGCTCCTCAATTCAAACAAGATGGCAACATTATCATACAGATTGAATTTTCTCCAGAGGATATCAATTTAAAAATAGTATATAGTGGGGGCGCCTGGGTGGCTCAGTGGGTTAAAGACTCTGCCTTCGGCTCAGGTCATGATCTCAGGGTCCTGGGATCGAGCCCCGCATTGGGCTCTCTGCTCAGCAGCGAGCCTGCTTCCCCCCTCTCTCTCTGACTGCCTCTTTGCCTACTTGTGATCTCTATCTGATAAATAAATAA
This sequence comes from Mustela nigripes, assembly GCF_022355385.1. Lineage (NCBI taxonomy): Eukaryota > Metazoa > Chordata > Mammalia > Carnivora > Mustelidae > Mustela > Mustela nigripes. Next base: position 34,913,249 of record NC_081570.1, read on the forward strand.
AATCTTAAAAAAAAATAAAATAAAATAAAATAAAAATAGTATACAGTGGATATTTCTCAGTTCATTGGCCACAGGCCAGTAGGGAGACTGTGCCCTCATATTCATATGCCCTTGTTAGTATCTAATCAAAGTAGATCAAAAGGTCAAATGTTATATTGTAAGGATGAGAGTCAGGAATTTTTGAAAATTCCTTTGTACTTTTTTCTGGTCAATCTGTCATCTGCGGAGTGAACTCCGGCTCTGATTTTTATCACTATAGATTAAGTTTTGCTTATTCATGGGGGGACCCCGGTGGCTCAGTCAGTTGAGCATCCAGTTCTTGCTTTTGGCTCAGGTCATTATCTCTGGGTTGTGGGACTGAGCCCTGAGTCACGCTGCACACTGAGCATGGATCCTGCCTGGGATTCTCTCTCTCTCTCCTCTGTCCTGCCCCCACTCCCACCCCCTGCACCCCTCCACACACACGCATTCTCTCTAAAAATTAATAAATAGAGAAATGAATAAATAAAGTTTGCTTGTTCATGAACTTCATTTAAATAGAATCTTTTTTATTTTAAAAGATTTTATTTATTTATTTGTCAGAGAGAATGAGAACAGGCAGACAGAGTGGCAGGCAGAGGCAGAGGGAGAAGCAGGCTCCCTGCTGAGCAAGGAGCCTGATGTGGGACTTGATACCAGGATGCTAGGATCATGACCTGAGCCGAAGGCAGCTGCCCAACCAACTGAGCCACACAGGCATCCCTAAATGGAATCTTTAAAAGCACATTTGGAATTTATCTTTTTTGGGGTGATTGAGTGGTTCAGTCAGTTAAGCATTTGCCTTCGGCTCAGGTCATGATCCTAGGGTCCTGGGATCGAGCCCTGTGTCAGGCTCCCTGCTCAGTGGGGACTCTGCTTTCCCTCTCCCTCTGACTCACCTCCCTGCTTGTGCTCTCACTCATGATCTCTCTCTCAAATGATATAAAAAATCTTTAAAAAAAAAAAGCCCATTTTGGGGCCTCTGGGTGGCTCAGTCATTAAGTGTCTGCGTTCAGCTCAGGTCATGATCCCAGGGTCCTGGGATTGAGCCCCACCATCACAGGAAGCCTGCTTCTCCCTCTCCCACTCCCTCCCTTGTGTTCCCTCTGTCACTGTGTCTCTCTCTGTCAAATAGAAAATAAAATCTTAAAAAAAAAAAAAGCATATCTTTTTTATAAAGATGTACAATTACTCAAAAATACTGGAAACCAGTGACTATAATAACTAAATGTCTCAGTCAGAGGAGTATGTGACTTTTGATCTTGGGGTCATGAATTTGAGCCCCATGTTAGGTACAAAAATGACTTAAATAAATACATACATCTAAAAAAAAAAGTGGTTGAAGAGTACATGGGCAACAAAATATGTGATGCTAGAATACATTTTCGAAAAAGCATTATAAACTGTTGTAGGAAAACATAAGGTGATATTTATCTTCAATAAGTAATACAAATCAAGAAATTGTTTCTCACCTTAAGTTTTGGGTATATTTGGCGCAGAGAATCTGCAGTTCCCCTGTCAGCTTCATCAGGAATACACACAATATCTAGCTTCATTTTCATCTTGAATTCTGCAGATAGAGCCTTTTGGACATCCCTGGTTGTGATGATGATGACTTCTACAGAACAAAAGGGAAAAAGAAGGAAAAACACAAAAACACATTTATTTAGACAGTGGTTTCACCAGTTCAATTAAATTTGGTCTGTTTCTAGATTTAATAATAACAGTTGATATTACTGAACCTTTTCAATGTATTTACAGGCATTCTCTCAATTCTTACAACAATCTCATTTTACAAATGAGAAAACTTGGACTAAAAGATATTAAGTCACTTTGTTCAGGGTTACACAACTAGTAAGCAATGGACTCAAGATAAAACTCGTCTGATGATTAGAGCCCACACTTTAATATATTATATATGGGGCACCTGGGTGGCTCAGTGGGTTAAAGCCTCTGCTTTCGGTTCAGGTCATGATCCCAGGGTCCTGGGATGGAGTCCCACATTGGGCTTTCTGCTCAGCAGGGAGCCTGCTTCTTTCTCTCTCTCTGCCTGCCTCTCTGCCTACTTGTGATCTCTGTCTGTCAAATAAATAAATAAAATCTTTTTAAAAATTACATATCATTACTTGATGCAAAGAGCTCAGAAGTGCATGCATCAAAGCAGATACAAATGGGATCACATTTGAAATCTTCATTCACTACAAAGGAAGAGCTATCACCACTTCCTACCAGGTAGCCATGAGTACTTCACTGAGGACCACAATGAACGCTACCAAGAGACAATCCCCACTTAACAGATGTCTTCATTTTATCCACATATCTGGTAATGAATGACAGAAAACTGGAAATCTTTGTTAATGATCTTTGGTAGGGTAATGTAATTCACTGCAACATAACTTGTATTGCTAATGTCTGAAGATCAGATTTTATTTATTTTTAAAGATCTTGTTTACTTATTTGACAGAGAGACAGATACAAGTAGGCAGAGAGGCAGGCAGAAGAGGGAGAGAAGCAGGCTCCCTGCTGAGCAGAGAGCCTGATGCAGGACTCGATCCCAGAACCCTGGGATCATGACATGAGCCGAAGGCAGAGGCTTTAACCCACTGAGCCATCCAGGTGCCCCTGAAGATCAGATTTTAGCATCTCAATTTCCACTTGTTCCATGATAGTGTTCCAGGTAACAATTTTCTCTCCCTTTCACCATAATCATACTTTTCTATTTTCTTCCCTTCTCTTTCTTCCTCCCTCTTTCTTTTCCAAATCATTTAATTTTCCTTCCTTCCTTCTCTCACCTTTCTTCCATTCCCTGCTTTGCTTTTAGTACCAACTCATTCAACCAATAAATACAAATACACTTCATATGTAAAGAAAAAATAGGCACTGAGAAGTCAGAGATGAATTCAACATGGTTCCTATTCTTAAGAAACTTAACATGGAGAAATGACTAAGAAAGTGGAAGTGATGGCCTTTGAGATAGGTCAAGATAAATTCAAGACCACTGAAAACTTCTTTAGTATACACTCTATAAATACTGATGTTACAAAGATGAATGAAGTACAGTAGCTGCTCTCAGATCAGTCTTCCATTCCACTAATTACAGCATAAAACAGGCCTTGGTGGGTACTGAGATAGAAAAACAAAGTGTGATGGAACCATCGAGGACAGGGTGATTGAGGCTGTTTGGAACTTCAAAGAGAAGATAACATTTTGGAGAAGACATTTTATTTTACTATTTCATTTTTTTTTTTTTTTTTTTGGAGAGAACATTTTAGGGAGAGTGCATAGTCAAGGAAGTAACTGGAAATATGGGACAGTCTAATAACTGGACTAAGACTCTTATGTGTGGATAGAAAGAAAAAAACTAAGCAGGACTACATTAACTTCTCTAAACTCATGAACAATATGAAGAAAGTGAACACAGACTTTGTTATTAAATTCCGGAATCCTGTGTTTAGGAGGCATTCATCAATTTCTAAGTGAGACTTAGTGAGATAAAATTTCCTATGTAATGGGTGTTAAACACACCATAAAAGAAACCCCTAACCACAACTGAAGATATAGCAAGAGTAAAAAGGAAAAAAAAGTTACTGATGGCAAATCCACAAGGAGTTATTAAAGTATAGTATGATATTTTAAAGTGTATTAAAAAGAAAATCTTTTGGGGCACCTGGCTGGCTCATTTGGTAGAGCATGGGACTCTTGATTTCAGAGTTGTGAGTTTAAGCTCTACGCTGGGTATAGATTACTTAAATAAAATCTCGAAAAGAAAAGAAAATAGAAAATCTTTTCTTAAACATCTCTTTTTTTTTTTTTTTAAAGATTTTATTTATTTATTTGACAGAGAGATCACAAGTAGGCAGAGAGGCAGGCAGAGAGAGAGAGGAGGAAGCAGGCTCCCCGCTGAGCAGAGAGCCCGATGCGGGACTCGATCCCAGGACTCTGAGATCATGACCTTCGGCTCAGGTCATGATCTCAGA
>NC_081570.1:34917343-34969988 GCF_022355385.1 Mustela nigripes
GGAAGCAGGCTCCCCGCTGAGCAGAGAGCCCGATGCGGGACTCGATCCCAGGACTCTGAGATCATGACCTGAGCCGAAGGCAGCGGCCTAACCCACTGAGCCACCCAGGCGCCCTCTTAAACATCTCTTAACATCAATGTCATGCAGACCACTGCACAGAAACATTCATGGGTCTCTTTCAGGAAGGCAATTATCATAGCACAATGAACACCGGAACACAAAACTGTGCCCCAGGACCAGACACCACTTCCATCTAGTACTCAGATTTGCTACATCTAACTACAGGACACCTCAAACTCATTGCAGCCAAAGCTGAATTCATTATATTCATTCAAATTTGTTCCTTGATTCATAATGCCTTTCCTGGTTATCCATATCACCACCTAGTCACCTAGTCACCCAAGCAAAAAGTAGAGGGAACTCCTCTCTCTTTTTCTACACTCCCTCCCCATAAATCATCAACTTTCTCAAATGTTCTCTCTTCTCCATCCTTAGTGCTACTTCTTTAGTTCAGGTCCTATTTCTTTAGTTCACTGTTGCTATGGACTTCTGTATCAATTCCCCAGTTCATCTCCCTGCATGTAGTCCTAACTCCCTCAAATCCATTCTTCATATAATTTCCAAAGCAATATTTCTAAAATGTGCATCTAAGTTGTCAAATTTGTTACCATAAAGTTGTTCAAAATATTTACTTACTATCTTTTTAATGTCTGAAGGATCTGTAGTGATGTCCCCTCTATTTATATATGTATTTAGACTACAAGGTCCTAGAAATCAGGGCCTGAATTATCTTTTCAACACTGTACCCCTTAATATATTAATACATTACCACATACATATAGATTCACAGTTAAGTACTGACTATGAGGTACTAACTTGGATTCCTATTGCACTCCTTCCGAGTGCATTGGATCATTGTGAGGAGCAACTCTAACACAGTAATAGTGCTGTCTTCTCAAGAACCTTTTAACATAGCAATAGAGTACTGCTATGTTCTTAATTTATAGAGGCCAACAGTCAGTGGTGAGTCAATCTCATTCATCCTCTCTCACCCTCATAAAGCTGAAAAATCACTGGGATCAAACATCCCTCAAGTTTTATGAGTATATTTAATTGTCATAGCTCACCTTCAAATCCAACACGCTCAAGCAGGTTCAATGGGTACCAAATTAAAGGTTTGTTCCCAACTGGAAGCAGAGGTTTGGGAATGCTGGAAGTCAGGTCTGTCATCCGAGATCCCCCTCCAACTGCCATTACTACTGCTTGAAATTCCATTTTCACAAACTGCTGTCACAGAAAAAAAAAAAAAAAAAAAAATTAACAGGAAAAAAAAATTATAAAATTCAAAGCACACACAGTACTAACCCTACTTCTACTTAGGTTATTGATACTATGTCAAATGTGCCACTTGCAACTCCAAAAACCACAGTAAGAAAGTTTCCTTAGCTATAGTATAAGCATCACCTTTATTATATTTTTTGACTCACCAATACATACTCTCAGCTCCAGCCAAGGGAGATGGGCTGAAGGAGGCATGTGAATTAAAGAAACTTGGCCCTTTGCCTTGAGGTGCTCACAATTAAGTGGAGAAGACAAATTTGGTAAATTACAATATACTATGGTTAGTGTCATAGCAGAGATATATTCAAGATGCAGTAGGCATATAGTCTCAGTCTTCCTAGAAAAGTCCAGAAAAGTTTTATAGGAAGGTAAGATCTGAGCTGACTCTTCAAGGATTAAGAGTTTACCAAGTGGGGTGGGTGTGTGTGTGTGTAATGGAATAAAACTCAGCCATCAAAAAGAATGAAATCTTGCCATTTACAATGACATGTATAGAACTGGAGGGATTTATTCAAAGCAAAATAAGTCAGTCAGAGAAATACAAATATCATATGATTTCATGCATATGTGGAATTTGAGAAACAAAACATGAACATAGGGGAATGGAAGGAAAAATAAGTAAAGATGAAAACAGAGAAGACGACAAACCATAAGAGACACTCAACTCTAGGAAATAAATTGAGCATTGCTGGAGTGGAGGTATGTGGGGGAATGGGGTAACTGGGTGATGGGCATTGAGGAGGGCACTTAAAGTTATGAGCACAGGGTGTTATATGCAACTGGTAAACCACTAATTTCTACCCCTGAAACTAATAATACAGTATATGTTACCTAAACTGAATTTAAATAAAAAGAAAACTTTAAAAAGGAGTTTACCAAGTGGGCTTCTAATGAGTTATTTCTTGAAAAAAGAGTTAACAGCAATAAATACAAAATATATAAATAAATATAATGTATAAATATATAAATAAAAAATAAATACAAGCATATTAGGTCTCTGAAAAGTATAAAATGACTTAAAACGTCTCCAATAACTCAGCCATCTGCTCCCATCTTTTCATTATCCCCAATGATGAAAGATACTGCTATAAACACAAATGCAGGCTTGCATCTGAACCTAGATTTGCAGAGCCCAGTGGCAGAAACAAATCAGATTAATTCCCTTTTCTAAACTCAAGGTAATAAACAAACCTGTTTGACCTTCAAAATAATCTCTTTACAGGTGCTACCACAGAAAAGATGCATAGTAAAAGGTCATAAACTTTACTGATTTAAAATAAAAGTACTTCTTGATTTACAACAAATGATATAACTTCTTTTTTTAAGATTTTATTTATTTATTTGACAGAGATCACAAGTAGGCAGAGAGGCAGGCAGAGAAAGAGGGGAAGCAGGCTTCTTGCTGAGCAGAGCCAGATGCCATGTGGGGCTCTGGGATCATGACCTGAGCACACGGTAGAGGCTTTAACCCACTGAGCCACCCAGGCACCCCTGATATAACTTTTTAAATACAAGTGTGAAATGCAATGTTCAGAAAAAAAATTATTTGACAGTAAGTTGACAAATAATATTGCACCTTTATTCATAATTATGATCATCTCTAGGCCCCTCATCAATATTTAAACTGCAGCACTTAAACCCAGTACACCCGAGGCACAAAGTGAAAGCTCCTGCACAACATCTACAACTTAAAGATACAGTAATTTCGGGGCACCGGGGTGGCTCAGTCCATTAACCGTCTGCCTTTAGCTCAGGTCATGATCCCAGGGTCCCAGGAGCCTGGGACCCCTCTGCGGGCTCCCTGCTCAGCCGGGAGCCTGCCTGTTTTTCCCTCTCCTTCTGCTGCTCTCTCTCAACTAAATAAATAAAATCTTAAAAATAAAAGAAAAAAGGTACCATAATTTCAATTCCAGCAAGCATTGCCTCAGATTAGAATTTAAATTCAATTTGGCTGGCACTATATAATTCGTTTCACATCTGATGTTATTATGAAGAGAACATTGGCGCTTTCGCAGTCAGAAGACCTGAGTTTGAGTTCTGGTTCTACCACTTACAGGCAAGGCCTGACATTTAAGGCCTGACATTTAAAACTCTAAGCCTCCTCAATTCCTAGAAGGGAACCTGGTACTTAAGCTCACAAACCCTGAAGCAGAATGTCAAATGCCGCAGTGTCACAACTCTGGGTAATGGGAGTCTCCCAAGCTTTGGCGGGGGGTGGGGAGGTGTTCATGGCATCTCAGACATGCTTCCATTATTGCAGTTATTGCCTCTCTCTTTGTCAACTGGTGAGATAAAACACTACCATAATGGGTCTTTCATCTGGAGCTTGTTGTATTCCGATTTGATTGCTTTGCCCCAAACAACGAAAAACAGGCAGAATAAATAAATGAAGGGCTGAAGTGGAAAGAGTTCAGGTACTCTGCGGAGTGTGTGGTCCCCGATCTGGTCCTCGCTGTGACTTCAAGCAGATGCTACCCTCCTGAAACTCCTCTCCATCTGTTGCACAAAGTGGTTGGCTCCCTTCTAGTTCGGCCACTTAGCTGCCTGCCCGGTCCTGGCAGGGACTCGAGCTGGAGACCCTGGAGCTCTGCACCCTCGCCCACCCCATCAGGCCTTCCTCGGCCGGGATCAAGAAGCCTGCTTCCCCCACATGAAGCGGGACCCCGTGGCCCTCACCGCCGTGTTCATTCCCAACAGCCAGCTCGTAAGGGGCCTGACAGCGCAAAAGCCGCAGCTTTACCTCTCAACTCCCGGCGCGCCACAACAGCTCCCAGCGCTCCCCACGCTCCCCACGCCGCCTGCGACTGAGAGCCTAAAGGCGCAGGCGCGCGATGGCCAAGCATATCGATGGGACCGCAGGCCCGCAGAGCAGAGAGGAGCGCCGAGCAATAGATTACGTAGCGAGCGTTTGCATTCTTAGAGGAGGAGAGGAGGCACAGTGGTCTGTTCCCTTTCGTTCATTCACAAGTCATCAACGCCCATTGAGTGTCCTTCCTAATGCTGCGCTCCTGGAATCCTGGAACAAGTCACGGTCTCTTGCTTCAAGATCTCTTTCTACCACCTGGCCCCTACTACTACTACTGGGCTAGCCAGTGGAGAAATGTCTAAATGCCCTTGCAGGCCAGGGATTGCCAAGGCTTTCTAGGTCTGCGATGTCTAAGGCAGAGACTCACATCGGCTATGTGAACCAGACTCTAATGGTATTGAAAACAATCACCTTTAGCCATCAAAACTGTGGGAGGGGGGCGCCTGGGTGGTTCAGTGGGTTAGGCCTCTTCCTTGGGCTCATGATCTCAGGGTCCTGGGATGGAGTCCTGAGTTGGGCTCTCTGCGTGGCAGGGAGCCTGCTTCCTCCTCTCTCTCTCTCTCTCTCTCTCTCTCTCTCTCTCTCTGCCTGCCTCTCTGACTACTTGTGATCTCTGTCAAATAAATAAATAAGATCTTAAAAAAAGAGAGAGAGAGAACAGTACAAGGGCAGTAGAGAGGAAGGGAAGTAAGCCAGATGGAAAGTGAATGATGATAAAGGTCAAATAGGCAGTGGGAGAGAGATTGGAGAATTCAGATTGCAGGGGTCTTGTAGGCCATTGTGAAGACCCCTTGAATTAAGCAGAGGAGGGACATGATATGACAGATTTTTAAAGGATCACTCTGGGGTTGCTGTGTTAATAGATTCCCTGGAATCAGGGAGTCCACTTAAGAGGCTGCAACTCCATGAGAGACCCCAAATGTCTACATCTAGATAAATACAACAATTGTGAGAAATAATAATAAAATAGTTGTTTTAAGCAGTTAGTTATGGGGTGGCTTAAAAGCTACCGTAGGTAACAGGAACAAGATCCATTTTCTCTTTCCCACACATTCCTACAATTTCCTAACCTTTTAGAAGCTTCCTCTTTTTCTGGCCCTCTCTTAAACCTTGAGTTGCTTTAGCTCCTTCCAAGTTAAGAGAGTTTAGTTTTTGCAACAAAAAATAAAGGAGTTTGACTTTATTCAACAATATTTATTGAGTGCCTAATATGTGCCAAGCAATGTCTTAGGTGCTGGGGAAACAGCAGTCAGGACTTGAAATTTTCCCCAGATTTTTCAACCAGAAGAATAAGACCTCAGGTTAGATGCCACTGGTTGTGGGGGAGAGTTGGGGGTAAGACCTGAGACCTTTTTATCCACAAAACCAGCCTATTTTTGCCCCTTCTTTCCTTCACTTTAGGATGCTGGAGATGACTTACTGAATAATTAGTTATTTTACCTAAAATGTAATACCAAGTATGTTGGTAAAAGGGAGTGTGGAGTGATTGGCCACAGGAGGCCTGAAACTTTACTGTTTCCTTCTGAAGCAAGATTCTTTCTCCTGGTTATTAGCTGAAGCAAAGAGAAGCCTTGAGAATTATGGCATGGTTTTGAGGCAAGAACTAGTTATGAAGTAAGAACAGCATTCAGCCCCATATCTGTCATCCATTCTATTTTTTTAAAAGATTTTATTCATTTATTTGATACAGAGAGAGAGATCACAAGTAGGCAGAGAGGCAGGCAGAGAGAGAGAGAGGGGAAGCAGGCTCCCTGCTGAGCAGAAAGCCCGATGCGGGGCCCGATCCCAGGACCCCGGGACCATGACCCCAGCCGAAGACAGAGGCTCAACCCACTGAGCCACCCAGGCGCCCCATCTGTCATCCATTTTTTTTTAAAAGATTTTATTTATTTATTTGACAGACAGAGATTACAAGTAGGCAGAGAGGCAGGCAGAGAGAGAGAGAGAGAGAGGAGGAAGCAGGCTCCCTGCTGAGCAGAGAGCCTGATGCGGGACTAGATCCCAGGATCCTGAGATCATGACCTGAGCTGAAGACAGTGGCTTAACCCACTGAGCCACCCAGGCGCCCCTCTGTCATCCATTTTAAATGCTCATGTTTAAACGAGCAAATATTTTCAGGTAACTTATTCCTGTAGCTGAGTAGTTGAGTAATTGCTTCAGGTACCTAGAACAGTGGTTCACAAACTTTTTGGTTTGTGGCCCCTTTATAGTTTTTTTTTTTTTTTTTAAGAGAGAGAGAGAATGTGTGTGTGTGTGTGTGTGTGTGTGTGTGTGTGTGTGCACCAGGAGTGGGAGGGGAGAAGGAGCAGAAGGAAAAGGAGAGAGAGAATCTCAAGCAGGCTCCACACCCAGCTCGGAGCCCTACCAGCCCTACCCAGCTGGATCTCAGGAACCCGAGATCATGACTTAAGTTGAAATCAAGAGGTGGACGCCCAACCAACTGAGCTACCCAAGTGCCCCGAGAATCCTTTTCACTATTAAAAATTATTGGGGACTCTTGAGGTACCTGGTTGGCTCAGTCTGTGGAGCATGTGACTCTTGATCCCAAGGTTGTGAGGTCCAGCCCCATGTTGGGTGCAGAGGTTACTTAAAAATAAAATCTTTAGGGGCATCTGGGTGGCTCAGTGGGTTGAGCCTCTGCCTTCAGCTCAGGTCATGATCTCAGGGTCCTGGGATTGAGCCCCGAGTCAGGCTCTCTGCTCAGTGGGGAGCCTGCCTCCCCCTCTCTCTCTGCCTGCCTCTCTGCCTACTTGTGATCTCTGTCCAATAAATAAATAAAATCTTAAAAAAAATAAAATAATAAAATCTTTAAAAAGAAAATTATTGGGGGCCCCAAAGGACTTTTGTTTATATGGATTTTATCTGTTGATATTTACCTTATTAAGAACTCCAATCTAAGAAATTAAACATTAATTCATTTTCAAAATAAAAATAATAAAATTATTGCATGGTAACATAAATACCATTTGTATGATAACCAAAAAAAAGCAGAAGAATGCCATATTTTCACCTTTTTGCATATCTCTTTAATGTCTGGCTTAATAGAAAACAGCTGGATTCTCTCATCAGTTGCAATATATTGTTTTGGGTGAATTCTATGATAAAACCTGACCTCACATAGATGAGGTAGGAAAAGGGAGAGATATTTTAATAGCCTTGTCAGATAGTTGTAGGTAAGACTGTGGTACTACACAAAAACTCAGTAAGTGGCAGTTTTTTAAAGATTAGTTGTAATGTAGAATTATTATATCAATGAGCATTTGTACTCTAATACTTGCATTTCGAATGGACAATTTGATGCATTGATCACTTGTAAAATATCCTCCCAAATATTGACTCATTATATTTTTTAAATTGCATTTGTTCATATCACCACCAATCTTATCAGAAAAATCTTTTAAATATTGGAAAGCTGGCAACCTTATGACGACAAATACAAGTTTTCCAAACTTCTGATTTTCTCTTGAAAGCTCAAATATTATCATAGGCAACAACACTTTCAGTGATTTTCCTTGAAGAGACGGGCTTACTTCATTAATTTTGACAGTTTGTGTATTCTCAAGGACCAAGAGTTAATAAAATTACGTTACTGCTTCATCAAAGACATTCTTTTTTTTTTTTTTAAAGATTTATTTATTTATTTTAGAGAGAGAGAGAGTGCGAGCTGGGGGAGGGATGGAGGGAGTGGGAGAAATTCCCTAACAGATTCCCCACTCTACATGGAGCCCAACACAGGGCTCCATCCCAGGACCCTGAGATCATGACCTGAGCCGAAACCAAGAGCTGACCTCCTAACCAACTGAGCCATACAGGAACCCCCAAAGACATTCTTAAGTGAACCTTACTTTGTCTTATTATTTTTTATTTTTATTGCAAGTGTGTGGCAGTGAAGAATACAATGCATATTATACAGTTTGGTATCACTGCTTTGATTCACGCCAAAGCACTAGCCAACTTAGCCACCAGGGCTTTTGTGACATTAGTGCAAATATCAATATAATGAAAGGCAGATAATATTTTAATATTATTATAAAAATGGTTTTTAACTTGAGAGATACCTTGAAAGGGTCCTGAGGACTCCCAGAGGTCCACGGAGCATACTTGAAGAACTGCTGCCTCATGGATTCCTTCTTTCTGGTTCTCATTGCTTCTAGTATTTACGTTATGGTACTCATCACAAAGGATTTTCATCCCCTTTTTCATGTTTTCTCTATCACAATGGGAGCCCTTGGAGGACAAAGGCTATATGTTATTTGCTTCTCTCTCCTCAGGTCCTAGCATAGGACCTGAGATATGCTAAGTAAGTAATATGAATAAATTAAAATTTCTCATAAATTTTCCCTTGACCTCCCATTTGGTGGTGGAAAAACTGAGCTGAGGGCCTAGGTCACTGACAACATCTCTTTTCCTGAACGTTCCTTCTCACTAAGTCAATCTATATTACTATCTCTTATGCCTAGCCTCATGCTTATTATTTACTTTTTATTTACTAATTATGTGGGAAGTATTTAATAAAGGCATATTAATACGGGCTGTTCCTTATAATGTTTCCGGTTCACATTTCTTCCCCAAGGGATATTTATATTTATGTTTTTATATGTGGTGGGGACTAGTTTAAGAAGGTCAAGCTCCAAAGTTCTCTTTGAACTGTGGGAGACAAAAGAAACCTTTCAAAAGTTGGGCCTTGGCTCAGAAATACTCTTCCCACGGTCTGCAAGAGCTCTCTCTTTGGGAATTTGCTGGCCACATCATAATATTCATCTACTCCATTTGGCTGTGGACTTGTCAGTGGGGCAGGAAATTATTATTTTTAGAGTACTGAGTGAAAGATAAAAATGAAAAGAGAAACTCTACTTTGGCAACCAGTTGCAGGTCCCAAAATATTTGTGTTTTATTTTTGTACATGAGCCCACCAGTTACCTAATAGATTCGTGATAACTTAGAGAGCAAATGATGCTATAGTGTTTCTATAAAGAGCTTGGAAAATAACTTCATTAATTGGGACTTCAACTATTTCCTTTCAAGCACACAGAATTTTCATTGTTGGTGGTTTTAAAAGTATGAATCTGGACATTTATGCTTTAAACTGATGGGTCAGGGAGCATCTGGGTGACTCCATCGGTTAAGTGTCTGACTCCCGATCTCAGCTCAGGTTTTGATCTCAGGGTCGTGAGTTCAAGCTCCGTGTTGGGCTCCATGGTGGAGCCTGCTTTAAACAAACAAGCATACAAATGGATGGGTCAATTAAAAAAATATGTGATTTATGGGGCGCGTGGGTGGCTCAGGGGGTTAAAGCCTCTGCCTTCGGCTCAGGTCATGATCTCAGGGTTCTGGGATGGAGCCCCACATCAGGCTCTCTGCTCTGCAGAGAGTCTGCTTCCCTTCCCCCGCCCCCTGCCTGTCTCTCTGCAGACTTGTGATCTTTGTCAAATAAATAAATAAAATCTTTTTTTTTTTTAAAGATTTTATTTATTTATTTGACAGACAGAGATCACAAGTAGGCAGAGAGGCAGGCAGAGAGAGAGAGAGAGAGAGAGAGAGAGAGGGAAGCAGGCTCCCTGCAGAGCAGAGAGCCCGATGCGGGGCTCGATCCCAGGACCCTGAGATCATGACCGGAGCCGAAGGCAGCAGCCCAAACCACTGAGCCACCCAGGAGCCCCATAAATAAATAAAATCTTAAAAAAAAAATACGTGACTTAGTCACTTTGGTAATTCTTTTCCTCCTTTACTGAAAACAAAACTTTGCAAATGGCTGATTTTCCTCATTTTTGAATTGGAAAGTATGGTTGATGAGCCACAGTTTATTTATTTATTGAACAGCTATTTACTGAGTGACTACTATGTACCAAGGGGAGTTTTAGACCCTTAAGGTATATTAGTGAACCAAAAAAAAAAAAGATCCAAACCCTCATCCTAATAGGCAGAGGCAGCATACATTTTAAATCAATTTAAATAATAAATGAGTAGGGGCACCTGGGTCGCTCAGTCGGTTGAGCCTCTGCCTTCAGCTCAGGTCAAGATCCTGGAGTCCTGGGTTTGAGTCCTGCATCAGGCTCCCTGCTCATTGAGGAGCCTGCTTCTCCCTCTCCCTCTCCCTGCTGCTCTGCCTACTTGTGCTCTCTGTCAAATAAATAAATATACTCTATTAAATAATAAATGAGTAAGCTGTACAGAATATTAAAGGGTGATTAAGTACTTTGGGAGTAAGAAAAAAGTAGGTAGGGAGGAGGGACAGAGAGAAGGAGAATACCACATTGGCAGCTACAAAGTCTTACAGTTTTATGGAGGTAATTGAAATTTGGGACTTGTGTCTCATTTAAATCTCTTTCTATATAATACATTTATAAGCAAATACAAAATGAAGTGGTGAAATCAGTAAAAATGGTGAGGAAAGTTCCTCCAAAAATTCTTTCCTCCATAAAAGAAATGAGAATACTGTAAAAAAAAACAAAACTGTCAGAATCAACTTTTTTGAATGTATACCATGAGCAGTGAAACAATCACATCGCTTCTTTCAGTATGTTGGTAATTAATATTCTGTGTATTTGGTTCACAGACACACAGCAAGAATGTCGTTGTGTCAATTCCTTGTCTCCCCAGTGATAAGCCTGTGTGATATTAAAAAAAAAAAAAAAAAGATTACAGGGGCCCCTGGGTGGCTCAGACGGTTAAAGCCTCTGCCTTCGGCTCAGGTCATGATCCCAGGGTCCTGGGATCGAGCCCCACATTGAGCTCTCCCCTTGGCGGGGAGCCTGCTTCCTCCTCTCTCTCTCTGCCTGCCTCTCTGCCTACTTGTGATCTCTCTCTGTTGAAAAAATAAATAAAATATTTAAAAAAAATATTACAGAATTGGCCAAAAGATGAAAGTGCAGCAAAGAAATGAAAAATGATAGGGCTGGAAGTGAAATTCAAATTGAACATAAATGGAGTTAGAGAAGAAATAGGTGATCATGGGAATGTTAACACTGTCACCAAGACAAAGTGTAGATCCGTATGAATCGAGTGAAGGCTACTTCATTTCCAAAAGGAGGAAAGTGGCTGTGACAAAAGGGATGAAGATGTCTCACAAAAACTGATGCCAGCAAAAAACCACTTTGCCTTCACGGCATTCTTAGAGATACTTCATGAGATTGTAAGTAAAAAAGAATATAATGTCGGAAGTAAAGAGGAGTATGACAATTCTTCAAGGCATAGTGAAGATACTTGTTCTGTATTATAAGAAATTAGAGGCCAGTGCCTGGCTAGGTCAGTTGCTTAAGCGTCTAATGCTTGATTTTGGTTCAGGTCATCATCTTAGCATTGAGGGATCAAGCCCCCATCGAGCCCGGGTCAAGCCCCACGTCTGGCTCTGCATTGAGCATGGAGTCTGCTTGAGATTCTTGCTCCTTTTCCCCTCTCCTCACCTTGCTTGAGCTCTGAATACATATATACATACATACGTATGTACATACATACATATGTAAAATCTTAAAAAAAGGAAAAAGAGAAAAAAGAGGCAAGCATTGTTTAAACTATTTTGGTAAGATTTTTTTTTTTTGCAAAGAAAACAATTTAATTCTCAATTTCTCTAAATGCTTGAGATTACAAAGTACTAAATAAATATTAGTTTTACTATGTTTTCATTTCCCTACACATTTATAACTGATGCTAAGAAATTTTTTGATGCTTTGACAAAAACTTTTAAAGGTCACAGAACAAGGGTAATTCCTCCCATTAATGATTAAGATTTTTGTTTGGTTTCAACTTGCAGTGTCACATTCTTGTAGTATGGTGAAAAATGAAGATTTTTTTTTAATTTAATTTTTTGGGGAGAATTCTTTTTTTTTAAGATTTTATTTATTTGAGAGAGAGCACAAGTGGAGGGCTGGGCAGAGGGAGAGGGAGAAGCAGACTCCCCGCTGAGCAGAGATTCTCCACCCCCCACCCCACCAACATGGGGCGTGATCCCAGGACCTGCGGATCATGACCTGAGCCAAAGGCAGATTTAACTGACTATGTCACTGAGGCACCTCGATAACATTTCAAATCAACAGTAAAAGGGTAGATGCTTCTGAAAAGGAAGCCATGTTGGCTATGTTGGCTATGGCCAACAGCTAGTATGTGGAAAAACCTGGATATGAATATGGGCAGCTAGCTCTACAGAGTGGGCTCTTTTATTTTTTTTATTTTTAAAGATATTTTATTTATTTATTTGACAGACAGAGATCATAAGCAGGCAGAGAGAGAGAGGAAGGGAAGCAGGCTCCCCGCTGAGCAGAGAGCCGGATGCGGGGCTCGATTCCAGGACCCTGGGGTCATGACCTGAGCTGAAGGCAGAGGCTTCCACCCATTGAGCCACCCAGGCGCCCCGGGCTCTTTTATTTTTTTAAGATTTTATTTACTTATTTGACGGAGAGAGAGATCACAAGTAGACAGAGGCAGGCAGACAGAGGGGGAAGCAGGCTCCCCGCTGAGCAGAGAGCCCAATACGGGGCTCGATGCCAGGACCCTGAGATCATGACCTGAGCCAAAGGCAGAGGCTTAACCCGCTGAGGCACCCAGACACTCCCAGAATGTGCTCTTAACAAGTATACTATAGTGCCTTCTCGTGGTATACATCCAATATATGGTTTCTTTCATAAGGATTTTGAATTCATAAAGAATTAAAAATTTTGTACATTAGGAAAGAACATACATGAATTTAATGGCAAAGGACACACAGGGAAAACCAAGGTATTATAACATCTGACATGACAAAGTCATTAATTTACAGGACTTAATACTTTAGCTACCAAGACAGCAGGCTTTGGCGCTGGCAGACCACCATCCAAATCCTAGCTTCATTATTTATTGACTACCTGCATGACACCGGGCAAGTTATTTAATTCATTTTTGTTCTAAATTTCTCATCTGGAAATGGGGACAATAAGAGTATTTACTTCATAGAGCTAAGAAGATAAAACAACGATAAAAGATGTACAGCTGTTAGCACAGTGCCTTGCTGTGCTTATTACTTTAGTACTGTGCAGAGATTGTTATAAATCAGTATGAAAAGTATAACACCAATAGACAAAAACACAAAAAGAGCAGTTCGTAAAGAAGAAAAACAATTGCTCAGTACATAATAAAAGCAGTACAAATTAATGTAACAATCACCATTCTTCAGCATATTAAATTATCAAAAATATTTTTAAGTGTTAATGCCAAAGGGTGGTCAGAATTTAGGAAATAGACACTAATGGGAACAAAACTGATACATCCTGGCAATTTGACAGTTTGATGGTGAGTTTAGGACGTTATTCTAAGGAAATAATGAAATAGGTATAAAAGGCTATAAAACATGAGGATGTTTATTATAATATAGTTTTCAATATAAAAAAATTTAACAACCTTAATGTTCATCTATAGAGGTGGCTTTTTTTTTTTTTTTTTTTAAACTAAGCTCTGTGTCCAACGTGGGGCTTGAACTCATGACTCTGAGCCAGCCAGGCGCCCCAGTGGAGGGTTTTAGAGGAATACAAGTTATGAAAACTCAAAATGTAACAAAATGCAGCCAATATAAATAATAGTTACAGTGAGTATTCCCCTTGTTCCAGTGACCATCATTTCCTACTTGGATTATTTCCTGCTTCCAAGCTCTCCTCAACTCATTCTCTACACAGATGCCAAAGGCAAATCTAATCATGTCAATCCCTTGCTTGACCCCCTCATGGCTGGTCAATACAAAATCCTAAAACAAGCCTCAAAAGCTCTAATCTCTTCTCTCTCTTCCCGTTATAGTCCGGTAACACAGGACTCAACATGCTTCTTTGCTGGACTCTGTGCCCAGTCATTCTCCCTGATTCAGCATTCCATTGAGCCCCATTGGGTTAGTATCACCCTGCTCTGTCTTCTAACAATACCTTGCACTACTTCTTTGGAGCTCTTACATAAAGGCTATTAAATGTTTATGCAATTATTTGTTTAATATACTGTTTCCTCTTGCATTAGAGTTTAAATTCCAAGAAAGCAAAAATTATCTGTTTAACCAATATTTTCCCCATTGTACTTAGTACAGTGCCTGACATAGGTGTTTGATGTGTTTACTGAATGAATGGATGAAGAACAAGCTACAAAATACAGTATGAGCCCAGTTTGGTATAAGAGGGACCAAAGACTTAAGTGGCCAGTACTAGACACAGAAACAGACGACCTCCAGCAGATGCATGCTGGCCAGGCTCTTCCCTGAGAACAGAAGGGGAATGTCCTCTCTGCAGGGCAGGCTGCACAAGAGGGCGGGAGCTTGCTGGGAAGAGCAGAGCTGATGGGAGTGGTGGCCTCTGGGGCTCCTATTCTTCCAGCTCCCCAGGCAAGAAGAGGCTGCTGGAAGAGGAAACTATGTCTTCCGTGGACCACCCAACGCACAGGCACTGGGGAGCCATAAGATGAGGGCTGCCTGGAAGGCTCAGCTCGGGTGTCAGACTCAGAGTTATGGGGTGATAGGCCTTGGGTTGCACACAGCCCCAGGTGGCAGGGCTCAAGGCCAAGGCAGGGTAGCGTCAGGACTCGCCCTAGAGGGCAGCGTGGAGAAGCCTTGGGAGAGGAGTGCCACTTCACTTGAAACTGATGTTGACTCCTTTGGCTGGGGGATGGGGCTGGTCTCTATGGTCAGGAAATTTCTCATTGGGTACTTGTTCTTTGTTCTTAAAGATGCCTTTTAGCTGTGTGGTAACTGGAGGCAGTGTCAGATGTGGATGGGTAGCTATGCTGCTGCCTCTTTTGTCAAAAATTTGACTTGTCTGGTTTATCAGCCATCTCAGGCTTTGCCTTTTACGATGTCAAGTTCTTCTGCCCACCTGGTTCCTGAAGGTGGGCTCCCATCCTCCAAATCACCACACCCATCCCAGAAGATGCCGGGCCAGGATCTATGCAGCCCACCCCCGCTCCTGCCCATAGTAGCACCATTGTAGTTCCCTGCTCAGCTTCAGATATAATGCTTGTCAATTTGTAGACCCACCACTCCCATGTGACACACAATCTCCCTGCCTTCCAGCCCAGGTCCCTGAAGTCTTAGAAGAACCTTCCCTCCAACCCTCAGTAGCCCAATAAACACATTCTGAAGGAATGAATACATCCATTTATTTAACTTTCCCGTGTGCAAGACCTTCTTTGATGGAGTGTCATGGAGGCCCTTGAGGGAGGACTGGGGCAGGGACTTGCGGTTAAGACTTAAGGGCAGGTTTAAAGTCTAGGCTTTGAGTTGGGTGAAAGGGAGCTATTGCAGATTTCAGAGAGGACATAACTGGCCTTAATCTTGCACCATCTTGGGGCTAACACAGCAGATGGGAAATCAAGTGATGCATAAGTATTGGAAATGGTGTGATGGTGGGGGTAGTAAAGATGTAATGTGGAGTAGATGGAGGCTCTGAGCCAGGGAAGGTGGTAGAACCTTCAGTTAAGATTGCGTTGAAGGGCAGAGCTCACACTTTGGGTACAGAGGGAGAGGAGGAAAACACAGCTGCTGCTTCTTTCTTGGGTCAGGTGTCCAAAAAGGAGGGCCATTACTCTCTATCTACCTGATGCCTTGTCTGGGGAGGAGCCTCCACTCTCCCCAGAGGTTTTAGCTTTGGGTCCCGGCTGAAGCCAGAGAAAAATAAGGAGAAAAAAGGAGAAAAAAGCCAAAACAAAACCCCAAAAAACCCCAACAACCATAAAAACCCTGAAGTAAAGTCCATGGTGTGGGGAGCTTGAAGGCCCCCTTCAAGTAGCTCAGGCCTGGCAGCTTGTGCTGGGCTTGCGGGAAGACTCCCTCCCACAGAGGCGAACTAACTCGGGAAGCAAGCCCGAGCTCGCGGAGGGCTTGTGGGTGTGAGGGGCTGGGCCACCAGGGTCAATCAACCGCCCCCACTGCAACCAGACACAGGGGCGTGCTGTCTTTCCGAGCTTGTGGGCTCAGGTGAGGAGCATAGACGCCAACCTGGCCAGGGGCTGCGTCTTCACCCCACGCGCCGCCTGGTGGGACCCGCGCAGGCGCAGTCCTGCTGGCCCGAGGCTGCCCCCTGGCGCCGCCTCACTCTTCCCAAGGGCTCATGTCGGTGTCAATAGCCACGCAGTTGTACGCGGCATAGCGGAGCTTCTCCTCGCACACCTTGGCACTGAGGGAGAGAGGAACACGGTTGGCGCCAGGGGCACCGCAAGGGCCAGTGCAGGGGGGCCTATGGGCGCCGGGGCCCCAGTTAGTGCTCTTCATGACTGGCCATCCTCCTCCATCCTAGGGTGACGCCCCTACCCTGCTCCCCACTCTGTAGGCTCCCCGGCGGCCAGCAGACCCACCTGGCATAGTGTGGTAGGAAGAGGGTGCTGGAACACGTGGAAGATTCCGGCAGCGCGTCTGTGGTTTCGTAGCTGTGGGTGCGGACGGGCCACAGATTAGGAAGAACTGTAGGGACACAGGGTAGGGACACAGCCCCAGTACCTTCGGAAAGCAAGCCCCGACCCGCTCCAGCCACACTCACCCCAGTTTGTCCGGGTAGATGTAGATCCGCGCAGGCAGCCGGCTGCGGCCAGTGACAAAGCGCAGGAAGCGGCTCCGATCCTCTGCATGGAGAAGGTCAGCATCCGCACTGATGGCGGGGAAGGCTCTACAACTCCTCCCCTGCCTCGGTATCCCACAGGTGGAATCCGAACCCAGGCACCACGCTCTCCTTTGCCACTCACCGTTGGTGAAATTGTTCAGCGCTTCCCAGAAGTACTGCACCCGAGTGTCAGATGGCTCGAAGTCCTCAAACCGGGCTGGGGACCAGGTCGGAAATCGAGCTTAGGTCCCAACCTGCCTCGTCCGTAAGGCCCCCGCCCCCACACTGCTGGACCCCCATACTCACTGAGCTTGCGCAGAGCATCCACGGTGACCTCTGGGTCCCCGCACACTTTCTTCTCCAGTTCCTGCCAGGTCAGCAAGTCCAGCACGGCCTGCGGCACCACCTTCAGCAGCCCTGCCTGCATGGCTGCCACCTGGGGAAGGAGGGAGAGGCCTGGCTAGGGAAGAGGGTCCAACTCCCAAGTCAGTGTGTGGTGGGGTACTTGGCCTCCACTCACAGAGATCGTGGGGGCATGATCTCTGTTCAGCATTGGGGGCCATCTCTGAACCCCACTGATAAGCAGGAACATGGGGCAGGGGAATGGTGGGGCCCAGAGTTCTTGCGACTGGGTACTGGGGGCCTATCAGGATAGGCTCTGCCTGTTAGGAGCTGCACAAAGCTCTTGTTCTGCTGGCCTCTGGGTGGTACCTGCTCCTTGCTCTCTTCTAGCCGGGTCTTCTGCACCAGCTGGATGAAGCGGGAACGGTCCTCATATCCCACCACGATGCCTGCACCCCCGGGGATCAACTCTACTACTTGCTGGTCACTCAAAACGGTGGTGAATGTTAGCTCCTTTCCAAATTTGAACTCAAATGTCTCTTTGTCCATTCCTTCCATCACTTCTAAGAGCTTCACCTGGCAGTTGGAGAGAGGGAACGAGGTCGGCCTTTCATTGTGGAGACAGTCCTTGTTTTCTCTCAAGATGCTCACAGGGAAACAGGAGAGGCAGCTAGACAAGGAAGTCCCCATGCAGCCAATGAGGGCAGTGAGGGGGGTTGGAACAAGGACTATGAAAGCATCAAGACAACACCTTGCCAGTCTTGGCTGCCAGAGAAGGTGTCCTGGAAGAAATGACATCTAAGCTGAGACCTAAATGATGGTTGGGAATTTGCCTGGCCACAAGGAAGTCAGGAAAGAGAACAACATGAAAAAAGGTAGAAAGAGCAAAAGGCCTGTGGAAACTGTTTGGCTAGAGCCAAGTGGCCAGAGACACAGAGGTCACATAAAGCTTGTCAGGTTCTGCATTTTACCCTAAGCCTGGGGCAGAGCCACTGAAGGGTTTAAACAAGGGGAAGGAAATGAATTACTCTGGCTGCAAGAATCAGATGGGTTAAGAATGGAGACAGGAACGCTAGGTTTGCAGTCAGTGGTTGTGTCACAAGGGAAGGTGGCCTGAAGCAGGAGGATAGTAGTGAGATGGAAGAAGTGGACAGATGCCAGAGGGAGATGTGATAGAAAGTAGGAGGTAAGGGAGGAGAAGTAGTGGGTGGCACTGAGGGCCCTGGCATGGAAAAGGGGTGGATAGTGGTGCTATTTGGAGACAGGAGCCCTGGAGGGCAGAAGAGCGGGGAGGTGAGGAGGACTGGGCTGAGGCGGAAGTGCCATCTTGGGGCAGATGTCCAGCAGGCAGGTGCACATAAGGGTCCAAGCTTAGGAAAGAAGCTGGAGTTGGAGATAAGGATTTGGGGGCCGCCAGAATAAAGACAGTGGTTGAAGCCATGGGAATAGAAGGAATCAGTAAAGGAGCATGTGTGAGAGTAGAGAAGGTTCAGGACACCCTTGGGGAACAGCGACATTTAGGGGCTGTGCAGAGGAAACACTGAGTCCAGGCCCTACTTACCAGCACGGAGTCCACAGCTGGGAAATCCTTGCTCCAGCTCACCTCCTCCCCAGACAGCTGCTTCCACACAAAACCGGGCAGAGCCAGGACCTATGGGACAAATACCATCGTATCCTCATCTTGGGCTGCCCAGGTTTAGCTAGCCCTTCTTCCTTCTAGGGGCCGGGCTGATCCAATGGAGGCACAGATTTGGCTACTCACCAGGAACTCCTTACCCCGCAGGGCAGCCCCCATCAGCTGTCCGATCCACTCGTATTTGGCAAAGTCTCGGCAGGAGGGGTTGGGCACGTACATGTCCCGGGCCTCCCCAGTGCCATTGCCCTGCTCCCAAGACAAGAGCTATTAGCATGGCATGGAATGGACCCTACTTTATTGCCCCAGATGCTCCAAAGACTTGCCTGCACACCTTCCACCGGAAGCCCCGAGTGGTCCCTCTGATTGTACAATGGCTACTCCTTCCCTGTATGTCCAGAGGCCGCCCTAGGCAACCTGGTCCCTCCTCTGCCCCCTCTCTAGTTCAGAACCTGGGAGGTTTGAAGAGATGAACAGCAAAAACAACTGGAGAAGTAGGGATAGGAGATTACCTGGTTGGCTGTGCGCACAAAGAAGGGCAGAGGCACAGGGGTGTCTGCTGAGCTAGGGCACAACTCTTCTGACATGTCTGCCAGGCTATCCCGAAAACCACCCCCTGAAATG
Organism: Mustela nigripes; assembly: GCF_022355385.1. NCBI lineage: Eukaryota > Metazoa > Chordata > Mammalia > Carnivora > Mustelidae > Mustela > Mustela nigripes. The sequence goes on from NC_081570.1 coordinate 34,936,623, forward strand.
ACACACAGATGCTCTCAGCTGGAGCATTCAAGAGCTCCAGCCCCCATAAAGAGGTAATAAACTGGTCCTCTATCCTGATTAGCTGTGACCCCAGAAGCCTCTACCACTCTACATAGGGCAGGATCATCATTATCCTTCCCCAGGGCCTCACCTTGGTCAATGATGCCTTCTGCAATGAATTTACACTCCCACCACTGGTCATAGCGCATGGGCCACCTGTAAGAAGGGGTGGATCTTTGTTTCCATACTGGGTCGGGGCTCAGGATATTTCACCAGCGAGGGACAGGGGCCACAGAAGTAATGAGAAGGGGTTTTAGAGGCAGTGTGCGGAGATGTATAGTTTATGTGTGCCCAGTCCAAGTCCCTCAACCCTCATGCCATACCTGTAGTCCAAGGGCTTTTCGTACTTGTCAGAGGGCTTAAGGCCTTCATAAACCTGGGGGCAGGGAAAGGGAAGGGAGCTGTAGGAAAGTCTCTGTCAAGATCTTGTCCTACTCTGGCCCAAAGGCCTTACTTAGGCCCAGCCCCCACCCCAGACCCTTTACTGACCCTCCCTTAGATCGACCCCATGTGGTCCAGACCTGGGTGAAGACCGCATTCTTGCAGGCAGGGTCCCTTAAGGGGCAGGCACGGTGCTCCATGGCGAGGCGCCGGTTGATGTATAGGCGTGGCATAAAGCTGGGCTTGCTGCTTTCTGAGTCCCGCAGGCACTGGGCCACCAGGCCTGGCCTCTGGCGTGACAGCAGCAGGAATTGCTTCACTTGCTGATGAGGAGATGTGGCCAGAGCAAGACTGGCAGGCAGTCAGTGTCTGTCCAGGCTCTGGAACCTTCCTCCATGCCTGGACCTGATTCCTAACTCTAGTCCATGCCTAGTCCATCCCCAACACCCTCTCCTTCCTTGTTTTCAATCCCTCCTTAGTCCAGCCACCCGGGGGAGCTTTTTAAATGCCCCCCCAATCAAACCTGGTCATCACCTACTTAAAACCCTTCCAATGGCTCCAGGGACCTAGGACATAGTCCCTCCTTCACAGCCTGGCCCAAACTGCCCTCTGCGATCAGGGCCTCCTATTTGCCTACACAGCCTCATCCCCAAGTTATACACACATCTACCTGGGGCGCTTCTCTCGTCATCTTTGGCAGCTAATAACTCCCAGTGTTCACCTTCCATGCAGCTTCCCTGTCTATGCTGTTACTTCTCCTCCCCCAGTTCTTGTACATTTCACACACTGTCTGGGAGAACGGCATCCCAAACACTACATTTTAATGATCTGTGTCTGGCTTTCTTCCTACAATCCTAGAGCCCAACAAAGGTCCAGGCCTAGAGTAGCTTTTAAGAACCCTGTAGAAGAGAGAGCACTTGCATGAGCAGAAGGGAGGAGCCCACTGCTGACACCACTACTAGGCGGGCCAGGCTTACCTTAATCTCACTGAAGGTGCCCAGCGTGTGGTCCCAGGCAGGTACCAGGTGGTGCAGGACACTGTCCAGGATCTTTATGAATCTGGGGTGAGTGGGTAAATAAAGATGGTGCAATTAAAGAGGATGGCATGGATTTAAGACTCCCTCACTCCCCAACACACAAGGACAGGAGAAGGTGGGGCCCAGGGGCTGCTCAAAGTGGAAGAGCTTACAGTATAGGGCCTGGGGAACCTCCTTCCTACTGACGAATGAGGCTCAGGACTAGGGGAAAGGAAGGGCTGGGCAGGCACAGGACCACAGCCACCTCTGCAGGAGAACAGCTCTGCGGTACAGAATTTCAGGGTCCGTGCCTTCCAGACGTGGGTATCGCACCAGACTGGTTGGCTGGAACAGGTCTGCATTCAGCCCTAGTTCCCGCTGTCTAGACGACTTGATCTTGATCCCTCGAAGACGCACATCAATCCCATCATCTGGGGGAAGAAGTTATTTAGGGCACCTGCTGCCTCCTCGGCCCTTAGACCTGAGAGTGGCCCCTGAATGCTCAGGCTTTCAGAAACTTGGAGCCTTTGAGACGCCTTTCTACTTATCTGACTTTGATTATTATATTCTTTGTGGGTTTCTCCATCCCTCACTATATTGCAAGGCCTGAGGATCCCAACTCAGTTCCTCTTCCAGGTAAGCCCAACCACCTGGCAGCTTTAAGGCAGGCCTACACCTGGCGCCTCCCACATGGCTCAGACCCAAAGCTTCACCTCCCAGAGAGAGTTCAGCTATTCCCCCCATCCCAACTCCAAGCCCATTGCTTCTCCACACTTGCTGCCAACTAGCCACTGTCTATACACTGGGGCTCCCTTTCCCTCCTTAGAGCCTGAAGCCCCACCTCGGCACTCGACGATGCGGATCTCGATGACTGGGAGGTGAACGGTCATGTCCTCCAGGACACACACATCCCCGATCAGGGTCCTGACGAGATGGATGAGAGGCACTCTGAGTACCCCTTGCCTTCAGGGATTGCTGGGCTCTCACTTGACTTTCTGCTTCCAAATGGGGCCAGGCCCCATTGCTAGGATCATGCCCCATTCTCCCTCCCAGACCAGCCTGTTCACTCACTCGTCAATGCTCACGTCACTCAGCTTCTTCAGGTTGTCCCCTTCGCCCCCATAGATCACTACTCGCTTAGGCATAAAGTTGTCATCTGTGGTATCCACTGTGAGCAGTAGCTTCCTGAGTGGTCAGAGGATGCACATGGGTGTCTGTACACTTACAGGCATGGGGCCCGCCCACTCTGTCCTACCTCAGAGCCCACTCACTTGACAATGGTGCCCTTTTTCATGGTAAGCCGTACCCAGTGCTGGCACTGGGACCCATCACTCTCCCAGTAGGTGTCTGCATTGCTGTCTGTCAGGCAGGACACATTGAACTCTTCCTGGGGAGGGGCAGAGAAGTGGAGACAGTGTTTACCCCACTCCCTGAACATGGAGGCTTAAAAGCACAGCTGGTATGGGTAGAAGTGTCTAGGCATTCCCACAAGACTTCCAAAATGGGGTGCTGGAATGAGTCTGGCCTGTGGGAATTCAGGTTTGGCCCTGGCCTAAAGGTGAGGGTTCTGGATCTAGCAAGAAATGACCTCTTGCTTGGGGTGGGAGGAGTCCCAGAACCCACCGTGTAGGAGGAAACGTCTATGCTCTCCACATACTGCTTCACGCTACCCAGGTTCTCATCCTCCTTGCCCAGGTGGTCGTACAAGAAGTGGATCAGGTCCTCGTCGCACTCGTAGGTCCACGTCGGGGGCACATAGCTAAGCAACCCCAAGTCCCTAATTAGGCCAGGCCCAGACCTGGAGATTCTTCCTCCCTATCCCACCCCAGCTCACTCACAGTAATCTCTGTACAGCTTCCGTATATGCCTCCGCTGGCTGGGGCTTTGATCCAAGGCGATGAGAGTATGCCAGGTCCACCACCTGTTCCCATCTGTGGGCACGGAGTGGGGGACGGGGAGACATCAGTGGGCAGCGGGGTAACCCCAGGGAGCTTTCTCCGGAGCTCCATCTCACCATACTGGGCGTCCAGAAGCTCCACCCCATTTCCACTCAGGTCCCGCCCCTTCCTGCCTTTAACCCTGCCTTCACTCCCTATCCCACCTCCCCGCCTGTGTCAGCTTAGTTCCCAACCCTTCGGGGCCGAGCAATCCCGCAGCAAGCCCCGCCCTTTCAAGTGCAGGACCTGAGCACGGGTCGGTAGTCCACGCCGAAAAGCTGCTGCTGCCGTTGGAGGTGGTCTGGAGTGTCGATAGGTACGAGGCGGGCCCCGCCCTCCGCCGGTCGGCACACCAGCAGCCAGCCTTCGTTCAGCCCGCAGTCACCCAGGTGTTCTGCCAGCTGCTCCTGCCGGGACGCGCAAGACGGGGACAGCCGTCTGGGAACTGCCCAGCGCCCTGCCCAGCCCAGCCCAAGGCAAAGGACACGGAACGCAGTGCTCCCTCAAGTTGGGGGATGGGAAGGGAACGGCCTGGAGCTGCCCTGGCGCCAGGGGTCTTCTGCGGGGCCCAGGGCAGGCCAGGGAGTACCTTGGTCAGCTTCACCCAGAGCCCCTGGCCGTTGCACAGTTCCTCGCCGGTAGTTCGCACGCAGGCGCCGCGCCGGAGCTCAATGCTGTCTCGGGCCGCACGGAGGGGCCCGGAGCCGGTACCAGGGGCGGAGCCCGCCGCTCCCACACGCAGCCCCAGGCCCTCCGCCTCCCACACGGGCAGCAACACGCGCGACGGACCCGCTGGGTCCTTGTAAAGCTTGTAGAGCACCTCGCGTGGCACGAAGGCCAGCGCCGCCGGCAGCGGCCGTCCAGCGCGGAGGCTCTGCGCTGCCTCTGCCAGGAAGCGCACGCGGCCCAGCAACTGCCGCGGGGACTCTAGAGCCGCGCCCGGTCCTGGGCCTGCCATGGTTAAGTGGCAAAGGAGAGCCCAGGAGCGGCGGTTCGGCTCCTGGAGCCGCAGCCGCGAAGGCTGACCAAGCTTCCCACCACGCTCGGCCCCGCCTTCGGCCAGCCTTCGCCGTAAGTTCTGGACTAAGGGCACCCAGAGCGCCTGCCGTATTTCCCTGTGTACTCAGATACTTAAACTTACTACAAACCAATGTACCTCGTGCTGAGCCAACCAGACCCAAGTTCAGTTGTCTTTACCTGATCCATCTCTCCCTGTCTGTCCTCTTTGCTTCCACCATTTTATACCCTCATTGAACCGCTATCCTATCTAGGCTGGATCATGGGAACAGACATTTTTCTGGTTCTCTGGCCCGTTTTTGCATTCCCACCCTGACGAGTCACACACAACCAGAAGACTCTAAAAATCTAACAGACATCCTCTTAGCTCCTCATCCTAGGGGCAGTATTGCTAAAATATTTGGGAGAATAATCCCCTCCTTAGCCCTGCCACTGATAGGAGCCTTGAGTTGTTCAGCGCTCATCCTGGTTGTTACTCCTAATCCTAGGACACTGGTGATCATTATCCAGTTTCTCCCAGTAATTCTGAACCAGATGAGAGGAAAGGTCCAATGCGGGAAGATAGGTCCAAGGTGGGTAGATAGGATGGAGGCAAAAAAAAAAAAAAAAAAAAAAAAAGGAGCTGTTGGTGAAGTATAAGGAAACTTTGTCTCCCACCCTCCCTGGCAAACAGTTTTTTAAAAAGTTTTTTTGAGATATAATTCATATTCCATATAAGTCACCCATTTAAAATGTATGATGGTTTTTTATATATTTTTAAAATAGTAAAATAAGTGTAAATTTGCTGAGTTAACCACTTTACGAGTACAATTACCTATTTCCAAAACTTTTTCATCATTCCAAACAGCAGGGCTTTCTCTTTAAGCAATAACTCCTCATGGCCTACTTGATAAACTCTAATCTACTTTCTGTCTCTATGAATTAGCCTATTCTAGATATTTCATAAATGGAACCATATAATATTTTCCTTTTGGGTCTGTCTTATTTCACTTAGAATAATATTGCAACAATATCATAGCATGAATAGAACTTAATTTCTTTTTATGGGTCGACTAATACTGTGTTTTATGTATACACTACATATCGTTTATCCATTCATCCGTTGATGTACATTTGGATGGAAACTTTGTTTTGATTTAGTTTTCAAATAATCAAAGTTATCAAGAAAGAAATCATTTTTGATCCCGTGTAATTCTGACGATTTTCCTTTTATTTTCTCCTTAGAAAGCTGGAAACATAGTGCCGCTCTTCCCTTTTCTCCAAGCTGTTTGTATGCTACGGTGCTACTACAGAATAAAGTGGATAAGTGAATCTCATAAGGGCATGCATGACCTGGACTCTGAAGACACCTCTAGCCTCTTTAATTCCAGCAGATGGGTCTTCTGGTTCCCACAATAGCCATTTGTTCTTTTGCCTCTTCTTTTTGCACCTGCTGTTCCCTCTATTTGGAACACCCCTACTGCTTTCCCTAGTTCCAGGAAGAGCCCTTGCTAGCTACTTCTAGTTTTTTCCTCTTGAAACATTTACTATTATGATCGCTGATCCACCAGTCTGTAGCTCCTTAAAGGAAAGGGCTGTCTTGGTGACCACTGTTAACTTCTGCATCTACTATATATAGTGCCCGCCTCTTAGTAGGTAATATAAATATATATTTTAAAAAGACTTATTCTAAGGAGAGTGAGAGAGAGATACCGGACTGTGCCTGCGCACACTTGAGTTCCGGGTAGCGGCAGAGGGAGAGAATCCCAAGCCGACTCCCAGAGGAGTGTGGGGGTCCCACTGAGGACTCAGTCTCAGGACCCATGATATCATGACCTGAGCCGAAATCCCAAGCCGCACACTTAACCAACTGAGCCACCCAGGTGCCCCGGTAACGTAAATATTTAATTATTTCATTTCCCTGTAGAGCTTGGTTCTTTAATCCACTGTGTGCCTGCCTGGTCGCCAGGCCTAAGATTGTTAGAATCATGGAGCATGGGAGTAAAAGTGAGTCTCGGCTGAAACTCTCGGATTTCCAGACCATCAGAGGAGAGGAGATTCCTGATGCCACGGTAAGGTGTAGTTATTTGCGGAGTTCTTGGCGGTGGGGAGGGTAGGAGAAGCGTGGGGGCGTTTGTTGCTGCGACGCTACAGCGGATTTTACGGTGGAGAAAGGTTGTCGGGGGTCCTACCGGCAGCACCCAGGGCAGCCCCGGAGCTAATGCCAGTGTCTGATCATGTGACTTTCAACATGGCGCCGACCCTGGCTCCCTCCAGGAAGGGGTGGAGCCTGATCTCACAGACTCTGGTTGACGTTACGGTGGAGACTCTGCTCGCAGTTACCCAAGGCTTATCATGGAGGCGAACGGTTCGGGGTGAGTTCTCTGCACCACTTGGTATGGCCGGCGTGGTTTCTGACCTGACTCTTCCAACTCAGGAATCTGTCCCTATACCCCTCTTTCCCGACCTTGGAGAGTTCCCAACCCGATTCCTGTCTCTGGAATCCCTAATCCTCTACACATGGATTCCTGAGACTCGTTTAGGGGATGCCTCCAGGATTTTCTAATCCTCAGTTAGGATCCGTATTTTGGGACCGTCTTCTCTGATTTCTCAGTGTACCCTAGCCTGGGATCCACCAGCTTCCGAACCAGCCAACTGGTAGCCCTGTTCCTGAGGTTTTCTGGTCCAAAGACCCTGATCAGTTCCTACTGGGCTTTCATTACGCCCTTCCCCCAGTTTCTCCAGTGGCTTTGAACTTGGGGGAGTTGGGGCTGTGTGGAAGATAGAGGCCCCAGCGCGGGCCCTTCTAGTCTTGTGCACCATCTGATAGGCAAAGAAGAAATGGAATGGGCGGGGAGCCACAGCTTAGGAACTGGCTGGAGAAGGCAGATAGTGGTGTCAGAATGAATCCGCCTTAAGAACCCGGGCCTTTCCCAACTCTTGTCCAAGCTTACTGACACCTACCCCTTCCCCCTCCTGATCTCCAGATCCCAGGGTTTTCCAGAGCTGAAGAATGACACGTTCCTGCGAGCAGCCTGGGGAGAAGACACAGACTATACTCCCGTTTGGTGCATGCGGCAGGCAGGCCGCTATTTACCAGGTGAGGGTCGGGCCCAGGAATCCAAGTGAAACTCTGGAGAGTGAAAAGATTTTTGAGGGGCAGGGGAGGGATCCAGAGGTTCCTCAGAGTTGGGCCCAGCTTTCCCTATTCTGTCTGCAGAGTTTAGGGAAACTCGGGCTGCCCAGGACTTTTTCAGCACCTGTCGCTCCCCAGAGGCCTGCTGTGAACTGACTTTGCAGGTGAGGCCTCTATGAAAAAGGGAGGTATTTATGCCCTCAGTTTGCCTTCTAGTAACCTGTCTTCTATTCCCTACAGCCACTGCGTCGCTTCCCTCTGGATGCTGCCATCATCTTCTCTGACATCCTTGTTGTACCCCAGGTACCCATTCAAACCTGATGGGTAAGAAAGAGTAAAGGTGGGACGCCTGGGTGGCTCAGTTGGTTGGACGACTGCCTTTGGCTCAGGTCAGATCCCGGAGTCCTGGGATCGAGTCCCGCATCGGGCTCCCAGCTCCATGGGGAGTCTGCTTCTCCCTTTGATTTCTCCTCGCTCATACTCTCTCTCACTACCTCTCTCTCAATAAATAAATAAAAATCTTTAAAAAAAAAAAAAAAAAAAAAAAAAAAGAAAGAGTAAAGGTAGCCAAGGCTCAAGATAAGCACTTATCTACACTGGACAGATGGAAAAACTGGGCTGAAAGAGATGGGAGTTTGACCAAGTTTCATTTTCCTTTTCTTCCTTCTTGACATGGGCTGAACAGAGCCTTTTCTCCTAGAGTTATAGGTAGGAAATCCAGGTATTTTCTTCCTTGCCAGGCACTGGGCATGGAGGTGACTATGGTACCTGGCAAAGGGCCCAGCTTCCCAGAGCCATTAAGAGAAGAACGGGACCTAGAACGTCTCCGGGATCCAGCAACAGTGACCTCCGAACTGAGCTATGTGTTCCAGGCCATCACCCTTACCCGACAACAGCTGGCTGGGCGTGTGCCGCTGATTGGCTTTGCTGGTGCCCCGGTAATGTGGAACAAGGCAGGGACTTGGGCATGGGGAGATCATTCTGGTGGGTCTGGTGTAGACAAGGGAAGTAGGTATCAGTCTGGCTTCTACACCTATGACATTCTCTTTGTATCCTTTTTGCAGTGGACTCTGATGACATACATGATTGAGGGTGGCGGCTCAAGCACCATGGCTCAGGCCAAGCGTTGGCTTTACCAGAAACCACAGGCTAGTCACCAGCTGCTTCGCATCCTCACTGATGCTCTGGTCCCATATCTTGTGGGACAAGTGGCTGCTGGTGCCCAGGTGGGTCCTGAGGGAGAGGAATAGACTTGGGGTCTAGAAGAATGAGAAGCAGTATGGTTCCCTACACCTGAGAGGTTGTCGGGGGTCCTACTGGCAGCATAATGCCCAGCAGGAAAGAAGCTTGGCCTACGACGATCTGACTGGAGTACCTAGGTCCAAACTTGTCATTGACATTGGCAGTGCTAATATGCATTCAAAGACCAAAGCTCGCACTGGTATGTGGAGAAAGCAGAACTTTTTGAATGGAACTGGATTTATAGGCTTAGGCAGTATGAGGGTCTGAAGTTACTCGGGAGAAATTGAGACACGTCGTGTGTGTGGGGTGTGAGATACTTTGTGTGTTATGTATTTGTCTTTACCATCCCCTCCTCCCCTCCAACTGTAGGCACTGCAGCTCTTTGAGTCCCATGCAGGGCATCTTGGCCCACAGCTCTTCAGTAAGTTTGCACTGCCCTACATCCGTGATGTGGCCAAGCAGGTGAAGGCCAGGCTGCAGGAGGCAGGCCTGGCACCAGTGCCCATGGTAAGGATGGGGATGGAGTAAGTGAAGGTGGGCCTGGGGAATGGTCAGGGACTGAAGTGACCACTGGAGGGCAGCAGAGGCGCAGCCAAGATAAGTTAGTGGGCAAAGGCAGGCCTTTTGTTGCCTCAGAAATCTGTCCTTTCCCTCAGATCATCTTTGCTAAAGATGGACATTTTGCCCTGGAAGAGCTGGCCCATGCTGGCTACGAGGTGGTTGGGCTTGACTGGACAGTGGCCCCAAAGAAAGCCCGGTGAGTGACAGAGGATGAGGTGGAGAGGGAGCAGCTGCCACAAGAGCAGTCACCAGGACATGGTACTGACTTTGCTTTCAGGGAACGCGTGGGGAAGACGGTGACCTTGCAGGGCAACCTGGACCCCTGTGCTCTGTATGCATCTAAGGTAACCAGGGTCCCTACATGTGTGTGTATATACTCCCATGGCTGTGAACATGGTTGTATTACTGTGTGTGTCTTTATTGCATGTTTGTCCCACTGTTCGTTTCGTGTGAGCTCTAGGAAAGCAGGAATTTCTTTTTATAGTTGTCTGGCCCATACTAAGCATCCAGTAAACTGTTTTGAATTAATGACTGAATGAATAACATGGAGTAGAAGCATGCCTACGTGCTGTCATGGTTATGCATAGGGAGTACAGGGGAGTGCTGGCCCCCCTGTAGCCAATGCCCTGTTGGTCCTCCAGGAGGAGATCGGACGGCTGGTGCAGCAGATGCTGGATGACTTTGGGCCGCAGCGCTACATTGCCAACCTGGGACATGGACTTTACCCTGACATGGACCCAGAACACGTGGGGGTCTTTGTGGATGCTGTGCATAGACACTCACGTCTTCTTCGACAGAACTGAGCACACACCTTTTCTCTCAGCTACCACTAACAAAGATGATTGATTGTTTCCAGGAGAATAAAAGTTCCAGAGGTGGAGTCTGACATACGGTTTCATCTGTGGAAGATCTTTGCTCTTATCTTCAGTTCCTTCTTAGCTTCTGCTTCTTCCCTGGGGCCCCTTTCTGCATCTTCTCCAAGTCTTAAGAGCTCAGATATCAGTGAATATGTACTGTAGGACCCAATGTCAGGGCCCTCACTACCATTTTGCTCTCACCTCTCCGAGCCTGAGGGCTAGGTAGGATTGGGTAAAGCTTCTTAGCAGCTGAAGCTGTGACATTTGCAGAGTAATGGGGTCCCCACAGCATACGAGGCCAAATTGACAGAGCTTTGTGTCTGGGGATGGAAGGGGGTGTAGGTCAGAGAGGGACACAGAAATTGCTAGAATATTTTAGAGAGTCCCCTTGAGGAAGATGGAATCTAGGTGAGCAGGGAGAAGCTTGAGAGGACTTCAGCTTTGACACCAAAAGATGGTGGGGGAAGAGGGTGTGGACATAAAGACTCAGGGTTAGGGTGCTTAGGAGTAGAGACAGACTTGCATCTTTGAGGGGAGAAGGCCTTTGAAGCAAAAAGGCCTTATTGCACTCAGGGTTGCTCTGCATTCTTTTCTGAGTATACCCTCCAATTTTCTCAGGACCTTGGTGTTTCTGCCCATCGTAGTGGTACCTACTTCCTGGGACAAGGTCTGAAGTGCCTGTGAGCTCTGGAGAGGGGAGTGGTGTGTCAGGAAATTCTTCATTTGTCATTCCACATCTCCTTAGACCACTAGGGACCCACTGTACTAGAGGCGCAACCAATTCCTTGTTCCAGCCTAGGGCAATGCAGAAGAGAAAGAAGAGCCCCATTTATTGAGAGAACACAATTCTGATTTTAGAAAAATGGTATTTTCTGTGATCCATGATTTATTCATAGAAAAGCACTGTGAGTTCACATACTTGCTAAAAAATGGCAATCGTGATACAGAAATGGGAGTGGCTTCTTTTTTCTTTCTTTCTAACCAACCTATTGGGCTGAGAGGTTGTAGGGGCCCATGGCTGGATAGTAAGATTTAAGTAGCCACAGACAGCAAAAACGACTTACTGGTTAGTGTGAAGGGGCGAAAAAAGTGACATTTTGTCAAAGAAAGGAACATAAAGCAGAGAGGTCCTTAGTTCACACTCTAGCTATACCACCCCTTCCCTATCACACCCCACCCCCCACTTGGGAACTAAAACATGAAACAGTAAACACCAAGACACACTGGCATCCAGATGACTCTTCTGAAAGCCCATGCTACCTGCTATAACAATTCCAGGCTGAGCACAGGGGTCAGGAAGGTAGCAGGAATAGGATACACTGTGGAGGTCAGCTAGGGCTAAGACAGGCATTGCCTACTAGGGGTAGAAACTACTCAGAAAGGGAAAGGCCAAATGCATTCCAGCCCCAGCCTCCAAAACAGTGACCAGTGGGCAGGCAGAGGAAGCTTGAGGTAGAAAGGCAAGGGAAGAAAGCAAGTACAGGGCAAGAAGAGAACTGGAGCTGAAGGAGTCACTCTTAGGGCAGACGGAGACTAGTGCTTAAGAGCTTGCTGAGAAAGCGGTGAGTAAGGGAGGCAAAGAGATGGGGAACGTGTCCAGCGAGTGAGTGAGATGAGGAATGGGGAAGAGAGATCTGGCAAAAAAAGAAAGGGACACATTCATGCAGATTCTGAAACATAAATTCACACATACTTATATGTCAAAATATCCAGTTACACATATAAAGACAGACCAAAGGAGAGCAAGCATACACACACACACACACACGTTCATACACATGCATCTGTGCGCGCCCCCCCACTGAACATGCATTGACAGACAGGTGTACACACACAGGTATGTATGTGTACATGTTCACAAATGTGTATACCCTCACACACAACTCACAGTCCAGCACACAGACAATGTACTGACACACAAACCCGACAGACACACATAAGTACATGTGCAAGACAGGTATGCACAGATCTATGCACAGAGACACACGTACTTAGCCATACAGATATGTATACACACATACATAGTTTGAGATAAAACCAGACACTCTCTAACACAAAGGTGACCAGAGTAGATTAACGTTAATGAGCTCAGTGGCCTCCCAGACCTTTACCTCCCCCTGCACTTACTTCTCAGGAGCTCAACAGGTTCTTAGGCTGTGTGTGGCAGGAGTGAGAGCTTCACTGTCCTTGAGGCTTCATGAGGCAAGAGTCTAAGTCCAGTCCTGGCCCTGGCCCTCTCCCACCACTGGGCTATATAGATGCCCTGTGTCTGCAGGCTGGGGTTTCTGCATAGACTAGACCTGGGATTTATGCTAACCGGTCATTGTATTCCCCACCACCCCCACTCTTCCACTGCAAACTGTATATATTCTGCAAGGGAAACCTGAGAAATGGTTGTGTCTCCTCAGAAAACAAGCCTATCTTCCCACCCACAGCTACTTCAAGTACCCATCAAATTAGAACCAGAATTATAAATAGTTACAACTTTACAGTGTAATTGGCAACACATATACTATAGTATTTACAGTACCATAAATGCTTCTGTTTCTCTGGTTAAGCGATCCCTGAGACGGAACAGTGTTCTGTGTTTGCCAAGGGAGAGCGGGCCAATGCCCAGGACACGCAGGATACAGGGGCGTGAGGTGGCATGTTGTGGGGTTTCTGATCGATCTGCAGGGCCCAGCTCCTTCAGGAAGAGTGGGCTGTAGTGAGAACTCTGCCAAGGAAGGCATATTGGCTAGAGTTGGACTCTCCCATGCTTAGCCCTGTGGTGCTTTGGCTTCAGCCACAGGCGCTCAGAGTCCTCTCAGGGTGGTCAAATGTTTCAGTGTCCTTGGCCTGACCTGTGGTACCTGGGAGCCCAGGCTGCCCTGGCAATGAGTTGTTTGCTTTCTCAGCCAAAGCGCTCTCGAACCAGCAGCATCAGCTTCTTCTTGCCCTTGTAGATTTGTTTGAGGTTGTCGATGAACTGGGCAAACTGCAGGTGACCGTCCTGGGGCAGCAGGAAGGTCTCCCGAGCCTTGCTCAGAAACTCGATGAACTCTCCGTAGTGGCGAGGGCTGATGTGTGTCAGGCGTGAGTGTGTAGTGTTGATATAGGCATTGATGGTGGCATCCAGCAACTGGCGCAGTGGAGCTTTGTCAGTTGACATGAGCTTTCCAGAGCTGCGGCGGCCTGGGATGCCCGCCAGGCCGGGGGCCGTCACTGTACAGCGCCGCAAGATGTCTGAAAGCACTGTGGCGCAGTGCACACTCTTCACCACCAGGGGGATGAGGGCTGCCAGCTCGTTCTTGCCCAGAGAGTGGCTCAGGGCACACGCCCAGAGCACATCATTGATGGCTGGATGGGTATCCTGGTTGTAGGCCAGGTTGAGATGGCTCATGGCCAGGGAGGCCAACTTGAAGGCACGTAGCGGGTAGCCACGGAGCTCCATGTAGCGGGCAATGGTGAACAGTTGTGAATGTGTCATGCCGCCGGTGGCAGCATCAATGGCGATCTGGTAGGCTGCCTCAAAGGCGATGTGGTCTTTCTCACAGAGTGTAAGGGCTGACAGGGCACAGCTCTGGGGATCCTTCATGGCACACTGTAGGGCCAGCGTGCGAGCACAGCTAGCCAGCTCCTCCCGCTGTGGATAGTCAAGACTGAGGCGCAGGATAGTGGTGTGGGATACAGCTGTGGCAGCCACAATGCTAGTAGCTTCGGTGGGGGTGAAGAGTGTGTACCAGCTCTGCAAAATGCTCACCAGGGCCCGCACACCTGTCAGGGAGAGCCTGAGCTCAGCTGTGGCCATCCGGGTCCCGATCCAGGTCTGCCCAGATGACTGACCCTTTGGGGGTCAGAACTTGGCCTGCAGAGATGAGTTATCCCTCCTCCTCAGCAGCTTTGAGATGATCTGAGGCAAACCAAGGAGCATCCCGGATGGCCAGACCTTGTTTGGGGTCTCTTCCTTCCCCTTCCTTCCCCAAGTCAGAGGGTCAAAGATTTCTGCAGGTGCTCTTAGCCCCTCACAAGGATGGAGCAGCAGAGCCTATGGTAGTCATAGATCTGCCTGGGGGTTCTAACTGAAGTGGGACCTCTTAGGGTAGAGTCTCATGCTGGGACTTTGGGTTTTAGTTGGGGTCCTGAGACTCCAAGTCGTTTGGGGTTTTTTTTAGAAGCACAGGCAGGGACTGGGACCAAACCACTGGGCCAACTACCTCCCAAGGGTGCACTTGTATACTGGTGGCCGAAAACTCAATCTCTCAAATGTGTCTCTGATTGGAGGGTCAAAGTGCTGCTGACATCAGGGTATGGTCCAAGCAGTAAGGGCAGAGCTTGGGCTAGGTAAATAAAGGCCATCTTTCCTGTCAGCAGCGCCATGCTTTCCCAGGCCATCAGTAAATGGAATATGAGAGCTCTAAGGATTCACTGTCTTGTTCCAAGAGTAGGGCCTAAGAACTCCTTTCCCTGGGGATTAGAGGGAAGTGGGAGACTCACCCACTTCTGTAGCACATGTCACCAACCACCGCACCATCTCCCGGCGCCTCCAGTTAAGAGTTGATAAGGTCATCCTCATCACCTGAGCAAAAAAGAGGCATTTCCACTTGGCTAAGCGTAACTGTTGGACTTCTACATCCCCACATTCCCTTACCATCCATTTATGCAACAAGTGTCTATTGGTGCTTTAAACAGCCATCTCTGATAAGTACAGACAGGTTTGTTTAATTTCTGCCCACCCCTCCCACCAATCAGATAGAAGACTTCTCTGATGACCTGTAACGAAGTCCTGACTGTCACACCTTATTATTGACTTGACTTGGGAGGAATGGGGAGGGGTGGAGAGAAAATGGGGACCCGATGGAACCTAAAGCTACATTGCTTCTGGCCTTCACTTCAAAATGGAGCTCAATTTGGAGATCCTTACCTAGAAGCCTAGTCGAAAAGTTGTGTTCTGGGGACACAGAAAGAACCGGGCTTAGCTGGTTCATGCCCAGTGCCTCTTATCTTCTACCGATGATCACTACGCCAGAAGCCTAAAGCACGGATAACCTATTCCTTCTCCATACCTGTAACCCCAGCTCCAGGGCCACGTTGAGCAGGGTGCTGTCGGTACTACTATCTGTGGGAGTGGCAATCTTGAATGCATCTTGGGCCAGTTTGAAGATGAGAGAGGAAGAATGGATGTGCTTCTGTATTGCTTCCAGAATTGTTCGGAGCCTCAGAGTATCCCCTATAGGTGCAGAGAGAAGGGGCAGTGACAGGTCTTCTTTAAAGTCTCCCTGAATAGTCTACTGATCACATAGATACTGGCTGAACTGGCTGCTATCAATTTACTGAATAATTCTGAATGCTACCATCCCTTTTGGGTAGACAATCTCTGTCTCCACTAAACCCAATGAAGACTGCTTCACCAGGCACCCACATGAATTCACTTCTCACCACCTGTTCATCTGCCTCTACCCTTCACCTTCTTCCCCTTAACTCCTTAAGTGCCAGAAATAATTTTTATGAACACCTGACTTTTGAGAGTTACTTATACAGGACACAGGAAGCCACATTATTATCAAGAAATATGCTAATTCCACTGTCTGCCTCTCACTGCAGCTCCTTATGCTGTACCTTTCATCCCTGTGTTATGTTCATTCTGTAACTGGAGGCATGTACCTCCCATTTCCCTCTACCCATTTTGCTCATCCCCTTACTTCCCTCCCCTCTGGCAATCACCAGTTTGTTTTCTGTATTTATAGGTCTGTTTCTGCTTTTTGTTTATTCATTTGTTGTTTAGACTCCACATATAAGTGAAATCATATGGTAGATTTTTGTTTGTACAGATTTTAAATTTTGCATAGAATCTTTAATTCTTAAGGTGAATAATGTATGGGCCACAAATTAGGATGTTTTATGGAAGCAGATTAAAATTATGTGCAACATGAAGCAGGCCCCCTGCTGAGCAGAGAACCCGATGCGGGACTCGATCCCAGGACCCTGAGATCATGACCTGAGCCGAAGGCAGCGGCCTAATCCACTGAGCCACCCAGGCGCCCCTATCCCCTACATTAAAAAATATATATATATATTTTTATTTATTTGAGAGAGACAATGAGAGAGAGCATGAGGGAGGAGAACAGTTGGAGAAGCAGACTTCCCATGGAGCTGGGAGCCTGATGCGGGACTCAATTCCGGGACTCCAGGATCAAGACCTGAGCTGAAGGCAGTCGCTTAACCAACTGAGCCACCCAGGAGCCCCATCCCCTACATTCTGATCATTTGTTATTTTAATTTTCATTTAGTTCAAAATATTAAAAAATTTCCCAAGATTTCTTCTTTGACCTATGTGCAGTTTAGAAGTATGCTGTTTGAGCTCCATGTACTTAGGAATTTTCCAGTTATTTCTTTTTATTATTATTATGTTAGTCACAATACAGTACATCATTAGTTCTTGATGTAATTAGTGTTTCATGAGTCATTGTTTGCATAAAACACCCAGTGCTCCATGCAATACGTGCCCTCACGGGCTAACCTATTCCCCCACCTCCCTCCCCTCTAAGACCCTCAGACTGTTTCCTGGAAACAATCCAGTATTCTTCCTGTTATTGATTTCTAGTTTAATTCCACTGTGGGCTGAGAGCATACTTTGTATGATTTCTTTTAAATTACTTAGGTGTGTTTTATGGTCCAGAATGTGGTCTGTCTTGGTGAGTGTTCCATGTGAGTTTGAGAAGAATGTATATTCTGTTCTTTGATGAAGTATACTATAAATGTTAATTGGACCCAGTTCATTAATATTGCAATTTAGTTCAAGTATATCCTGATTTTCTGCCTGCTAGATTTATCAATTACTAATAGAAGAATGTTGAATTCTCCAACTATAATAGTGGATTTGTCTATTTCTCTTGACTATATCAGTTTTTGTTTCACATATTTTGGTGTTCTGTTGTTAAATGCATATTCATTAAGGATTATTTTGTCTTCTTGGAATAACCCTCTTCATCCCTGTAATTTTCCATGTTTTGAAATTTATACATATGCATATACTCCAGCTTTCTTTTGATTTGTGTTAGCATGGTATACCTTTCTCCACATTTTGTTGTTGTTGAAGAAATTGTGTTTAAGAAATATTTAAGAAATATTTTTAAAGGTGAAAATAACAAACTGGCATGCTTTCCTGGGAGAGTATCTTTTCCAGACTCTTCCTGCTTTCAGTGTGGCTAGTCTGGCAGTGAGACTATAGGGTGTGGAAAGTGAGGGCCAGAGTGTTGATATTCTGTTGGTTTAAAGCCCTGGCCTCTATTTTTTTTTTTTTTTTTTTTAAAGAGAGACAGCACAGAAGTAGGCGGAGGGGGAGAGGAAGAAAATCTCCAGTAAGTTCTATGCTCAGCACAGAGCCTGATGTAGGTCTTGATCCCATGACGATGAGATCCTGACTGGAGCCAAAATCAAGAGACAGACGTTTAACTGACTGAGGCATCCAGGCACCTGTGGCCTTTGTTTTTAGTGAGAAATATTTGAAAAGTAAAGCATATAGGCTCAGTCATAGAGAAATATCTTCCTAAAGGTACTGAGATAAAAATGAAGCCCAGTGATGTTCACTGTTTGTACTTTTGAGTCTTTTTGCTTGTTCTAGCACTCTTTCTTAGGGAGTGCTAATTCATTTAACTATCTATCTAGCTATCTAATTTGTGGTTAACATATATAGTCAAATTGCCATTTTAACCATTTTTAAGTGTACAACTGAATGGTGCTCATCATATTCAAAATGTTGTGTAAATATTACCACTATTTGTAAAATTTTTAATTTTTTCTTTTTGACAGAGAGAGAGCTATCACGCAAGTAGGCAGAGAGGCAGGCAGAGAGAAAGGGGGAAGCAGGCTCTCCACCAAGCAGAGAGCCTGATGCGGGATTCGATCCCAAGACCCTGAGATCATGACTTGAGCTGAAGGCAGAGGCTCAACCCACTGAGCCACCCAGGCACCCCTGTAAAATTTTTTAATCACCCCAAACAGAAGCCCCTGTAAAACTCTAATCTACTTTCTGTCTTTATTAATTTGCCTGTTTTAGCTATTTTCATGTAATCATATATTTAAAATTTTGTATCTGTATTATTTGACTTAGCATGTCTTCAGACATCCCCCAGGTTGTAGCATATTATCAGAATGTCATTTCTTTTCATGATTTAATATTCCATTGTGTGTATATACCACATTTTATTTATCTGTTTGTAAGCTGACAGACACTTGGGTTGTTTCCAATTTTTTGGCTGTTACGAATAATGTTGCAATGAACACTGATGTGTAAATATCTGTTTGAGTCCCTCTTTTTCATTCCTTCGGGTATATACCTAGAAATGGAATAACTGGGTTATATGGTAATTCTATCTAAAATTTTCAGGAACATGTGTACCTGGCTGACTTGGTCACTGGAGCCTGTGACTCCTGCTCTTGGGGTCATGAGTTCAGGCCCCACACTGGGTGAAGAGCTTACATTAAAGAAAAAAAAAATTAGAGGCGCCTGGGTGACTCAGTTGGTTAAGCATCTGCCTCCGACACAGGTCGTGATCTCAGGGTTCTGGGATTGATCCCTGCATTGGGCTCCCTGTTTGTGGGAAGCCTGTTTTCCCTCTCTCCCTCCCAACCCCCCCCCCCCCCCAATCAATGCTCTCTTGCTCTCTCAAATAAATAAATAAAATCTTAAAAAAAATAAAAAAGGTAAAATTTCCAGGAACAAACTATTTTCCACAACAGCTGTACCACTTTACATTCTCACTGGCAATGTACAATTCAATTTCTCCACATCCTTGCCAACACTTTATTATTATTTTTTTTTTTATAAAAGCCATCCTAGTGGGCATGAAGTAGTATCTCACTGTGGTATTGATTTGCATTTCCTTAATGACTAATGATGTTGAGTACCTTTTCATTTGCTTATTACTTATATATCTCCTTTGGAGAAATGTTTTTTCAAATCTTTTGCCCATTTAAAAATGGGTTGTCTTTCTGTTGTTGAGTTGTAGTTCTTTATAGATTTGTATATTAAGCCCTTATCAGGTATATGATTTACATATATTTTCTTCCATCCTGTAGGTTGTCTTTTTAGTTTCCTGACAATATTCATTAAAAGCTTTTAATTTTTTTCAACACTTTACTTTTAAGTCACCTCGACATACAAGGTGGGGCTCGAACTTATAACCCTGAGATCGAGTCACATGCTCCACCAATCAAGGCAGTCAGACACCCCCAAAAGCTTTTAATTTTGGTGAGGTAGAACTTATTTTTTTCCTTTGCTGTTCATCCTTTGGTGTCATATTTAAGAATTCACTGACAAGTCTGAGGTCATAAAGATTTATCCCTATATTTTCTTCTATGAAGTTTATGGCTTTAGCTCTTTTACTTAGGTCCTTCCCTTTACTTTTAGTCTGTGTCTATATATATACTTTCATTATCATTTGTTTCCATGATTTTTTTCAATTCTTCTTTAATTTCCCAGTTGACCCATTCATTCTTTAGAAGGATGCTGTTTAGTCTCCATGTATTTGGGTTCTTTCCAAACTTCCTCTTGTGGTTGAGTTCTAGCTTCAGAGCATTGTGGTCTAAAAATATGCAGGGAATGATCCCAATCTTTTGATACCGGTTGAGTCCTGATTTAGGACCGAGGATGTGATCTATTCTGGAGAATGTTCCATGTGCACTAGAGAAGAATGTGTATTCTGTTGCTTTGGGATGAAATGTTCTGAATATATCTGTGATGTCCATTTGGTCTCAGTGTGTCATTTAAGGCTTTTATTTCCTTGCTGATCTTTTGCTTGGATGATCTGTCCATTTCAGTGAGGGGAGTGTTAAAGTCCCCTACTATTATTGTATTATTGTTGATGTGTTTCTTTGATTTTGTTATTAATTGGTTTATATAGTTGGCTGCTCCCACATCGGGGGCATAGATATTTAAAATTGTTAAATCTTCTTGTTGGACAGACCCTTTGAGTATGATATAGTGTCCTTCCTCATCTCTTATTATAGTCTTTGGCTTAAAATCTAATTGATCTGATATAAGGATTGCCACTCCTGCTTTCTTATGATGTCCATTAGCATGGTAAATTCTTTTCCACCCCCTCACTTTAAATCTGGAGGTGTCTTCGGGCTTAAAATGAGTTTCTTGGAGGCAACATATAGATGGGTTTTGTTTTTTTATCCATTCTGATACCCTATGTCTTTTGATTGTGGCATTTAGCCCATTAACATTCAGGGTAACTATTGAGAGATAGGAATTTAGTGCCACTTTATTGCCTGTAAGGTGACTGTTACTGTATATTGTCTCTGCTCCTTACTGATCTACCACTTGTAGGCTCTCTCTTTGCTTAGAGGACCCCTTTCAATATTTCCTGTAGAGCTGGTTTGGTGTTTGCAAATTCTTTCAGTTGTTGTTTGTCCTGGAAGCTTTTAATCTTTCCTTCTATTTTCAATGATAGCCTAGCTGGATATAGTATTCTTGGCTGCATGTTTTTCTCGTTTAGTGCTCTGAAAATATCATGCCAGCTCTTTCTGGCCTGCCAGGTCTCTGTGGATAAGTCAGCTGCCAATCTAATATTTTTACCATTGTATGTTACAGACTTCTTTTCCCGGGCTGCTTTCAGGATTTTCTCTTTGTCACTGAGACTTGTAAATTTTACTATTAGGTGACGGGGTGTGGGCCTATTCTTATTGATTTTGAGGGGCGTTCTCTGAACCTCATGAATTTTTATGTTCGTTCCCTTTGCCATATTGAGGAAATTTTTCCCAATAATTCTCTCCAGTATACCTTCTGCTCCCCTCTCTCTTTCTTCTTCTTCTGGAATTCCAATTATTCTAATGTTGTTTCGTCTTATGGTGTTACTTATCTCTCAAATTCTCCCCTCGTGGTCCAGTAGCTGTTTGCCCCTCTTTTGCTCAGCTTCTTTATTCTCTGTCATTTGGTCTTCTATATCACTAATTCTTTCTTCTGCCTCATTTATCCTAGCAGTGAGAGCCTCCATTTTTTATTGCACCTTATTAATAGCTTTTTAAAAATTTCAACTTGGTTAGATTTTAGTTCTTTTATTTCTCCAGAAAGGGCTTTTATATCTCCCGGCTAGAGCCGGGCTAGAACCTTGAGAATTGTCATTCTGAACTCTAGATCTGACATATTACCAATGTCTGTATTGATTAGGTCCCTAGCCTTCGGTACTGCCTCTTGTTCTTTTTTTTGTGGTGAATTTTTCCGCCTTGTCATTTTGTCCAGATAAGAGTATATGAAGGAGCAAGTAAAATACTAAAAGGGTGGTAACAACCCCAGGAAAATATGCTTTAACCAAATCAGAAGAGATCCCAAATCGTGAGGGGGGGAGAAAGGGGATAAAAAGAGGTTCAAAAAGAAAGAAAGAAAAAAAGAAAAAAAAAAGAATTAAAAAAAAAGAAAACGAATAAAAAATATATAAAAAAGAAAAAATACATATATTAGATAAACTAGTTAAAAAACGTTAAAAAAGAAAAGGGTAAAAGTTTAAAAAAATTTTAGCAGAAGAAGAGAGAAAAAAAATGAAAAAGAAAAAAATTAAATTAACTGCAAGACTGAAAAAATCACAGGGAGAAAGCCATGAATTCCGTGCTTTGCTTTCTCCTCCTCTGGAATTCTGCTGTTCTCCTTGGTATTGAAACCGCACTCTTTGGTAGGTGAACTTGGTCTTGGCTGGATTTCTTGTTGATCTTCTGGTGTAGTGATTCTCAAGTGTCTTTGCCCCGGGCGGAATTGCACCGCCCTTACCAGGGGCCGCTTGGGTTTGCTCTCAGGAGCTTTTGTTCCCTGAGCGCTTTCCGTAGAGTTCCGGAGGACGGGAATACAAATGGCAGCCTCCTTGTCTCCGGCCCGGAGGACCCGAGAGCCTGGAGCCCCACTCCTCAGTGCGCCCTCAGAGAACAGCGCCCAGTTACTCCTGTCTGCCTGACCTCCGGCTGCGCTCTGAGCTCACCGAGACTGCGACCGGTTCAAGGTAACACCAAGCTGTGATCTTACTGTCGGCTCTGTCTCTGTAGCCGGCTTTCTCGTTCCAATACCCTCAAGCTCTGCGACACTCAGACACTCCCGATCCTTCTGTGACCCTGTGGGACCTGAGGCCACGCTGACCCCGCGTGGGCTTCGCCCCGGTTTAGCCTCTGGAGCGATGTCCCTCAGCGGAACAGACTTGTCCTGATTTTGTGCTCCGTTGCTCCGCCGCTTGCCGGGAGCCGGCCCCTCCCCCTGGGGTCTATCTTCCCGTTGCTTTGGATTCACTTCTCCGCCGGTCCTACCTTTCAAAAAGTGGTTGTTTTTCTGTTTCCAGAATTGCTGTTCTTCTTCTCTTCGATCTGCCGATGGATTTTCAGGTGTTTGCAATCTTTAGATAAGCTATCTAGCTGATCTCCTGCTAGCCGATGTAGTCTCAGCCTGCTACTTCTCCGCCATCTTGACTCCTCCCTCTGTGTCTATATATATATATATATTTAAAGTTTTTTATTTATTTGACAAAGAGACAGATCACAAGTAGGCAGAGAGGCAGTCAGAGAGAGAGGGGGAAGCAGGCTCCCCGCTGAGCAGAGAGCCCAATGCGTGACTCTGATCCTGTGTCTTTATATTTAAACCGGTTTCTTGCAGACAACAGTTTCTATTAAAGATTTTTATATATTTTTTAAGATTTATCCATGGGGAAAAAAATGGGGAGCCTGGGTGGCTCAGTGGCTTAAAGCCTCTGTCTTCAGCTCAGATCATGATCCCAGGATCTTGGGATTGAACCCCGCATCGGGCTCTCTGCTCAGCAGGGAGCCTGCTTCCTCCCCTCTCTCTGTCTGCTTCTCTGCCTACTTGTGATCTCTGTCTGTCAAATATAATAAATAAATAAATAAATAAATAAATAAATAAGATTTATCCATGGGGAAAGGTAGGGACAGAGAGAAAGGGAGAGAACTCTCAAGCAGGCTCCCTGCTGAGCATGGAGCCTGATCCAGGGCTGGATCCTAGCACACTGAGATCATGACCCAAGTGGAAATCAAGAGTTGGATGCTCAACTGACTGAGCCACCCAGGAGCTCCAGTCTCTATCTTTTATTTATTTATAAAAAGATTTTATTTATTTATTTGACAGAGAGAGAGTGCACAAGTGGGCAGAGAAGCAGCGGGGGTGGGGTGGGGTGGGGGGGAGCAGGCCCCACCGAGCAGAGAGCCCAATGCAGGGCTTGATCCCAGGACCCTGGGAGGGATCATGACCTGAATCGAAGGCAGAGGCCTAGGCACCACTCCAGTCTCTATCTTTTAATTGGCATATTTAGACCATAACATTTAAAGTGATTACTGATATAGTTGGAATAATATCTACCATATTTATTAACTATTTTCTATTCATACTTGTTCGTTTTTTTTCATTTTTGTCTTTTTTTAAGATTTTATTTATTTACTCGACAGAGAGATAGAGAGAGAGCACAAGTAGGCAGAGAGGAAGGTGGAGGGGAGAAGCAGGCTTCCCACTGAGTGGGGAGCCCCATGCAGGGCTCTATCCCAGGACTCTGAGATCATGACCTGAGCCAAGGCAGCCACTTTAACCAACTGAGCCACCCAGGTACCCCCTTTTTAAAAAAATCTGCTCCCTTTTTGGCCATCTCTGGCTTACACTGATCTCTTTTTATTTAATTTTCTCTCTTATCAATTATACTTCTCTCAAAAATTCTTTTAGCATTTGCCCTAGAGTTGCAGTATACATTTACAATGAATCTAAGTTCAGTTTTAAATAACTATAAGTTCATAAGATGCCTTATAATAGTATTCTCAATTTTTTCCTTTCCTTCTGTAACATCATTGCTGTCATTCATTTCACTTATCTTTAGGCTATAATTACTCAATATATTGCTACTATTATTTAAAATTTCTTAAAAGTTTGTTTGTTTGTTTTTTATAGGGAGGAAGAGAGAGAGAATATCTTAAGCAGGTTCCACGTCCATCATGGAGCCAGAAGCAGCACTCGACCTTACAACCTTGAGATCATGACCCAAGCTGAAATCAAGAGTTGGATGCTTAACTGAGCTAACCATGTGCCCCTAAAATTTTATTTTTATGTAATCTCTACACCCAACATAGGGCTCAAACTTACAAACCCGAGATCAAGAGTCACATGTATCAACTGAGCCAGCCAGGTGCCCCTGCTATTATTATTTTACTTTAAACAAGCAGTTTTCTATTAGTTTAAGTAAGAATTTAAAAAAAAGAGCCCAAAGGTTTTATTTTACCTTTATTTGTCTCTTTTCTAACATTCTTCCTTTCTTTATGTAGATCTGAGTTTTACATCTCTATTATTTTCCTTTTCTCTGAAGGACTTCTTTTTTGTTTATAAGTTTTTTTTTTCTTTAAAGATTTTATTTATTTATTTGATAGACAGAGATCACCAGTAGTCAGAGAGGCAGGCAGAGAGAGAGAGGAGGAAGCAGGTTCCCTGCTGAGCAGAGACCCCCCAATGCGGGGCTTGATCCCAGGACCCTGAGACCATGACCTGAGCCAAAGGCAGAGGCTTTAACCCACTGAGCCACCCAGGCGCCCCTCTCTGAAGGACTTCTTGCAAAGAAGGTCTATCAGCAATAAACTTCTCAGTTTTTGTCTGAGAAAGTATTTCTCTTTTATTTCTGGAGGATAGTTTATTTGGATACAAAATTCTGTTTTTTTTTTTTTTTTTTTTAACACCTTACATATTTCACTTCATTCTCTTCTTGCTTACGTGGGTTTGTGAAGTGATGTAATTCTTATCCTTGTTTCTCTATAGGTAAGGTAGTTTTGTTCTCTGGCTTCTTTCAAGATTTCTTGGTCTTTGGTTTTCTGCAGTTTGAGTATGATGTTTAGGAGAAAATTGTTTGGTGTTCATACTTGGTTTTCTCTGAGCTTCCTGGATCTGTGTTCTGGTGTCTGTCACTAACTGGAAAATTCTGAGCCATTATTACTTCAAATATTTCTTTTGCTCCTTTAGTTCTTCTCCTAGTATTCCCATCATGTATATGTTGGGTATCTTTTCTTTTTTCTTTCTTTCTTTTTTTTTAAGATTTTATTTATTTATCAGAGAGAGTGGGCGAGAGAGCAAGCACAGGCAGACATAATGGCAGGCAGAGGCAGAGGGAGAAGCAGGCTCCCGGTCGAGCAAGGAGCCCGATGCGGGACTCGATCCCAGGACGTTGGGATCATGACCTGAGCCAAAGGCAGCTGCTTAACCAACTGAGCCACCCAGGCGTCCCTCTTTTTTTTTTTTTTTAAAGATTTTATTTATTTATTTGACAGAGAGAGATCACAAGTAGGCAGAGAGGCAGGCAGAGAGAGAGGAGGAAGCAGGCTCCCTGCTGAGCAGAGAGCCTGATGCGGGACCCTGAGATCATGACCCGAGCCGAAGGCAGCAGCTTAACCCACTGAGCCACCCAGGCGCCCCGGGTATCTTTTCTAATTGTCCTACAGTTCTCAGATATTCTATTCTTAGGTACCCCATCCCATCATTTTAAAAAATCTTTGCATTTTGATTTAAGCAGTTTCTATTGACATTTATAATTTAAGAATTTGGAAATATTCACATGGTTCAATGTTAAAATGACACAAAAGGTAAATAATTAAAAGTTCTTTCTTCCCCTCACCTCTGATGCTCATTCACCCACTTCTAACCCTATATGCAGTCAATATTATGAGTTCTTGAATTACCTTCCAGAATACTCTACGGATAATAAGAAAATACATTATCTAGTTCCTCTCCTTAAAAACAAACAAACAAAAAACCCCACAAATGGTAGCCTAGTATACAAAGATTTGCATGTTTCCCCCCACCCTCCACATATCAACATATCTTGGAGATTCTTCCACATCAGTATATAAAGCTCTTCTTTCCTATTAAATGGCTGCATAATATTCCATTTATGGATGTACAGATTCACAACTCCTTATTCAAAACCCTTTGAATGTGTTTTGGAATTCAGAATTTTTTTTACAGAAAGATAATTTATGTATGCATTATACATAATCTTTGCAGTGGGCTTGGGGCAAGATCCCATAATTAAACACACTGTGAATGAATAAATATTCACACTAGTTGGGATGAAGAGCAAAATAAGTATTGCTATTTATCAATAACAGCTTTAAACTGAGAAACGAAATGATGTGATATAGACCATAAATACTTGGTATTCTTTATTTCTAAGAAAACATTCAATAAAACCTAAAACCTAAAACCAAACTAAATATTTCTACATACACATGCCTAAATATTTGCTACATTTGGTTTCTCGAGGATCTTGGACAAAAGGTTTCATCAGGTTTGTTATTATTGTCACCAAAGATTAGAATTAGGTATTTAATGATGGACCAGGAATGGGGTTCTTTAATGATAAAGCAATACTACACTATAATAGATGTCCTTTAAAAATGTGTAGTTCTAGGGTAATGTATCTAATATGGTTTTCTAGATAAGCAGTCTGCTTAATTAAGTAAGCAGATTTAAGATCTTCACTGCTAAATGCATATTATTCAAGGCCAAGTAAATGCTCATACATTTCCCCCGTATTACCTATGGAGATTTTTTCCATCTGTTATATCTCACTACTAGTCTCATGCTTCTTTGGGTTAACACCATTTTAGCAATTTTTCTATCTTGCAAGAAATGTACAATAGGCACATACTTTATTCAGTATTTTTTTGATATCTGATTGCTCTATCTCAGTGATTCTACAACCTTAGTGAACATAAAAGTCATCTTGAGAATTTGTTTAAATATAGATTTTTGGGCTTCACCCACAGAGATTCTGGAATTCTGGGAATTCTGGGAATTCACATTTCTAACAAGCTTCCAGTTGTTATCAATGTTGTTTGTCCACTGACTACACTTTCAGTAGCAAAGTTCTGACTTATTTAGATTTCTAGTCAATAAAATTCTAGTGTCTACTTTTTTGTTGACTTCATGGTAGGTAGAAGCTTCTTCATCATAGATATTCAGATATTTTATACTATGATGCTTCTTAAATTTCCACAGCCAATTCTGATATTTTATATTCACCTTAAATATGTTCAGTCCTTCATGACATAGTCTAGCTTTTTTCATGACCAAAACCCAATCAGGGGCATAGTCACACTACTTCATTGTTGAATCTATACAATCATGGTCATTTCAGCATCTTCATTTTTCCCCCTCTGAAATCTGTTCTTCATTAGTTCTGGTCAAATTGGTGAAACTTCAACACTATATTTTTCAAGTCATATGTTGTGTTAATTCTCACACCCTATTCTTTAGTAAGATGCCTCACAGACATACCTGGTTAAGCTTCTACACTAACTCTTTGTTCTGTGCTACTGAAAATGATGGATGCTTCCATTTCTTCTTATTCTTATCTTCAATTTTCTGGACATTTTTACAGGACAATTAAACTCAAATGGACAAAATGACAACAACACAAACAAAGAAGGCAACACATTACTGGTGAACAGCAAAGATATATGTGACTAAGAGTGCTGAGGAACAACTAATGCCTAATGTCAGTGGAGGTGAGGTTTTGCTGTGAATCTTAAAAAAAGTTTGGATTTTCAAAGTTTTTCAGATTTTGGAATTCCATGTTAGAGATTTTGGACATAATATACTTAATCAGCCTCCTATTGATGAATACTTAGAATATTTCAAATATTTCACAATTAAAAACAACACTGGACCAAATAACCTAGTGCAAACATCATTTCACGTTTGGGCATAAATACATTTGTAAGATAAAATCCTGGAAATGAATTGCACAAAGGATATGTGCACTGTAATTTTCATATATATGCCAAATTGCCCTCCACAAAGGATTACCAATCTATATTCCCAGTCCACACCTTTGCAAGCACAATGTTTTATCAAAATGTTTTCTTTTATTTTGAAATAACTTCAAGCTTACAGAAATGTTTCAAGAATAGTACAGAGAGATCTTTTCTTACCCCTGAAGAATTCAAAAGTAATGATACCCTATCACTCCTGAATAGTCTACACTTCTGGCAAGCAAGGAAACTCTTCTACATACCCATAATACAACCATCAAAATAAGGAAATTAATATTGATATATTACTACCATCTACCACAGATCCTATTCAAGTTTCACCAATTGTTCCAATAATGTACTTTATAGCAAAGAGATTTCAAACAAGATCATATGTTGTATTTAATTTTTCCTATCTCTTTAGTCTTTGTCATTTTGGAAAAATTCTTCAGTCTTCCCTTGACATTCATGACCTTGACACTCTGCAGATTAAATTAGTTATTTTGTAAGTATGCCCTTCGATCTGGGTATGTCTGATGTTTCCTGAAGTTCTTATAGCTTCCTAACTGGTGATATATAATTTTGACTTGACCCATTTCTGATGGTCTTAACTGTGATCATTTGATTAAAGTGATGTCTGCCAACTTTCTCTACTGTAAAGTTACACATTATCCCTTTGTGATTGACAAGTATTTTGTGGAAACATACTTTGAGATAATGTAAATATCCTTAATCAAATGTTCACCCACTAGTTTTAGCATCCATTGATGTTTCTAGGCTGAACTAAGTATTATATATAAATACAGTCTCTCTCTCTCTCCCCCTCTAAATGCTATATTCTCATTTCATCATTCTTTCCACAATCATCAGCTGGCATTCTACTCTATTCTTATTTGCTCAAACCAGTATAAAACTCATGGATAAAACTATTTTATTCAATGAGTTATAATAAGTTGTCATCATTACTTAACTATGCATTTATTTATAGCTTTATTGAGGTATAACTGACATATAATCATCACATATTTTAAAATGTAAAACTTGATAAATTTTGACATATGTATACCCCCAAGAAACTATCATTACAGTCAAGATAATGAACATACACATCACCCCCAAAGTTTCCTTGTCACCTTTGGTGATCCCTTTTTCCCTTCCAACATAGCTTGCCCCAGCTCCCATTCCTGTGAGACTCCTGATCTTCTTTCTGTCACTATTGTGTGCATTTTCTAGAATTTTATATAAATGGAATAAAACAATATGTAGTTTTTACTTTGGTCTAGCTCCTTTCACTTAGCAATAATTATTTTGAGATTCACCCATGTTGTAGTGTGTATCAACTTTTATTCCTTTTCATTTGAATATTTGTAGTATTCTACCGTATGGTTATATCACAGTTTGTTTATCTGTTCACCTATGGATGTGTATTTGGATTGTTTCCAGTTACTGGTTATTAAAAGGAAAGCTGCCATGAACATTCATATTAAATAATTTGTACAGATATGTACTTTCCTTTCTTTGCATAATATCTAGGAATGCAATGGCTGGACTGTATGTATAAGAGTTCATTTAACTTTTAGGAAATTATGAAATGGTTTCTCAAAGTGGTTTTGCCACTTAAGTTCCTGCAAGTTAGTATATGAAGGCTCCACTTGCTCCACATCCTTGCTAGTCCTTGCTATAGGTTTTTGTTTTTTGTTTTTATTTAGCCATTTTCTTATTGTGATTCTATTGCATTTCCCTAAGAACTAACAATATTGAACATTTTTTCATGTGTTTATTTTCCATCAGAGTATCTTCTTTGGCAGAGTATCTCTTCATATCTTTGCTCATTTAAAAAGTGGGTTATTCATTTTCTTATTACGGAGTTTTGAGAATTCTTTACATATTCTGGAGGCAAGTCTTTTTTTTTTTTTTTTTTTAAAGATTTTGTTTATTTATTTGACAGACAGAGATCACAAGTAGGCAGAGAGGCAAGCAGAGAGAGAGGAGGAAGCAGGCTCCCTGCTGAGCAGAGAGCCTGATGCGGGGCTCGATCCCAGGACCTTGAGACCATGACCTGAGCCGAAGGCGAGGCTTAACCCACTGAGCCACCCAGGCGCCCCTGGAGGCAAGTCTTTTATGAGATATATGATTTGTAAATATTTCTCCCATCTGTGGCTTATCTTTTCTTTCTCAATAGAGACTTCATAAAGCAAAAGTTCTTAATTTTGGTTAAGTCCAATTTATCAATTTTTTCTTTTATGGATTGTACTTTTAATGTTTTATCTCCAAAATCTTTGCTTACCAAAAAAGGAAAATGATTTTCCTAATATTTTCTTCTAAAAGTTTTATAGTTTTAGTTTTTTACATTTAGATCCTTGATCCATCATAAGTTAATTTTTGTATATGTTGTAATATTTGTTGAAAAGACCATCATTTTTCTCAACAGAATTGGCTTTGCCCTTTATTGAAAAAACCTGACCACATATATATGAGTCTACTTTGGGACTATCCTTTTTCATTGATTTGTTGTCTAGCTTAACACCAATAATCCTATTTTGAATACTACAGCTTTATAATAAGTCTTGAAATCAGGTAGTGTTAGTCTTAATACTTTTATTTTTCTTTTGAGAAGTTGTTTTTATTTTTTATTTTTTTATTTTTTAAATTTTTTTTAGATTTTTTAATTTATTTCAGAGAGAGAGATCACAAGTAGGCAGATAGACAGGCAGAGAGAGAGAGAGGAGGAAGCAGTCTCCCTGCTGAGCAGAGAGCCCAATGCGGGGCTCGATCCCAGGACCCTGGGATCATGACCTGAGCCGAAGGCAGAGGCTTTAACCCACTGAGCCACCCAGGCGCCCCTGAGAAGTTGTTTTTGGCTATTCTAGGTCCTCTGCATTTTCATACAAATTTTACAATCGGATAGCCAGTATCTATCCCAAAGGCTGTTGGGATTTTGACTGGAATTGCATTGAATCTATACATCAATTTGTAAAAAATCAACATTTAATAATGTTGAGTCTTCTAATCCATTAAATGTAGTATGTCTTTCCATTTACTTAGGTCTTCTTTCATTTCTCTCAGCAGTATTTTATGATTTTCATTGTATAGGTTTTAGACATCTTTTGTCAAGTTTATTTTCAAGTATTTCATATTTTCTTTACACTATTTTAATAGTAATTTTTAAAATTTCAATTTCTGATTGTTCATTGCTGGCATATTGATTTCTATATATTGATCTTGTATCCTGCAACCTTGCTAAATTCATTATTAATTCTAATAGCTTCTTAGAGATTTCATAGGATTTTTCTACATAGATGAGCATGTCATCTGAGAATAAAGACAGTTTTACTTCTTCCTTTTCTTTTTACAAAATATTTTATTTTAAAGTAATATCTTCACCCAATGTGGGGCTTGAACCCACAACCCAGAGATCAAGAATAGCATGCTCCATCAACTGAGCCAGCCAGGCACCCCTACTTCTTCCTTTCTAATCTGGGTATCTTTTATTATTATCTTTTATTGTCTTATTGTACTGGATAGAACCACCAGTTTGATATTGAATGAACAATATCTTTGCCTTGTTCCTGATGTTAGGAAGAAAGGATTCAATCATTTACCATTAAGTATAAGAGTAGTTGTATCTTAGATATCCTTTATCATGTTGAGGAAGTTTATTTCTTTTCCTAGTTTAAGAGTTTTTAATGTTCTTATTAGGGATTAATGTTAGATTTTTTAAAATCCTTTTTCTGTATTATTAAAATGATAAAATAACCCATGGGTTTTCGTTTTTACTCTATTAGTACGGTGAATCACAATGATTGATTTTTGAATGTTAAACTAACCTTACATTCTTGAGATAAATCCTACTTTGTTGTGATGTTTTATCTTTTTAAAATATATTATTGGATCAAGCTGTAACATTTTTATTAAGAATTTTTATACCTGGGGTCGCCTGGGTGGCTCAGTGGGTTAAGCCTCTGCCTTCAGCTCAGGTCATGTTCCCAGGGTCCTGGGATGGAGTACCGCATCAGGCTCTCTGCTCAGCGGGGAGCCTGCTTCCCTCTCTCTCTCTTTACCTGCCTCTCTGCCTACTTGTTATCTGTTTGTCAAATAAATAAATAAAATCTTAAAAAAAAAAAAAAGAATTTTTATACCTGGGGTGCCTGAGTAGCTCAGTGGGCTAAAGCCTCTACCTTCGGCTCAGGTCTCTATCAAATAAATAAATAAAATCTCAAAAAAAAAAAAAAAAGAATTTTTATACCTATGACCATAAGGATATTATTAGTTTGTAGTCTTCTTAGGATTTTTGACTGGTTTTGGTATCAGAGTAATGTTGGCTTCATAGATTTAGCTGGGAAATATTTCCTCCTCTTCAATTTTCTGGAAAAGTTTGTATGGAATTGTTATGTTTTCCTTAAATAGTTGGTAGAAGTTACCAGTGAAACCATATAGGCCTGGATTTTTTTTTTGTAGAAAGGTTTTTAACTACAATTCAGTTCTTTTTGATGTTCAATTCTATTTATTATTTTTGTGATAAAATATATATAACATAAAATTCAACATTCTAACCATTTAAGGGTACAATTCAATGACATTAAATCCATTCACAATGTTGTACATTATGGCCACTATGCATTTCCAGAACTTTGATCATCCCAAATAGAAACTCTGTACTCATTAAATAATAACTAACTTCCCCAGGCTCTGTGTCCTACTTTCTGTCTCTATGAATTTCTCCTCTGTTTTGCTTTCTGTCCCTTTGAATTTATGATATTAACTGTGGCCACTTTACTCAAGTGATGTCTACCAGGTTGCTCTATAGTAGACTTGTACTTTTTTCCTTTGTGATTGATTAAGTGCTTTGTAGAGAGATACTTTGGGACTACATAGATATCCCCTTCCTAATAAAATGCCCTCTAGTTTAGCAACCACTGATGTTTCCCTGCTGTGGCAGTTCTAGGTACCTCATATAAGCAGAATCATATAATATTTCTCCTTTTGTGTCTGTTTTATTTCACTTAGCATGTTTTCAAGGCCCATCCATGTTGTAGTATGTATCAGAATTCTATTCTTTTTTATTGCCAAATTAATATTCCATTGAATGCATAGATCACATTTTGTTTATCTCTCCATCTGTTTATAGATGCATTTCCAACTTTTTGCTACTGTGAATAATGCTGCCATGAACACTGATGTACAAGTATCCGAGTCCAAGTTTTTGTTTCTTTTGGGTATATACCTAGATCATCTTTATTCTTTTTTTTTTTTTTTTTAAGATTTTTTTTTTTAAATTTATTTGACAGACAGATCACAAGTAGGCAGAGAGGCAGGCAGAGAGAGAGAGAGGAGAAGGAGGCAGGCTCCCTGCTGAGCAGAGAGCCCGATGTGAGGCTCCATCCCAGGACCCTGGGATCATGACCTGAGCCGAAGGCAGAGGCTAT
>NC_081570.1:34970088-35003145 GCF_022355385.1 Mustela nigripes
GAGCCCGATGTGAGGCTCCATCCCAGGACCCTGGGATCATGACCTGAGCCGAAGGCAGAGGCTTTAACCACTGAGCCACCCAGGTGCCCCGATCATCTTTATTCTTGAGTGAGCTTTGGTAGTTTGTATATTTCAAGAAATTAGTCCACTTCATTTCTGTTGTTTAATTTATTGACATAAAATTGTTCACAAATTCCTTTATTATCATTTTTATGTCTTTAGAATTTGTTGTGATGTCACCTTTCTCATTCTTGGGATTGGTGATTTTTTTGTCTTCTTTTTTTCTTGATCAGTCTGAATAGAGATTTCAATTTTACTCTTCTTTTCAATTTTTTTTTTAAAGATTTTATTTATTTATTTGACAGAGAGAGATCACAAGTAGGCAGAGAGGCAGGCAGAGAGAGAGAGAGGAGGAAACCGGCTCCCTGCTGAGCAGAGAGCCCGATGCGGGACTCGATCCCAGGACCCTGAGATCATGACCTGAGCCGAAGGCAGCGGCCTAACCCACTGAGCCACCCAGGCGCCCTACTCTTCTTTTCAAACAGTGTTTTGTTTCATTGATTTTTATCTACTGGTTTTTTTTTTTCTATATTCTGTTTATTGATTTATGCTCTTATCTTTATTATTTCCTTTCCTTTGCTTTGAATTTCATTTCATCTTCTTTTTCTGGTTTCCGGTTAAGGTGGAAACAGAAATCATTGATTCGAAACATTTCTTCTTTTCAGATACAGCATTTAATGCTAAAAATTTCCTTCTAAGTAAAGCTTTAGCTATATTCCAAAAACTATAATATGCTTTTCTTTCATTTTCCTTCAGTTTAAACATTTTCTAATCTTGGGTTTTTTCCCTTGGTCCAGTGAGTTATATGAAAGTATGTGGTATAATTCCCCCCAATTTGGTGGATCTTCCAGATATCTTTTTATTGTTGACTTCTAATTCAATTAAGGTTGTCTGAAAACGTTTATTTCACCTTTGTTTTTGAAAGATATTTTCAATGGTGTAGAATTCTAGGTTGACGGTTTTTTAAAAGTACTTTATAGAATTTCCTCCACTTTTTTTCTGGTTTATACTGTTTCAAGTGAGAAACTTGCTCTCACATTTAATCTTTTGTATATAATATGTCTTTTTTCTCTAATTACTTTTAAGTAAGATTTTCTCTTTTAATACTGGTTTTAAACAATTTGATTATGATGCCCCTTGATAAAGTTTTCTTTGGGTTTCTAGTGCTTGAGGTTAATTGAACGTCCTAGATCTGTAGTCATCTGATCCTGCTTGGAATCTGATACTCCATGCCACACCACTGCCAACATCACCCCCACATGGATGCCTATTAATAAGTTTATTGATTTTTGCCTATAAGATTGGTGAATAATGTTATCTCAGGGTAATTTTAATTTGCATTTCTCAAGGAAGTCCAGGTATTTAATTGTTCAAAAGTTATTCATATCTTCTTTTCTGTGAACTGTCCAATCATATCCTTTGACTGTCTGATCATATCCTTTGTTCAAGTTTTGTGTTGGTGTATTGATCATTTTCATATTTATTTATCTGTATCTTTTACCTTTTCCATAATGAACATATATTTTTTGGGCAATAAGACACAACCTGAAATTATTTTTTAATAAAAAGTACCTTAAAATATCCATAGTTTCCTAGTATCAGAAAAATATTTGCAACCCACACAAGCTAGTATTTCATTATAGCTTCTCAGGGGCTTGTTTTCATTTCTTTTTGTGGTGAAACCTACCTAGCTAACAGGGAGGTAGTATGTGAGTTTGAAAATGTGAGAGTCCATCTTAGCTGCCTATCTTCGGACAAGGAGCCCTGGAAATATCACAGACTCTCATATCTATAGAGATTTATAATTCTTAGTCATGACTTCACTGGATCTTCCAACGGCCCTGGGGAGGCTGATAGGTTCACTGACAATGAATCCCATTTTATAGATTTTGAACCTGAGGCTTGCAAAGACGAAGTGACTACATCATATGGAAGGTTAAATTTAGAAGTTATCTTAAAGATGATTTCATTCTACATACTCGGCATCCCACAATTAGTAATTGGACCTGGGTGCTCATTCTAATGACAGCAATCAAAGTGGGGGTCCCTATCACTCTAAGAAGTCAAGAATAGCTTTTCTTCTTTAGGAGACCACAGACCAAGTGCTTGATAGACCATGAATGGGCCAGCATAGTGGGGGTGCTGGAGCCTAAGTTCTATCTATGCTCACCTTTGGCAGCGGTCAACATGGTGGAGGCCAGTTCACATTGCTGTGATTCCAAGTGTCCAAGCGTGAACCAGCGAGGATAACGGCTGGGCACCACAGACACCACATGGTGAGGGTGAGAAGTGTCGCCTGTAGAAGTTGAGTTTTCTAGAACAGGTAACCTAGAAGACCCAGGGAGAGTCATCAGCCACCATCCAGACCCTTTACATTCTGAGCCACCTTAGAGAAGTTTGTTCTTTGCTGGGGAAGAACTGTGCAAGAAAGGGTTAACTAAGAGCTTTAAAGATTGTTTCTCTGTTTTTTAATGTAGGCTCCATGCTCAGGATGGAGCCTAATGCAGGGCTTGGACTCATGACCCTGAGATCAAGATCTGAGCTGAGATCAAGAATTGGACACCTAACTGACTGAGGAACGTAGGCACCCTGAGCCTTAAAGGTTTTAAAACTTAGAATACTATACTGTATGTGAGGTGAATGTCTGGGTACTTGTAGAACTCAAGCTGAATACTTTTTACTGCAAATAGATTTGAAAGGCAGTTCAAAAGCCCTACAATTATTTTTTAAAGTATAAGAAACATATGCTAAGGAATCCTCTGCAGTCTTTTTCTGGTTGAAGTGAAGAGCTCTCTCAGCCTTCTGATCTAACTAAAATTCTTCTGTATGGTCTACTGCATCCTAGAAGTCCACCTGCCTAAGGATCCTATTCTAGTTTGAAAACAAGATCCTCATAGCTTATTGTTCTCAAGTTCTGGTATAGAAAGACTTATTTTTATTTCTTCTAGATGCATCTGGTGACCTCTGCCTAGGAGCCATGACTCATTTGAGCTACAGAAGGGCTCAAACCCATTCTCATGCTGCCTAATGGGCCCCAGAGACAAAGATACTCAGGTCTTGGGTGCTCCATATCTACTAAAAACTTAGGGGCTTTTTCAGGTGACCCACCAGGAGTACAACCAGGGAGCCAAGTGAGTCACCAGCAAGTCATTCCAGACAGGAATCCTAGATAATAGGAATATGCCTGAGTAATTTTAGGGTGTGCTTGGTCCAGTATTTTCAGGTCTAATAGAAGAGACAAAGAGGGAAAGAGAAGAAAGTGAGATAAAGAAAAAGAGCAGTGGAAATTTCTACTTTGATGGAAGCAGCTAGGCTGGGAAAGGGCTACCCACCTCATGGCACGTAAGGCTAATTTATAGGACAGGTCTGGATCATGAGGCAGCAGAGCTGAGAACAAATACTTGGCAAAGGTATGCATGGGAACACTCTCTCGGTGAATGACTTCTCCTAGACCACTGAAGGGGCCTCCTGCAGGAAGAAGATAGGACAGCCAGTTATTTATCTACATGCTTCTATTTGCCAATCTAGACTTGAGCTATAGGATCCTTCACATGTTTGCTAGCCCTGGGAACTTGAACTATACTTTAATGTAAAAAATGATTCTGTACAGTACTCTGTTACAGAGAGGAACTCAGAGTTATAAGCCTAAGGTACTATGACAAAACCCTTCTCTACTTACCCTCCAGGAGTAAGATGCACTGTTTCTGCAGTGTTCGCACTAGCTCATCGTCCAGCTGCAGCTCCTGAAGTCGACTCAGGAGCTGTTCCTCGTTACGGCACACCTTGTCCTGTGTGTAGAGGCCTTCAGGCATCACTCTCTGCTGACCCATCCCCATCAGAGCAACTTCCAGGGCCAGTGACAGGTAGGACTCATGGCTGTTTGGGCAGCCTGTAGCCACAGGTACATGCTGGTATACAGGGGGCCTGCTTTCATTCATATCTGAGGGCAACATGGGACCAGATTCTTTAGGTCAGTTCTGTGGATTCTTTTGCTCCTCTCTCCCTCCCACTTTGGAAAACAGTTAGGTCAGGAGATGCCACAGGGAAGCTGAGTCAAAACCCCAGAGCAGTAAGGAAAATATACTGAAAAAAGATTACACAGAGCCACAGAGATTCCCAATATGTGAACTGGCTAGACCAGTTGGGGAAGAAGTGGATCTTATATTAAACTTTTGCTAACACATTATGTAATACATGATTATCTGTTGGGTTTTGTTTGTTTGTTTGTTTGTTTGTTTGTTTTTTGGTCTATTTCACTAGAGTATGAGCATGTAAAGGGAAGAGACATTATCTTATTGCCCTGTGCATCTCCAGGGTCTGGTATGTGAAAAGAGCTAAGTGTACGTCCTTGATGAATATATTTCAAGTACAGTCTCAGGTTTTTGAGACGTAAGTGTCACTGTGCAGAGGAGACAGACCAAAGATGATGATTTCTTTTCAGGTGATTAGAGGGAAGATAAGGGCAGCTCTAGCTCAGATTGGGGACACCCACTGTATCTCTACCCAGAGAGATCCAAATCCATCCATTTAAACTATTACTTTGTAACACTTGCAACTTCTTTGTAATTATTACTTTCTATGTTCTACCTCTTGGGTTCAAAGTTTTAGAAAACGAGCACAGGTTTAAAGTCTTACAGGGGTTTAGAGTCTTGTTTCTTTTCTTTCTTCTTCACTTATCTGGTTAAATATTTATGGAAAACTATTAAATGAGCGGTATTGCACTAAGTGCTGGGATCACAAAGATAAGTAAGTCATAATTTCTACTTTCAAGGAACTGAAGTCTAGTAAGATAATCACTTGTAAACAAATTGTGCTGCAGTGGGCTAAATACCATAATAGATGTATGTATAAAATATGGTGATGGCATAAAATTCTGTCTCTAGTCCTTACTACACTGAGACTACTAAGATTCTTCCTTTCTAGTTCTATTATCACTGGTAAAATCAGAATATAACCATCATGAGGAAGAAGGTTCAAAGAAAATATGAGAGTATTATGCAATTGTAAGGGTTACACACACTCTTTTTTTCGGAAGTTCTTTTCCACTTCAAGACTGCTCCAAGACTTGGCCTCTGCCTCCTGAACACTATCGCTCTTCATACTCACTTTGGATCACACTCGTTAGGTATTCATGGTATGGAAGTGAGAGGAGCAAAGGAAAGCTGGCAAGGGGAAATAGGAGAATAGGATGGGGCCAGTCTACGGGGTGGGAAAGGAAGGTGAGAAAGAGATGAAGCCCAAGGAAACCCCTCAGGGTAGGTCCAATTTGGATAAGAGGACAAAGGCTGCAGGAAATGTAGACAGAGTCAGACAGGGAAGGGAGAGCTACTAAGGACAGTTCTGGTTCTTCTCAGGCTGACCCCTGTACCTGACACTTCCAGATAGCCATCATCATTCAGACGACAGGCCTCAGTCAGAGTGAGAAACAGGCAGCCAATGGGATCCAGGGGGTGGCCCACCCAGCCTTCCAGGTTTGTGATGGTTGTGGTTCCTCTCTGTAACAGTTCTGGAAACAACAGATCCAAATTTTAGAAATTGATAGGGACACATTGCTCTCTGTCCCTGTCTGAGTCTTCTCATTAGCAACTTAAAAAAAAAATCTTCCCCCATTGTCTCGCCTTGGGTGGTCACAAGTTTATTAGCTATAAGGTCTTGAAGTCTGCATTTAGACTTCTTGCTCGCAGCACACATAACGTAAATACAGTTTTACAGTTTAAAGAGGGTCTTATACCAGATCTTTCTGGGTCTTCCAACTGCCTGTGAGGGATGCAGACCAGCATTATTATTCCCATTTTGTAGATTAAAAAAACCCTGAGATTTATAGAGGTAAAGTGAGGTATTCCACACATCAGGTAGAAAACCCTGAAATTCCTTCCCTCCTGCCATCCATGAAACTTATAGCCTCTGAAGATCCTCATCA
Organism: Mustela nigripes; assembly: GCF_022355385.1. NCBI lineage: Eukaryota > Metazoa > Chordata > Mammalia > Carnivora > Mustelidae > Mustela > Mustela nigripes. The sequence continues at coordinate 34,976,069 of NC_081570.1, forward strand.
GCCCAAGCCTGAGAAGTTAAGATGGCTCCTTATCACTATACCTTTCTTCTGGTGCTTGTAGATTTCCAGCTGCCGTTGCTGCTGCAACCTCAGAGTATTGATAATGGCCACCGTGAGTCTGAGGGCCTCTTTTGGATAACCATGGGAGCGCAGAGCATCGACCCGAGCGCAGGCTGTAGGCACATGCTCTACCAGATGAGAAGAAAGTATTTTGGTTGGGTTAGATTTTCCAATGAGGAAAATTCATGTTTGACAAAGGGGGTTTGTGTTTTGCTCAGTTCCTAAAATTCAGCTGATATCTACTGTGTACCAAGACCCATGTTTTATCTTTTAAGAATACAGAGTTGAGGGATTATGGGCATTGGGGAAGGTATGTGCTTTGGTGAGTGCTGTGAAGTGTGTAAACCTGGTGATTCACAGACCTGTACCCGTGGGGATAAAAATATATGTTTATTAAAAAAAATAAAAAAAAAAGAATACAGAGTTGAATAAGTCACAGGCACTACCTTCAAGGAGCCACCATGTGGCCTCTGTAGAGTGGAATGGTGTAGAAAGGAACACACAACTAGGATAATAAAATGTAGTACCTCTTTGTGACCTTGGACTATGAGAACTCAGTGGAGGTAGCAGCTAACTGCCTACAGAGAAAGGCCTCATTTATTAATCCTACATTCCTGAGAACCTATTTTATGCCAGTTTGCTTGACAGGCAAGGGAAGTACAAACGTAAATAAGAAATGACCACTTGCTCAAAGACCTCACAAATGATACATAAATAGATCATTATAAAACAGTTAAAAGTAAACAACATGATAGTAATATATACAGAGCAAAAATAATATTTGAGCAGCACTTTGTAGAACTAGCAAGATTTTAATTAGGTAGACAAACAGGAAAAGGCATTGCCAGCAAAAAAGAACATATAAGCAACGGCATATAAATAAAACATAAGAAGTATTCTATAAAGCATCTTTTGAGTATAACAAATAGTTCTGTGCAGAGTAAGTTATGTCACCAGAGACTGCCTAGAAATGTAGAGTATGATATGCCATACTAAGGAGACTGGATTTAACTTAAGGATAATGGAGGGCCTCAAAAGCTTAAAAATGGGCAAGTGATTATAATGAGATTAATGGTTCATTGGGCGATTTTTAAAAAATTTAAATAGGTTCCATGCCCAGTGTAGAGCTCAATGCAGAGCTCAAACTCATGACCCTGAGATCAAGACCTGAGCTGAGATCAAGAGTTGGACACAACCAAGTGAGCAGAGCAGGTGCCACCATTTTGTGATTTATTTTAAAGATAACATTAAGGGCGCCTGGGTGGCTCAGTGGGTTAAGCCACTGCCTTCAGCTCAGGTCATGATCTCAGGGTCCTGGGATCGAGTCCCGCATCGGGCTCTCTGCTCAGCAGGGAGCCTGCTTCCCTCTCTCTCTCTCTGCCTGCCTCTCTGCCTACTTGTGATCTCTGTCTGTCAAATAAATAAATAAAATCTTAAAAAAAAATAAAAATAAAGATAACATTAAAAGTCAGAAATAACTGCAGAAAATTTGAAACTACAGATAAGCAAAATATAAAATAAAAATCAGAGATAACCATTATTTCCAGTATTGTGTGTATGTATGCATTAAGTATGTGTGTGTATATATATTCTGATTATGTACATTATATACATGGAATGATATGATCATTATTTTTTTAAGATGTTATTTACTTATTTGTCAGGGAGAGGGAGCACAAGCGAGCAAAGGCAGAGAGAGAAGCAGGCTCCCCGCTGAACAGAGAGCCTGATGTGGGGCTCGATCCCAGGACCCTGGGATCATGACCTGAGCCAAAGGCAGCTGCTTAACCGACTGAGCCACCCATGCATCCCTTATTATTATTATTATTATTTTTTTAAGATTTTATTTATTTATTTGACAGAGAGAGATGACAAGCAGGCAGAGAGAGAGGAGGAAGCAGGCTCCCTGCTGAGCAGAGAGCCCGATGCGGGGCTCGATCCCACGACCTTGAGATCATGGCCTGAGCCGAAGGCAGCGGCTTAACCCACTGAGCCACCCAGGCGCCCCCCTTATTATTATTTTTTAAAGACTTATTTATTTTAGAGAGAGAGCATGAGCAGGGGGAGGGGCAGGCAGAAGGAGGAGAGAGAGAGAAAGGGAGAGATGGAGAGAAGCAGACTCCCCTCCACGTTGGAGAGAGCCCAACGTGGGGCCCTATCTTACGACCTTGAGACTCTTAACAAACTGAGCCACCAGGTGCCCCCATGGGATAATACTATAATTGTTTTGTAACTGGGTTTTTTCTCTGAATAATGTATTATAAAGTTTTTTTTTATATCATTAAATATACTTCTACAACATTAAAAATGCTGATACACCATTCTTCTGAAAATATGGATATAATCCACTGAGTCAATCAATCCCCTACTGTTGGACATTAAGACTATTTCCAATCTTTCTCATCTGTACATTACTTACATCCATGCTCTAATAAAGCCCCTAGCTTTATACATATTCTTAGTTAATTATAGCACAGGATAAATTCCTAGATGTAGAATTCCTGGGTCAAATGGTATGAATGTATTTTAACAGCTTTTGATAAGCATTATTGACAGGGTATAAGCACTTACATTCCTACTAGTAGTAAATGAGAATAACTATCTCCATGTAACTTTTCCCACACCATAAACTATCTTTACTTCAAAAATCTCGGGCGCCTGGGTGGCTCAGTGGGTTAGGCCGCTGCCTTCAGCTCAGGTCATGATCTCAGGGTCCTGGGATCGAGTCCCGCATCGGGCTCTCTGCTCAGCAGGGAGCCTGCTTCCCTCTCTCTCTCTGCCTGCCTCTCCGACTACTTGTGATTTCTCTCTGTCAAATAAAAAAAAAAAAAAAAAAAAAAAAATCTCTGACCATTTGACAATCAAAAAATGGTAATTCAGTGTTGTTGTTTTTTTAAAGATTTTATTTATTTATTTGACACAGAAAGAGAGATCACAAGTAGGCAGAGAGGCAGGCAGGCAGAGAGGGAGGTAGGCTCCCTGCTGAGCAGACAGCCTGATGTGCGGCTCAATCCCAGGGCTCTGAGATCATGACCTGAGCTAAAGGCAGAGGCTTTAACCCACTGACCCACCCAGGTGCCCCAATTCAGTGTTGTTTTGATTTTCACATTTTCACCTTTGATTGCTGACGAGATGCATATGATTTCACACACTTGTTAGATTTATGTTTTGGACGTGTTAGATATGGGAAGAGACAAGGTGACGAAAGGAGACTTCGGGTAGTGGCCCACAGTGAGTTTGGGCAAGGCTTTTAAGAGAGACAGGGACATATGCATAGTCAGCAAGTTTTTTTTTTTTTTTTTTTAAAGATTCTGTTATATTTATTTGACACAGAGAGAGAGGCCACAAGAACACAAGCAGGGGGTGCAGGAGAGGGAGACGCAGTCTCCTTACTGAGCAGGGAGCCTGATGCGGGGTTCAATCCCAGGACCCTGGGATCATGACCTGAACCGAAGACCGACGCTTAACCAACTGAGTCATGTGGGTGTCCCTGCATATTCAGCAAGATCTTGAGAAAGACAAAGAAATGTAGTGAAGGATGAAGGTAAGGAATTGGGAGAAGATATAAAAATAAATGTCATTGTTGACATACATACATTGTTGTAAGACTCAGAAAATGAGTATTTTTTAAAAGTGTCTGTTTTGGAATGAGCATCCTGTGATAAAGCAAAGAAGAGATTGACATACAGCCAGAGGAATATTTAAACCCACAATGGAAGAGCTCTGTTCCTTTATAATGAAGGAAGGAAGGAAAGGTGGAGAGGAGGAAAGAAGACAGTTTGGTGACAAATGCAGATAGTGCTCTAGCTACTAGCACAGGGTAATTTAAGTTTCGGAGTTAGTGCCTTTTTGTAAAATATATTAATTTCAGAGTGGATTATAACATTGCTCTGCAACTGCTGACTAACTATGAACTGATGTTTAATGGTTTTATGACTACTCTTTGAGATTTACTAACTCCTTTCCCCTTCTAAAACTCAGGAAACAACACAAATTCCTCTGTTTGAGGTCATTATACTTCAGCTAAATACACATGGAAGTAGCTGAAGCTTCACATAAATACGCCGAGTCCCTAGTTAAGGCCCCAAAAGATCTGTCCAAATTGGAATTGTGTTGCCAGCCCCTATGTAGTTCTGGCCTGGCACAAGGTAAGACTGAGCTCTGAAATTCTTAGAGGAGAGGAGAGGTACACTTACCAAGCCACAGCGGCTGGCCTTGGGAATTAAACAGTAGTCTCTCACTTTCCTGCTGGCAGGCAGGAGCTGTATATATATCGCTGCTTATTATTCGCTGTAAGTGGCTGTCCTGCCAATGTAATTCACGGCCCTCGATGGCTCTAGTGAACACTGTTCGTCTTGGTCTGGATAAGGAGTCTGGGGAAAGAAAGACATGCAGCAGTTCAGTGACAGGTAATCTGAAGCTCTAACGCTTATGTCTTCTTCAGAGTGGGAGGATGAGAAGAGTAGTATGTGGCTTCGTGAGAGCAGCCACTCTGCCATCTGTCTGGGTGCTTGTTGTGCTGCCTCTTTATCGGCTAGCCCTTAATGTGGCTGTGCCCTCTATGGCAAGATCCTTTCTACAGAGACCTATGGCTGCCTTTCCAGTCTACAGAAGACCAATTTCTCCTAGGATTGAGAGCCACATGAAAAAGAAGAGAGACAGTGGTGCTCAGCTGCTCAATTATGAGGACACCAACCGCTTCTATAGAAGTCAGAGGAAGAGAGAAGTAGCTAGATAAGTCCCCTGGACAATCCATAACCTGTCTCATTTACAGCCTGACTCTTATCAGACTAAAGACTTCATGTAATTTATATTAAAAGCTGAAAAAGGGTGCAAGTCCTATGTATTCTGGTCCCTTTATCACACAGATATCTACAGGCTTACAGTCTTGTTCTTGAATATGAAAAACTGATACTGACAAAGACTAATTTAATTAACATAGACTCTTACCATGCCATCTCTCTTCAGGAAAAAGTCTGCAAGGAAACCAAAACAGTTTAGACAAAATAGCCTCAACTTTTAAGGGCGGTATGGAGGAAGATCAAATGAAAGATATGTCATCAAAAACTCTGGAGACAGAAGGCCTCATGGAAACTACATTTAAGGAAATTAAAAACTAACAAACAAACCAACCAATCAACCATAAAGGATTATTTAATTGACTCTCTGCCAGATTAAGGACAAGTGGTCTGGGATCAAGTACTAAAATACTACACAGATGTTTCCAGAGATGCCCAAATGAGCTATACATCCACTGAGTCTGTGCAAAAAAAAACTGGGAGGGAAAGCCAGAGGATTCAAAATGAACATGAAAGAAATGAAGAAATGAACATATTCATTCATTAGGCAAAAGTCCTTAGAATATGTTCATCTCTTCAGAATTTCATATATTCCATAGAGTGTGGGTTTAGAGGGTTAAATAAGAATAGCATGACAGGGGCGCCTGGGTGGCTCAGTGGGTTAAAGCCTCTGCCTTCGGCTCAGGTCATGATTCCAGGGTCCTGGGATCGAGCCCCGCGTTGGGCTCTCTGCTCAACAGGGAGCCTGCTTTTCCCTCTCTCTCTGCCTGCTTCTCTGCCTACTTGTGATCTCCATCTGTCAAATAAATAAATTAAATCTTAAAAAAAAAAAAAAGAACAGCATGACAATATTTACTGAAATGTCTTCTTCAAGTTGTCCCTCAGTAGAAGCACAATGTACCTCCTACTGGCTGCAGTCTAAACCCCTCTCTTGCTGAACTGAGACTCTACCTTGGGTCTTCTCAACCCACAGTAGGGATTAGGCTCCCAATATTCAACAAGTCCGTAAATAACGAGCACCTACACATGGCAGGTACTTGTTCTAGGTGCTGAGGATATATAAAGTCACTGCCTCATGGAACTTTACATGTAAATGGGCAGAGATAGTTCAATAAATCTACAGTATACCAGGTATATGAGATGGTTTTGAGTGCTTTAGAAAAGACTAAAGCAAAATTAGGGAGAAAGGCAAGCTGGTGTTGGGTGGGGGTTATTGTTTTATATAGAATGGTATCTAATAAGGTAACATTTGAACAGAGACTTTGAGCCTGATAACTAAGATAACTAAGGGAAGAGCATTCTAGGCAAAAAGGAATAGCAAATGCTAAAATCCTAAGGTGGGTACATATTTGGAGTATTGGAACGTAGCAAGGAGGTCAGTGTACTGAGAGTGGAATGAGCAAGCAGGAAAATTATAGGAGATGAGGTCAGAGAGATTCTAGAAAGCCAGATCATTGAGGACCTTACAGGCCATGAGTAAAAGATGAGAAGCCACTGGAGGGCTTTTAGCTGTTAAAGGTGTATGATGCGACCTGCTTTTTAAAAGGTTAACTGGCAACAGTATTGAGACTAGACCATGAGGTTGAAGGGCAAAAGCAGGATGGGCAGTTAGGAGGTCACTGCAATAATTTGTGAAAATGATGGCAATTTGGCCAGAGTAATAAGCAGTAGAGGTCATAAGAATATATGGATTCTGATGGACAGAAGACATGAAAGGATAATTTTCCAAAGAAAATATCTAGATGGCTAATAGGCACATGAAAAAATGCTCAATGTCACTCATCATCAGAGAAATACAAATCAAAACCACAATGAGATACCATCTCACACTTGTCAAAATAGCTAAAAGTAATAATACAAGAAACAGAAGGTGTTGGCGAGGATGCAGGGAAAGGGGAATCCTCTTGCACTGTTGGTGGGAATGCAAATTGGTACAGCCACTCTGGAGAACAGTTTGGAGGTTCCTCAAAAAGTTAAAAATAGAGCTACTCTATGTCTCAGCAATTGCACTACTAGGTATTTACCCAAAGGATACAAAAATACAGATAACAAAGGGGTACATGCACCCTGATGCTTATATATAGCAGCACTATCAACAACAGCCAAACTATGGAGAGAGCACAAATGTCCATTGACTGATGAATGGATAAAGATCTGTGTATACACACACACACACACACACACACACACACACAAACAGCCATCAAAAAGAATGAAATGTTGCTGTTGGCAATGATATGGATGGAACTAGAGGGTATTATGCTAAGTGAAATAAGTCAGTTAGAGAAAGACAGATACCATATGATTTCAGTTATATATGGAATTTAAGAAACAAAACAGGAAACAACATGTGTTGGAGAGGATGTGGAGAAAGGGGAACCCTCTTACACTGTTGGTGGGAACGCAAGTTGGTGCAGCCTCTTTGGAGAACAGTGTGGAGATTCCTCAAGAAATTAAAAATAGAGCTTCCCTATGACCTTGCAATTGCACTCCTGGGCATTTACCCCCAAGGATACAGATGTCGTGAAAAGAAGGGCCATCTGTACCCCAATGTTTATAGCAGCAATGACCACGGTCGCCAAACTGTGGAAAGAACCAAGATGCCCTTCAACGGACGAATGGATAAGGAAGATGTGGTCCATATACACTATGGAGTATTATGCCTCCATCAGAAAGGATGAATACCCAACTTTTGTAGCAACATGGACGGGACTGGAAGAGATTATGCTGAGTGAAATCAGTCAAGTAGAGAGAGTCAATTATCATATGGTTTCACTTATTTGTGGAGCATAACAAATATCATGGAGGACAAGGGGTGTTAGAGAGGAGAAGGGACTTGGGGTAAATTGGAAGGGGAGATGAATCACGAGAGACTATGGACTCTGAAAAACAATCTGAGGGGTTTGAAGTGGTGGGGGGGTGGGAGGTTGGGGTACCAGGTGGTGGGTATTATAGAGGGCATGGATTGCATGGAGCATTGGGTGTGGTGAAAAAATAATGCATATTGTTTTTCTGAAAATAAATAAATTGAAAAAATTATAAAAAAAAAAGAAACAAAACAAATGAACATATGGGAGGAGGGGGAAAACAAAAAAAGAGAGAGGGAAACAAACCATAACAGACTTTTAAATATAGAGAACAAACTGAGGGGTAATCGAGAGATGTGGGTAGGGGATGGGCTAGAAGGGTGATGGGTATTAAGGAGGGCACTTGTTAGGATGAGCACTGGATATTGTATGTAAGTGATAAATCACTGAATTCTATTCCTGAAACCAATATTGCACTGTATGTTAGCTAAGTAGATTTAAATAAAAATCCAAAAAAAAGAAAAAATATATGGATTCTGGATATATTCTGAAGGTAAAGCCAATAGGATTTGCTCATGGTTTGGATCTCAAGTGAGGGAGAAAAAGAATCAAGAATGACCCCATGGTTTTTGCTTTTTTGTTGTTTTAAATATTTTATTTATTTATTTATTTGTCAGAGAGAGAGATCACAAGTAGTCAGAGAGGCAGGCAGAGAGAGAGGAGGAAGCAGGCTCCCCGCTGAGCAGAGAGCCTGATGCGGGCTCCAACCCAAGACCCTGAGATGATGACCTGAGCCAAAGGCAGAGACTTAACCACTGAGCCACCCAGGTGCCCCAGACTCCATGGTTTTTAAGACACACTTGCCATATGTGGACATAGGAATACTGTAGGAGGAGCAGGTTTAGGTGGGGCTTGACAGATAAGAAATCTAAATGGAAATATTGAAAAGGGAGTTGAGCATATAAGTCTGGAGTTGGGATTTAAGACAATATAAATTTGGGAGTAGTTAGTATACAGATGATTATCAAAACAATGCAATCACCAAGGGAGTTTCTATATAGAGAGAAGTGTTTGATGACAGAGCCCTAGGCACTCTAACATTTTTGGTTAGGAAGAAGGAAGGGGACAGTAAAGGAGGCTGAGGAGGAGGAACCAATGAAGAAAGTAAGAACAGAACCAAGAGAGCAGTGTCTTGGAAATAAGATGAAAAATGTGTTTCAAGAAGAAAGTAAATAATTCTAACAAATAGTGCTAATGAGCCACTACATTTGACCATGTTTAGCATCAGTGACCCATATAAGAGCAATTTCAATAGCAGAGGGATGAAAGCTGACTAGAGTGGAGAATATGAGCAGAAGTAGAGATGATAAATACGTACTATTCTTTTAAATTATTTTTCTTAATTCTACCACTTATTTCCACTACCTCAGGGAAATAGGGTAGTAGCCAGAGAGGCATATGGGAACAACATGACTGTGTTTTGTTTTGTGATGAGAGAGAAAGCAATGTACTTATATACTCATAGGAATTTGTTTTATAAACAAATTTGTAAAACAGGGGAGAGAAAAGATAATTCCCGGAGTTCTATCCTGGATAAAAGAGAAGGAATAGGATCTTGAGAATAGGTAGAGGGCTTGGGCTTAGAAGCACAAGTAGAAACGGGGAGAGGAAGGGGTGCCTGGGTGGTTCAGTGGGTTAAAGCCTCTGCCTTTGGCTCGGGGCATGATCCCAGGGTCCTGGGGTCAAGCTCCGCATCGGGCTCTCTGCTTGACGGTAAGCCTGCTTCTCTCTCTCTCTCTGCCTGCCTCTCTGCCTACTTGTGATCTCTGTCTGTCAAATAAATAAATAAATAAATCTTAAAAAACAAAAACAAAAACGGGGAGAGGAAGACTGGATGGATACAGACAGAAGAAGATGTAGTGAGAGAGTCATGGAAATTCTCTTGTGATTGCTTCTATATTCTCAGTGAATAGGAAGCAAGGTTATCAGCTGGAAGTGAGGAAGGGGAGGAATAAAGTTTTCAGAGAAAGATTCATGAAACAGTAATTTAGAAGAGTAAAAGAATGCACAGATTAAGGAAATGTCTGGACAACACTATGGACCCATTTAAAATCAGTGGTCATAAACTTAAAATAAGACCAGTTACCATGCTTATGTTTCTTTTCTTCATGTTCAGCAGTGTGGGCATGCACTGAGGAATCAGAGAATGACAATGAACTACTAAGTTTAGTGTTTTGCTATCTGTGTGAAATGAAGGGAAAGAGAAGTTTGAGCATGTATGTGAGGAAATGATTATAATGATTCACCAAGAAATCAGGAGGAAAACAAGGCTACCAGGAGAATGAAAAAGTGGTAGGATCAAAAGTCCTAGTGGATCAAAGGATTATTGGAACCAGGATACTAGAGAAAATAGGTTAGCAAGACTGATGATGGTATTGACAGCTGCCTGAAATTGAGATTATGAAGAAGGTATAGTTATTGGCAATGATAAGGTTTAGGGTATGGTCTTGGGATTGTATGGCTCAATTATGTGGGAAGATGAGACTATTAAAAGAGAGGAAGTCAAAGAACTGAGAGGCTAGGTTTTGGAATGATCATCTGTGTGGCTACTGAAATTATCAAGAATTATGATAGAAGCAGTAACAGAAAGCAGTATCACTCAGCCAATAGCCAAAATCTTCAAGGAAAGAGCGGGGTTGATACAGAGATCTACAAATATCACAACCAGAAGAGTAGCAGATAGTATATTTTGACAGCATGAACTTTAAAGCTGGGGGGTGTTTTAGGAAGGAGGAAAGGATAATGATATAGAAATGGCAATGAAGAATAAGTGGGACCCCCATTGCTCCATTAGGTATAGAGACCTGAGAGCTAAATCAGCCACAACTTGAAGCAAGATGTTGCAGAAGAAACAACATCCTCAAATGAGAACCAGTAACACAAGCAACCAGTATGATAAGGAAGAAACTACCAAACTAGAGGCATGTCTTTATATGCTTTTGACTCTCTATGCCAATCCCAAACCAATACTAAAGGGATGATGTGTTGTGGAGATTAGAGGAATGCCCGTAAAGTGTAGCTTAAAGAAGTGGCAAAACTATAACTTTTCAAACTACTGTTACTTTTGTTGCTTTAGGTATACTGACAATCAGTTATGGTACAGTAGATGAAGACCTGGCCGGAACAATAATTTAAGTGATTTTCTCCTTGAGATTAAAAATCCCAGATTTATCACTTAAACTAGAAGGACCACATGTAAAATCAATATCTGACAAAAAATCTCCTACCAGTAAAGGTTCCCAATGGGCTAAAGAGCAATCAGTTGCCAATAGCAAACAGCCTGAGTTAGATGAATTAAAACTGACGTGAATAGTGATGCTCAGTGTTACCTGCAGGCCAGGGGCTCAAAAGGCAGAGGCTCAAAAGGCAGAGGCTCAAAAGGCAGAGTGTATAGTATCACTGTACTAGATTTGTCTTAAAATGGGCCAAGGGTCCTAGCAGTAATTTGGGAAGATAATCCAACCTAGGTATCTGCTGTATAAAAAAATTTGAGGAAAACAGAGAAAAGGAAGAAAAGCAATTGTCAGGACATTTTTAAAAGCTGTTTTTAAAAATAAATAAATAAGTAAGTAAATAAATACTGTTTTTTGCAGGCCTTCCATCCTTCCCTTGAGGTAGGCCTTCTAAGCTAAAACCAACCCCAACTGAGGATCCATTAGTCATGCAGAACTTGAAAGGTAAAGAGGATTCATGCAGAAGGCTCTAGGAATTTACAGTGGGCACTATAAGAACACTCAGATATGGAAAAAGACACAGCACCTCCAAAATGTCAAAGGTAAAAAGCTTACCCTTATTCAAGATAAATAAAAGGACAGGCTTTTCTTACTGAGAATGGCAATACTGACAGCCAACTGTCTGGCCACCTTTGTTCTAGAGCTTTACCCTCCCACCTTTTGGAGTTCTGGCACAGAGACCCCAGAAGGATATATGGCTCACCTGGGCTGTGACTGGCATTCTGGGGAAGTGCATTGGTGATGTTGGGCAGCTCATGCCCATAGTTCCCATCCTCCAGGGGACAGACATCCAGGTCACTCCACTTCTGCAGCTGCTGTAGCCAACAGGACTTTTCCTCCAGTTTGCAATGTGGATTTAAAATGATGCATACCCATAAGGCCCCTGGAAATAAAACAACCAACAATCTTGATATCTTTCCTCTGATCTATGTCAGCTTTAATTTTTCAGGCTACTCTTTTCTTCCATTTCTGGTTGGTAGGAAGAGTCTCCAAAACATCAGCTTTTCTCAATATAAAAAAATAAAATCAGCTAAAGTTTTCAGAAATGGCTTATTTTTCCTCCCTAAAGCTTTCTTAAAGCAGTGATTATCTGGATATCTGGATGTGTGCCTGTAATAATGAATAAGACAGATTTGGACTTGAATTCTGATCTCAGATTTGTAGTCCAACATACTATTTATTAAGAGCTTTCTATGTTCAAGGCCTATTCTACTGGAGAATAAGACACTGTTCCAACCCCTGAGAAGCTGCCCAATGAGGGAGATAGATTAATAAATATAAAGTCAATTGAATAAAATGAGTGTTAAGATAAAGATATGTTGGGGTGCCTGGGTGGCTCAGTGGGTTAAAGCCTCTGCCTTCAGCTCAGGTAATGATCTCAGAGTCCTGGGATTGAGCCCCGCATCGGGCTCTCTGCTCAGCAGGGAGCCTGCTTCCCTGTCTCTCTCTGCCTGCCTCTCTGCCTACTTGTGATCTTTCTCTGTCAAGTAAATAAAATCTTAAAAAAACAAAAGATAAAGATATATTCATGGTGGAGTGCCTGGGTGGCTCAGTGGGTTAAGTGTCTGCCTTTGGCTCAGGTCATGATCCTGGAGTCCCAGGATTGAGTCCCGCTTTGGGCTCCTTGCTCAGCAGGGGAGTCTGCTTCTCCCTCTGCCTCTCCTACCCTGCTTGTGCTCTCTTTCTTGCTTACTCTCTCTCCATCAAATAAATAAATAAAATCTTAAAAAAAAGAAGGCATGTTCAGGGTATAATAGCAGCATATAGGAAGGACACTTAGCAGAAGGACAAAGGTCATAAAGGAGGTGCTCAGAAAACATCAATTTTTGATTAGTTGACCTTGGATTTTTTGAACTTCAAATCCCTCAACTGTAAAACTGACAGCATAGAAAAACTACTCTGTAGCATTAGTGTGACAATTAAATGAAATAACATTTGTAAAAGGCCTAGCATATTACTTGGCACATAGCAGAATTTTAGTATTTCCTTTTTCCAAGAAAACTTATTTCAACTTGGATTTTGATATTGCTGATCAACCATGATGCCTTAAAACTATCACATTCTTCCATCTTCTCTGTCACTATAGCTGAATATCACATATTCCATGTAACCAATAGCTACTGTTTCTCTTACCATCTCACCTTTCTTTTAAAGCAAAGCTGCCTCTTTTCAAGGTTGGCTATGTGACTGCGCCAGATGTATTCTCAATCTCAAATCTGCAAAAAGCCTGGCTGCAGAATATCTTAAGTTTAAAATCCTTTGGGAAGAAGCTACATCTTTGGACAGAGGTACTTTCAAAAACTATTTCAAGCCTGTTAAGCTCAAATAGAAATGTTTTAAAGGATATTTTTAGCCTCAGTATCAGATACTACTTGAAATATCAGATACTACTTGAAAATGGTGAAGATTCATTTCTATTGACTCAGTTTTAAAAATCTACCATGAAATATAAACTATACTATGTAATAAAATATATTATATTATGATGACTCTCAAGAGAATTATAGTTAGGAGTCACCCAAATAATAATTAAAGCATGGCAAATGCTATCACAGACATACATAAAATCCTATGACAATATATGTTGGAGCAATGAATTCTGCATATGGGGTCAGAAGAAGCTATAGATAGGATATGACATATGAGCCTGAAGAATAAACATGAATTAATTCTGGTTAAAGATACCTAACGACTTATAGCAGCAATGGCCACAATAGCCAAACTACGGAAAGAACCTAGATGTCCATCAACAGATGAATGGATAAAGAAGATATGGTATATCTATATCTATATCTATATCTATATCTATATCTATATCTATCTATCTATATACACACACATACACAATGGAATACTATGCAGCATCAAAAGAGATGAAATCTTGCCATTTGCGATGATGTGGATGGAACTAGAGGGTATTATGCTTAGCGAAATAAGTCAATCAGAGAAAGACAACTATCATATGATCTCCCTGATATGAGGAAGTGGAGATGCAACGGGGCGGGGGGTGCAGGTTAGGGAGGTAGTAAAAGAATAAATGAAACAAGATGGGATCAGGAGGGAGACAAACCAAAAGAGACTCTTAATGTCACAAAAGAAACTGAGGGGGGTTGGGGGGAGTGGGAGAGGGAGAGGGTGGTGGGGTTATGGACATTGGGGAGGGTATGTGCTATGGTGAGTGCTGTGAAGTGTGTAAACCTGGCGATTCACATACCTGTACCCCTGGGGCTAATAATACATTATATGTTTATAAAATATAAAAAATTATTAAAAAAAGACATGTACACATATTACTAGCACTTAACTAGCATAAGGGGTTTTTAAAAATGTGTTTACATGTTTATATCCTTCTCTAGAGTGTTCACTCTTTGAGGACAGGGACATTGTACTTATTTTTGTGTTCCCAGTGTCTGGCACAACTTGGTACTCAATGAATGTTTGTAAAATGAAAATAAAAGGAACACAATTATTTATTAAAAAAAAAAGATACCTAACCACTACTTCCTTCTGAAACCTCACTAAAATGAAAATAAAGGGATAAAAATAGGCATAAACTCACACAGTTACAGGGAATGGCAGAGATAAAACAGAACAGCCACAGAATTTTAGAATTTGTAGCTGACTTAGAAAAACAAAGTTGAAACCTCCACCAGCAGTTAGGAAAACCCAGAAGCACAACTGATTCAGGCTGCAGAACCCTGCTGAAAGTGGAGATGAATTTAGTAAAATTGGTTAGAAATTTGTCAAAGTGCTCAGGTTTGCAGAATTCCTTCTCTGTTCAGAGTATCAGAGTGCCTGCTCCTTTCCTGGATGAAGACCAGAGTTTTACTCACTGGGAAGGTTGATTCAGACAGGCTCTGGATTGGAAATATTATGTATGCACAGTCAAGAGTGGGGTGTCCTTCCTAAAAACTGAGGGATTAGGGAAGATATATATATTGAACAAATGGATACCTCCCAACCCAACCCTCTTTCTCCATTTGATTCTAAGAAGACTGTGACAAGTTTATAACTCAGAGACAAGAGACTGGAGGATTCATCTCTGGAAATCACATATAGCACATACTGTAGTTTGGGCTCTCCACTGAAGAAAAACCCAGTTAGATCATCCTCAGTTAAACTGACTAATTAACAAGGTCTCTCTCTCTCTCTCTCTCTCTCTCTCTCAAACACACACATGCACACATACACACAGAGCTTCCATCTAGCTCTTAAGTATTATTCTTAAATAGGATTGGGTAGCTAAGAAACATTAGATATATAAGAAAAGCATCTTACATAAAGGGCAAAGAACAAAGCAAACAGAAGGAAAACCTTAAGGGAATACCAAAAAGGCACAGGTCACAAAAAAAACTTAAAGAGAAAAACATTTCCAATTGATATTCTCAAAGTGAGAAAATCCTGCATCTATGAAGAGCAGGATGCAACAACAACAAAAATGGGCTCTTGGAAATTAAAAACATGATGACAAGAAAATTTATTGAAAATTAACAAAATGGTGGATGGGGCGCCTGGATGGCTCAGTTGGTTAAGTGTCTGCTTTGGTTCAGGTTGTGATCCTGGGGTTCTGGGATTTAGCCCCACGTCGGGGTCCCTGATCAATAAGGAATCTGCTTCTCCCTCTCCTTCTGTCCTTCCTGCTCCTGCTCTATCCACCTCATTCTCTCTCTATATATATTTTTAAAGATTTTATTTATTTATTTGAGAGAGAGAGAGAGAGAGAGAGAGCGAGCATGAGAGGGGAAAAGTTCAGAGGGAGAAGCAGATTCCCTTTGGAGCTGGGAGCCTGATGCAGTACTCGATCCTGAGACTCCTGGGTCATGACCTGAGCTGAAGGCAGTGGCCTAACCAAATGAGCAACTCAGATGCCCCATCTCATTCTCTCTTAAATAAATAAAATCTTTATTAAAAGATTAATAAGATGGTTAAAAGATAAAACTGAGAAACCTGGAAGATAAAAGACAAAAAACAAAAACAACAAAACAATGAGAGAAAAAATAGTAAAATTAGAGACTCAATCTCCATTTAGTATGTTCAGTCACATAAAATAATCTAACAATTTTACTATGTTGTTAGAGACATCCCTCTGGAACCCTCTATTTTCTTATTCCTGTTACAGACCCTCCTCTAAGCCTGCAGCATAGTAACCTAGAAACTAATATCCAAATAACAGAAGTAGTTACAGACAAAAAGAGAAAATAAAGGTGAGGAAATGAAAAAGAAAAAGAAGTTCAAGAAAATGTCTCAAATTAAAAGATATAAGTTTCCCATTTGAGAAGGCCTACTGAGTGTTAAGCAAATTAGATTTTAAAAAATTTATTTATTTACTTATTTTTAGTAATCTATACACCTAATGTGAGGTTCAAACATGCAACCCTGAGACCAAGAGTCACATGCTCTACTGACTGAGCCAGCCAGATGCCCAAGTAGATTATTATTAGTATTATTTTTTGGTTTTAGGAGTAGAAATTTATGTATTCATCACATACATGTAATACCCAGTGCTCATCACTACACATGCCCTCCTTATTGCCCATCACCCATTTAGCCCATCACCCATCCATCCCCCCCTCCAGCAATCCTCAGTTTGTTTTCTATAGTTAAGAATTTCTTATGGATTGCCCCCCTCTGTTTTCGTCTTATTTTATTTTTCCTCCTCCCCTGTGTTCATCTGTTTTCTTAAATTCCACATATGAGTCAAATCATATGGCATTTGTCTTTCTCAGACTTTTTTTTTTTAATTTTAAGACTTTTATTCATTTCTTTGACAGAGAGAGAGAGAGAGAGCACAGAGGGAGAGAGAGAGAGGGAGAAGCATGGTCCCTGCTGAGGACCCTGGGATCATGACCTGAGTCAAAGGTAGACGCTTAACCAACTGAGCCACCCAGGCACCCCCTGAGAGACTTGTTTCATTTAGCATAACACACTCTAGCTCCACCCATGCCATTGTCAATGGCAAGATTTCATTCTTTTTGGTGGCTGAGTAATAATATTCCTGTGTGTGTGTGTGTGTGTGTGTGTGTGTGTGTGTGTGTATACACACCATATCTTCTTTTTCCATTTATCAGTCAATGGATATTTGGGTTCCTTCCAGATAATGCTGCTATAAACACTGAGGTATATGTGCCCCTTTGAATCAGTATTTTTTTATCCTTTGGATAAATACCTAGTAGTGTCAATTGCTGGATCATAGCATATTCTATTTTTAACTTTTTGAGGAACCTCCATACATTTTCCAGAGTGTCTACACCAGCTTGCATTCCTACCAAAAGTCCCCCTTCTCTGCATCCTCACCAATATCTGTTGTTTCCTGTGTTGTTAATTTTAGCCTTTCTGACAGGTGTGAAGTGGTATCTCATTGAAGTTTTGATTTGTATTTCCCTGGTGATGAGTGATGTTGAGCATTTTTTCATGTGTCTCTTAGCCATTTGTATGTCTTCTTTGGAGAAATGTCTGCTCATGTCTTCTGCCAATTTCTTAACTGGGTTACTTATTTTTTGGGTTTTGAGTTTGTTAAGTTTTTTATAGATTTTGGATACTAGCCCTTTACCTAGTATCCATGACAGATATGCCATTTGCAAATATCTTCTCCCATTCCATGAATTGCCTTTTAGTTTTGTTGACTGCTTGCTTTGCTGTGCAGAAGCTTTTCATCTTGAAGTCCCAGTAGTTCATTTTTGCTTTTGTTTCCCTTGCCTCTGGAGACGAGTCTAGTAAGAAGTTGCTGTGGCTGAGGTCAAAGAGACTGTTGCCTGTGTTCTCCTCTAGGAATTCGATGTTTTCCTGTCTCACATTTAGGTCTTTCATCCATTCTGAACTCACTTTTGCACACGGAGTAAGAATGTGGTCAGTTTCATTATTCTGCATATTGCTGTTCAGTTTTCTCGACACAATTTGTTGAAGAGACTTTTTTCCCATTGGATATTCTTTCTTGCTTTGTCAAATATAAGTTGACCACGGAGTTGAGCGTCCATTTCTGGGTTCTCTATTCTGTTCCTCTGATTTATGTTTCTGTTTTTGTTCCATTACCATACTGTCTTGATGATTACAGCTTTGTAATACAGCTTGAAGTCTAGAATTGTGATACCTCCAGCTTTGGTTTTCTTTTCAACACTGTTTTGGCTATTTGGGGTCTTTTCTGGTTCCATACAAATTTTAGAATTGTTTGTATCAGCTCTGTGAAAAATGTGGGCAGTATTTTCATAGGGATTGCACTGAATGTGTAGATTGCTTTGGGTAGTATAGACATTTTAACAATGTTTGTTCTTCCAATCCATGAGCATGGAATGTTTTACCATTTAAAAAAAAATATTTTATTTATTTATTTGTTAGAGAGAGAGCACACAAGAAAGGGAACTGGAAGGCAGAGAGGGAGAAGCAGTTTCCCCGCTGAGCAAGGAGTCCAATGAGGGACTCACTCCCAGGACCCTGGAATCATGACCTGAGCTGAAAGGAGACTTTTAAATGATTGAGCCACCCAGACATCCTTGTTATTCCATGTTCTTGAACTGCTTTCATAAGTGTTCTATAGTTTTCAGAGTACAGATCTTTTGCCCCTTTGGTAAAGTTTATTCCTAGGTATCTTATGGGTTTTGGTGCAACTATAATGGGATTGATTCCCTGATTTCTCCTTCTGCTGCTTTATTATGCATGTACAGAAACACAACAGATTTCTGAACATTGATTTTATATTCTGCAACTCTGCTGAATTCCTGTATCAGTTCTAGCAATTTTTTGGTGGAGTCTTTTGGGTTTTCTACATAGAGCTTCATGTTGTCTCCAAATAACCAAAGTCTGACTTCTTCCTTGCTGATCTCAATGCCTTTTATTGCTTTTTGTTGTTTTATTGCTGAGGCTAGGACTTCCAGTACTATGTTGAACAACAGTGGTGAGAGTGGACATCCCTGTTGTGTTTCTGACCTTAGGGGAAAAGTTCTCAGTTTTTCCCTATTGCGGATGGTATTAGCTGTGGCTCTTCATATATGGCCTCTATGATGTTGAGGTACGTTCCCTCTATCCCTACTTTCTTGAGGATTTTTTTTTTTTTAATCAAGAAAGGATGCTATATTTTGTCAAATGCTTTTTCTGCATCTCTTAAGAGGACCATATGGTTCTTATCCTTTCTTTGATCAATGTGGTATATCACATTGCTTGATTTGCAGGTGTTGAACCACCCCATAGCCCCGGAATAAATCACACTTGATCTTGGTGAATAATCCTTTTAATGTAATTTTGGATTCGACTAGCTAGTATCTTGTTGAGAATTTTTGCATCCATGTTCATCAAGGATATTGGTTGATAATTCTCCCTTTTACTAGGGTCTTTGTCTGGTTTTGGAATTAAGGTAATCCTGGCCTCATAGAATGCATTTGGAAGTTTTCCTTCCTCTATTTTTGGGAATAGTTTCAGAAGAATAAATATGACTTCTTTAAATGTTTGGTAAAACTCTCCTGGGAAGCCAGCCAGTCCTGGACTGTTTGTTTGTTGGGAGGTTTTTGGTTACTGATTCAATTTCTTTGCTGGTTATGGGTCTGTTCATATTTTTTCTTTCTTCCTGTTTCAGTTTTGTAGTTTATGTTTCTAGGAATTTATCCATTTCTTCCAGATTGCCTAATTTGTTGGCATGTAATTGTTCATAATATTCTCTTACAGTTGTTGGTATTTCTGCAATGTTGGCTGTAATCTCTTTCATTCATGATTATGTGGGTCCTTTTGCTTTTCCTTTTGATAAGTCTGGTTAGGGGTTTATTAATCTTGTTAATTCTTTCAAAGAACCAGCTCTTGTTGATCTGTTGTTGTTGTTGTTTTTTAATTTTCTATATTGTTTAATTCTTCTCTCTTATTTCCCTTCTTCTGCTGGTTTTAGGCTTTATTTGTTGTTCTTTTTCCAGTTCCTGTAGTAGGTTTAAGGTTAAGTTGTGTATTTGAGACTTTTCTTGCTTTTTGAGGAAGGCCTCTATTGCTATATATTTCCCTCTTAGGACAGCCTTTGCTGCATCCTAACTGTTTTGGACTGTCATATTTTTATTTTCATTTGCTTCCATGTATTTTTAAATTTCTTTAATTTCCTGGTTAATCCATTCATTCTTTAGTGGGGTATTCTCTAATCTCCATGTATTCTGTGGTCCTCCCAAATTTTTTCTTGTGATTGACTTCAAGTTTCACATTGTTGTGGTCTGAAAATATGCATGGTGTGATTTCAGTCTTTTTGTACCAGTTCAGGCCTGATTTGTGACCCAGTATGTGATTTATTCTGGAGAATGTTCCATGTGCACTTGAAAAGAATGTGCATTCTGCTGTGAGTGGGGTATTAAAGTTCCCACTATTATTGTATCATTATCTTTAAAAAAAATTTTTTTTAAAAAAAGGTTTTATTTATTTATTTGTCTGAAAGAGAGAGAGAGAGCACAAGCAGGGGCAGCAGCAGGCAGAGGGAGTAGACTCCCTCCCAAGCAAGGAGTCTGATGCAGGACTCGATCCCAAGACCCTGGGATCATGACCTGAGCTGAAGGCAGATACTGAACTGACTGAACCACCCAGGAATCCCAATTATTGTATTATTATCAATGAGTTTAAGTTTGTTATTAATTGATTTATACATATGCTTCCAAATTGGGGGCATAAATATTTAAAATTGTTCCATCTTCTTGTTGGATGTCAGACCCTTTATTATTATAGTGCCCCTCTCTATCTCTTTGTTATAACATCTTATTTGTCTGATATAAGGATGGCTACTCCAGATTTCTTTTCACATCCATTAGCATGATAGACTGTTCTCCACCAATTCACTTTCAACTTAGAGGTGTCTTTGGGTCTAAAATGAGACTCTTGCTAACTGAACATAAAATAAATAAATAAATAAATAATAGAATAAAATGAGTCTCTTATAAGCAGCAAATCGATGGGTCTTCTTTTTTAATTAAAAAATTTTTTAATCCATTCTGATACTATTTTTTTTTGTTTAGAGCATATAGTCCATTACATTGACAGTAATTATTATAGTAATTATTCACCAAATTCTGAATTTGGTGCCATTATATTTCCTGTAAGGGCACTGTTCCTGTAGATTGGTGCTTTTTAGTCTTTTTTGCTTTTGGTCTCTCTTTCCTGCTCAAAGGGAACCCACTTTAATATTTCTTGCAGAACTGATTTAGTGTTCATAAGCTCCTTTAGTTTTTCCTTGACTTGGAAACTCTTTCTCTCCTAAACTCAATGACAGCCTTCCTGGATAAAGTATTCTTGGCTGCATATTTTTCCCACCTTGCATGTTGAATATATCATGCCATTCTCTTCCTGCCTGCCAAGTTTATGCAGGCAGGTCTGCTGCCAGCCTTATGCATCTACCTTGTAAGTTAAGGACCTTTTGTCCCTAGCTGCTTTCAGAATTCTCTCTGTATCTTTGCATTTTGCAAGTTTCACTCTGATATGGCTTGGTGTTGACCTATTTGTGTTGATTTTCAGGGAAGTTCTCTGTGCCTCTTGACTTGAATGCCTGTTTCCTTTCCAGATTAGGGGTGTTCTCAGCTCTAACTTGTTCAAATAAACCTTCTGCTCCCTTTCCGGCTCTTTGTCTTCTGGGACTCCTATGGTATGGATATTACTGTGCTTTGTGGAATCACTGAATTCCCTACATTTATATTTGTGCTCTAATAGTTTCCTTTCCCTCCTCTTTTCAGCTTCATTATTTTTCATAATTTTGTCTTTTATATCTTGTTGGTTTTGCATCTCAGTTATACCAATTTTTATTTTGGCCTGATTAGTTTTTAAGTCTTTTATCTCTGAAGCAAGGGTTTCTCTGGTGTTTTCTATGGTTCTCTCAAGCCCAGCTAGTATTCCCATGACTGTTTTTCTAAATTCTTATTCAGATACATTGCTTATATCTGTTTTGAGCAAATCCCTGGCTGTGATTTCTTCTTGATCTTTCTTTTGGGGAGGATTCCTCCCGCTTGTCATTATGTCTAGGTGTCTGTCTTTTGTATATTATGAAAGCATGTTAAGTTTCTTGCTCCTGAGAGTAATACTTTATTAAGAGTAAAAGTATTAAGGGGTCACACATTGTCCGGGGCCTGACACTTCAGGAAGTGTTTCTGGTGTATGCTATATGCACTCTGCTGTTGTGTTTTGTTCTCTTTTGCATAGATCAGTCCTCCACAGAGTTCTTCCCTGCTTGCAGTGGAGAGTGTCTGGACCTTTAATTAGATATGCTTTGATTTGTTTCTTAAGAAAAGCCTGAAAAAAGAAAGAAAGAAAAAAAGCCTGATCCAAGAAAAGAGAAAAGGAAAAGGAACAAAAAAGCAAACAAAGAGACAAACAAAAAACTATAACCCTGATTCCAAAGATAAAGAAAGAAAGAAGGAGGGGTACCTGAATGGCTCAGTCGGTTGAATATTGGGTTCTTGATTTCGGTTCAAGTTATGCTCTCAGGGTCATGAGATCAAGCCTCAGTGTTGGGCTGTGCATGGGACCTGCTTAGGATTCTCTCTCTACTTCCCCCTCTATACTTCCTCCCTCCCCCTCTCTAAAAAAAAAAAAAAGAAAAAGAAATGAAAAGGAAAAGAAGAAGAAGAAGAAGAAGAAGAAGAAAGAGAAAAGAAAAAGAAGCCTGATCCAAAAAATGAGAAAAAGAAACCAACCAACCAACAAATGATAAATAAATGAATAAATGGCCTTGTCCTATTTCTATCAGAACTGAAGCTGACACTCTGGAGCACTCTATGTTCAATAGACTTGGTATACCTGTGTTGGTCCCCTGGGGGAGAGGCCCACTGTGCTGGCTCACAGTCAGACCTGTCCTAGTAAAGATGCCCCTGCCAGGCAGAGGGTGGAGGAGTTTGGTGTCAGAAACTCCAGCTTCCCCTGGGGGCCCTGTGTTTCTCTCTGAAGTCTAATGGAGCTCGTGAGAGAGGGCTGGCAGTGAGGATGGGAGATGGTGTCACCCTGCCCTCTTATTCCCCAGGGAGTGAACTTGAGGCCACCACAGTTGAGGAGGCCCTCAAAGAAAAGCTAACAATCTCCTCTCCTGTATTCCAGGCTTTTGTCAGATCCCTCCCCTCAACTTGTTTGTGCCCGGGGCTATTAGAACTCCCAGCACCTGCTTTGTCTGGTCTATGTCTTTTTTTTTTTTTTTTAAAGATTTTATTTATTTATTTGACAGACAGAGATCACAAGTAGGCAGAGAGGCAGGCGGGGAGGGGGAAGCAGGCTCCCTGCTGAGCAAAGAGTGGGATACGGGACTCAATCCCAGGACCCTGGGATCATGACCTGAGCTGAAGGTAGAGGCTTTAACTCACTGAGCCACCCAGGTGCCCCTATGTGTCTGTTTTTATGCCAGTACCATGCTTAGTGATCACAGCTTTGTAGTAAAGCTTGAAATCTGGCAACGTGATGCCCCCAGTTTTGTTTTTCTTTATGCCTCCGTCAGAAAGGATGAATATACAACTTTTGTATCAACATGGATAGGTCTGGAAGAGATTATGCTGAGTGAAATAAGTCAAGCAGAGAGAGTCAATCATCAAATGGTTTCATTTATTTGTGGAGCATAAGAAATAATACGGAGGACGTGGGGAGATGGAAAGGAGAAGGGGGTTGGGAGAAATTGGAGGGGGAGACGAACCATGAGAGACTATGGATTCTGAAAAACAATCTGAGGGTTTTGGAGGGGCAGGGAGTGGGAGGTTGGATGAGTCTGGTGGTGGGTATTATGGAGGGCATGTATTGCATGGAGCACTGGGTATGGTGCATAAACGATGAATTCTAGAACACTGAAAAGAAATTTAAAAAATAAATTAAAAAAGAAAGAAAGAAAGAAAAGAAAAGGAACTCCCAGCACTAGAGTTCTCTTGTGTTTCATTTCTCACTGGAGGCTGGCATTCAAAACTTCAGACCTTAAAGGACTCGGCAAAGTGCAGAGCACTCCCCTCCCTCAGAGGAGAGCCTCACAGAGCTGTGGCCAACACTGTTCTCTCCCAGAAAAGCAGTCCCACAGCTGTGCAGGTGCCTGGAGTCTACTGTGAAGCCCCGCCAAAAGCTACAACCAGGTCACCTGCCCTCCGCACCCATCTCTGTCCCCTGCTGTTGAATGGCTGTTCCAACGTGCCCGGCAGGTCTTTTGTCTTTAGAGAGGCAATATACCCTTTTCCAAATGTACTTCAGGAAGGGGAACATTATCTCCCAGTGAAACCCCGGAGATCCCCACACCACGGCATCTTGTTGTCTTGCAGTAACCCAACTCATTGGTCTCTTTCCCGCTCACAGCCTCTCTCCCTGAAAAGTCTCCCTCCCCACCACAGCACTGTGGCTTTTCTCTCCCTCAATTCAAGTTTCCAAACCTTGCAATTGTGCAGACTGTCTTTTTTTTTTTTTTTTTAAATATTTTATTTATTTATTTGACAGAGAGAAATCACAAGTAGATGGAGAGGCAGGCAGAGACAGAGAGAAGCAGTCTCCCTGCCGAGCAGAGAGCCTGATGCGGGACTCGATCCCAGGACCCCGAGATCATGACCTGAGCCGAAGGCAGCGGCTTAACCCACTGAGCCACCCAGGCGCCCCAGACTGTCTTCTTAATCCTCTGATAAATTTCCCAGTTGTTCAAAAAGGTCCCCCTACCACTCTTCCATCTTAATTCCTTCAAGCAGCTTAGATTGGAAAAAAATTTAGAACAGTAAGTGATATCAGTGTGAAACTTCAGATTAATGATGACAAAGATAAAACATATGGTTCCGCCAAGAAAAGATAAGACATTCTTCTGAGCCAGAATGACCTGGTACTTCACAATGGCAAGTGGAAGCTGCAGGACATTGGAGAAATGTCTTCAAAGTTCTAAGGGGAAAGGACATGATTTCCAACCTAGAATATACACCAATCAAAGTATCAATCAAAATGAGGGTAAAATCCAGACATTCAGCAATACAAAGTTTATCAACTATGGAAAATTCCTATCTGAGGAAGCTACTGGAAAGTGTACTCCACCAAGGCAAGAAAGTAAATTCACAGAGAGGAAGGTGTTACATTCAGAAAACAGGGAATACACACTGGAGAAAGAAAAAGAGAAGTCCTAGAATGATAGTGAAGGGCAGTATGTACCTGACTACTCTGCAGCAGGTTTAGAAAGGAAACAATCTAGAAAGACAACTATCATATGATCTCCCTGATATGAGGAAGTGGTGATGCAACATGGGGGCTTACGTGGGTAGGAGAAGAATAAATGAAACAAGATGGGATTGGGAGGGAGACAAACCATAAGTGACTCTTAATCTCACAAAACAAACTGAGGGGGGTGGGGAGAAGGGGGGTGAGGTTATGGACATTGGGGAGGGTATGTGCTTTGGTGAGTGCTGTGAAGTCTGTAAACCTGGCGATTCACATACCTGTACCCCTGGGGATAAAAATATATGTTTATAAAAAATAAAAAATTAAAAAAAAAAGAAAGGAAACAATCTAAAACAGGGATAGAAAAATAGATGGTTCCAGAAGAAATGTCTCTAACAAGATAATAAAATTGACAGATTATTTGTTGTGACCAAATATATTATATGAAGATTTTAAATTACTGCTAGACAATTTGGGTGTAAATTAATGATCACAACAGAAAAATCTGCAACCTCCCTAAAAATCAAACAGAAAACAAATGAAAGTATTAATTCCTGAAGGGGAAGAAAAGTTGTATAAGAAAGTAAATGCAGAATTAGTATACTACATGACTGTGCTACAAATATTTATTTAGTGATAATAATGTAAACATTTAATTTTGATCTAACCTCATAATATCATTATTTGAGAGAATGAGGGAAAGGTTCATGGTATGTATGTATGTATGTATGTATGTGTGTATGAATTGGGAGTTATAGACTCAACGAGAATAAGATCTCTCATGAGAACCCTTGTTCTTTCTGCTGTGGGAAGATATAGTGAAAAGATGGCTCCCCATAAACCTGGAAGTGGGTCCTCGCTTGATACCAAATCTACCGGTCACTTGTCTTGGACTTTTCAGCCTCTAGAACCCTGAGAAATTTCTTTTGCTTTTAAGTCACCTGGTGGGTATTCTGTTGTAGCACCCCAAACAGACCAAGACAGAAACTAGTACAAGAAGTGGGGTGCTACTATAACAAATATGTGGAAGTGTGAGAGCAGTTTTGGAACTGGCTAAAGGCTGGAAGAATTTTGAGTTGCATGCTAAAAAAGCCTATGCTGCTGTGAACAGATCTTTAAAGATGATTTTGGTGAGGGCTCAGAAAGAAGAGGAGACTTGTAAAGTTTTAATCTCCTTAGTAATCCTGAACAGAGTTTTGGTAGGAATATGGAAGGTAAAGACCATTCTGATGAGGTCTCAGATGGAAATGTGGAACATGTTAGTGGAAACTGTAGGAAAGGTGCCCCTTGTTATATAGGGGCAAAGCACTTCGCTAAATTGTGTTTATGCCCTAGCATTTTGTGGAAGGTAGAACTTTTGAGTGATTAAATTAGCTGAGGAAATATGAAAGTGAAGTATTGAAAAGGTAGCTTGGTTCTTCTTGACTACTTAAATGTGAGAAGAGAGAAATAATTTAAAGATGGGATTGTTTAAAATGAAGCAGAACTTAAATATTTGCAACATTCTCAGCCTATACATATTGAAAAGAAAAAGAAGCCCTATCTGGGAAAGAATACTAAGGGTTTGATCCTTAGAGAGATTTTACTGTAGGAAGATAAAAGATAATATCTAGAATGTAAAAATCAAGAAAGAATAGTCATTCTGAAATATGAAGGCATATTAGAAAAAACACCTAAAGGATTTTAAAATTGCATTTAAAACTGTATGAAGTGGTAATTGGCAATGTGAAGGAATGGGGCAAGGGAATACTGTTTTTTATTTTAAAGTTTGTAGCAGTATTTGACATTTTAATCTGTATAATGTATTATTTAATTTTTTTTAAATTTTTTATTTTTTATAAACATATATTTTTATCCCCAGGGGTACAGGTCTGTGAATCACCAGGTTTACACACTTCACAGCACTCACCAAATCACATACCCTCCCCAATGTCCATAATCCCACCTCCTTCTCCCAAACCCCCTCCCCCCGGCAACCCTCAGTTTGTTTTGTGAGATTAAGAGTCACTTATGGTTTGTCTCCCTCCCTC